>NC_090438.1:907528615-907846365 GCF_031143425.1 Pleurodeles waltl | reverse complement strand
CAGCTATGTGAATTTTCACTGTCTATTACCAGCTGTTTTATTTAAAGCGCTGTGCCACAACAGAGAGAAAGTGAGAAAACAACAGACTTTTTTATATTTCTTACATAATTATGGGCCAGATGTAGGTAGCCGTTTGCATGGTGCAAACTGCTAAAATCGCAGTTTTCACCATGCAAACAGCCTAACGCGATGCTCATTCCCAAATTGCGAGTCGGTACCGACTCGCAATTTGGGAATGCGACTCGCAAATAGGAAGGGGTGTTCCCTTCCTATTTGCAACTCGGATCGCAATTCAGAATTGCTTTGTGACCGCGAATGCGGTCGCAAAGCAACTCGCAGTTACCACCAGTGTCACAGCCACAAAGCTGTTGGTCTATTGATAACATAAAGAAGTATAAGACTCTATACATCAGGAGGCGGACTACTTAGATGTAGCCAACCTAGTTCTAAGTGGGCCATAGTTAGGAAAAAGCTGACTGGATTTTCACAAATCCTTTGTTCTATAGAAGTAGAAACATAGGGCTTATGTTATTTCTAGAGTTTGGAGAAAGAACTCTCTGCCAGATGGGTGGGACTACTGAAGAAAACTAGCAAGGAGAGTGACTGATTTATGTGAAAATGCAACAAACTTTTGATAAGAATTAATGTATTCTAATTATTACTCTATTGGAGTGAAAACAGCATATGTTGCCACTACTTAAAGTTTGAAATTCACGTCCTCTATGATATGAAGTCAATAGAAAGGTTGTATACCACGGGAGATGCTGTATTGATGCCTTAAGTATAGGCTCAAATGAAGGAGCTAGCAATTTAAATAAAACTAGATTGAGCTACCATGGAGGGAAAAGGCTACTGCTGAGGATGGTATGTTTCTTTAACCCTTGTAAATCATATTTCACAGAGATCATTAAGAATCATCTTTAGAAAAGACAGCCTGTAAGCTGACTAATCTATAAAAAGGGCACCTCCCAGAGATCCAGGTTTCCGCTTACTGGAGATGAAGTCTAAGCATTTTGGGCCAGATGTATCAAAGGATTTTGCATTTGCAAACGGTGCGAATCGGAAAAATCAACTGTTTGTGAAATGCAAAATCGCCTTTCACGATGTATGAAAGGCAGTGCAGTGCAATTTTAGGGAATCGCAAGTTGCGATTCCCTAAATAGGAAATAGCAAATAGGGAATTCCTGTTTGCTATTTCCAAAGCACATGTATCATGCATTTCCTAAATGCGAACTGGGCATTTAGGAAATGCAATTACCACAAATTCAAATTTGGTGGTTACCATGTGCATTTTTAAAAGTGGCATGTAGAACACACATACCCCTAGGGCATATGTGCGCTTTACATGTACACAATTTCTTTGGGGGGTGCATCAAAGGGGGCCTTAGGCCCCAGCACCTTTGGATTTGCAGTACCTAATTTGCAAATTCCTAACAGGAATTCAAAATTGGGAAATGCAAAACCATTCGCACCTATCCCATTCCCTAATAGCGATTCCCTAACAGCGGTTGCAAATTTTAAGAAATCGCTATTAGGGATTCGCTATTTCTTACATCCCATTTTGCATTTCTCAAATAGCGATTTCTTAAAATTCGCTATGTAAGAAATGCAAACCAGGTCTTTGATACATCCGGTCCTTTGTATTTACGATGTTGGAAACAGTTCTACCTACAGAAGCCACCAATCCCAGCTATAAGCAATTCATTGTTCAGAACTGATTTATGGTTTTCCCCAAAGAATATGCTGAGAACATCTGCTTTGTTGGTCTGAAGGACCAGAAGTTAAACCGATTTCATGGATCGAAACTTGTGAAGAGCTTTTTTCCAAACCAATTGGGCTTCTGGCATGAGTATCATGGATCTGTTGCCCCCCTTCCTTTTTCATATACTATGTTATTGTTGTGTTGTCTGTTTGTATTAGAATTCTGTTCATCGTTAAAGATGGCAGAAAAGCCTTAACAGCTAGATTAACTGTTTTCAACTCCAAGAAGTTGATGTGATGCAGATTTTACCTTTCCAAACACATGCCTTATACAATCAAGTTCTGTTGATCTGCTCTCCAACAATTGAGAATGAAGACTATGAAGAATAGGATTTGTGTTTTAAAATTTGAACCGCTTGTATCATCATGGGAGGGACTGCCTTACTAGCAGAGATAGTAGTAACTTGTCTTTCCACAGAGACCACTGGTCTTCTAAGCATTCCTTTAGCTGTCTCATTGCATTTGGGCCAATGATAATGGAAAACATCATTGATCATAGATGAGGCGCCATATAATAAGTGATTGGAGCAGGAGTTTTTTGAATCTGAAGACCTTTCTGTAAAATGGAAGACAGTTCCATTAAGAAAACACTTCACAGATTATGTACAAAGAGGCTCCTAGATAAGTTAAAACCTGACTGGGAAATGATGTGCAATTTTGGAAGTGGATTTGAAGCCTGTGATGCTAAGAACTCATATTGCTGAAGTCTTTCAATGTTTTTCATTCCATTTGATTCCTTAACAACCTGATGTTGATCTGGGTAAGTAAAGATTTTCCTTCTATAAAGAAAAACTGCCATTACTCCCTTGCATTTGGAAATGGTCCAAGGTGCTGATTTCAGATCAAGTGGAAGAAATCTTTGTTTAGCGAGTTGACTATTGTGAAACTTATAAATTGTATGTTCGTTCTTGCCCCT
The DNA here is from genome assembly GCF_031143425.1 of Pleurodeles waltl. Lineage (NCBI taxonomy): Eukaryota > Metazoa > Chordata > Amphibia > Caudata > Salamandridae > Pleurodeles > Pleurodeles waltl. The sequence goes on along the minus strand of NC_090438.1, from coordinate 907,843,688 downwards.
GCAATGTGGAAGTATATGTCCAGCAAATTCAGTGCACACATCTAGTCTCCCTTTTTGAGTTGGGTAACAATTTGATGAATATACTAAGCAGACAAATTGATATGGAAACAAAAAATATCTTAAATATATGCATTTCCATGGAGAGAGAAAATGAGCTCTATCGCTTGCCTTTGTAAGAGTGCTGCCGATTCTTTCTGCAGCAATTGGATGAATTGAGGAGAGTGTCTTGAACTTAAGTCTGTAACTGTTTTCAAAAATGTCCTGTGCTGACTCATCACTGGTAAGAGCTTGCCAGTGTGTGATGTTTGAAGTGGGAAGGTGCCTTCCCAGACATGGAAAAATGATTAGATTGGCGTTCTCTCCCTCTTAAAGATCCTCACTAGTACGATGAACTTCGTTGTTGTCTGTTGTAAAGCTGATAAATATAATATGGGTTTTGAACCATATGCTTAGAATGATAGAAATCACAGCATACAACTGGGAGTTCAAGATTTCCTTCTTCGCCTCAAGACCCACAGCTTTGAGAGTTTCATTATCATTTTACATGTGCTGCATCTCATCTGTTTTGTAGGGTCAAATAAAACTGATGCTATGAAGAGAAACTTTGTTATCTGGGCATCAGGTTTGAAAGCTGAAAGGCACAGCTAAGAACACTTCTTAAGGATATGTCTTGGCCAAACATGGGTATCACTGAATCTGTAAAATCAACTGAAGCTTCTATTTTGCAAAACTTTCAGGAAATCTGGATTTTTCTCTTTGGGGTTATCATCAGCAAAACATTGCAACTATTCCCATAATTATCTATCATATCTCATTAATAAGCCTTTGAGCAATCTCCATTGCAATCTGAGTCTTCAGAAGGACTATGAGTAGGAAAGGCTAGGATGATGCCCATGGTTCCAGTATCTCCATGATTTCAGACACTGCCTATCTTATTCCATACATTCAGTTTAGATGTTCCTCTCACCATAAGATCTTGAAAGGCAGTTCTATCACCTATAGGGGATGATGGGGAGTCTGCAGGTGACATCCAAGTTAAATTAGGAAGATGAGCCCTGGTCCAAATTTAAAGCAGCTTGTGTGAGAGAAGATGGAGACCTTCCTTCTGTGCCATTAAGGTTTAAATTATTGTTGGGTTTCTGCAAGGGGGGCCACAGGATTGTGAATGTGCGGAGCAGGCACGGATGGGTGGCCATAAAGCCCAGAAAGCTAAGGAACACTTTGTGCAATGGGCATATTTCTGATGGGTGACATTGAAATATATCCTGGGACTTTCAATACTTTTGGCAGAAAGATCAGAGGCTGGAGTGGTACCATGGGAATAGCCTCAGCTAAAATCCATCAGTGGGTTCCTTTGTGTTGTAGGAAAAGCCACCAGAAAAGGAGATAAGGCTAGATGTCCAGTGGAAGACTGACAGACAACTGACAAGTGAAGTGGCATCAAGCTCCTTGATGTTGAGTGATATGACATCAATTTTCAAAAAGTAGAAAGCTTCAAAGGTGAAAGTGGATGCTGTTAATAATGTTGGTGATGCATCTTCTTTTTCTCCCTAAATAAATCTCCGAGAGGGGCATATTTTGGGAGGCGGCAGTTACAATGGAAGAGGCATCTCTTCTGGCCTTTCTCTGATCTCACTTTCTTTTCTCATCTGCTCTTCTAATTTGACCCTGAGACAAATCCCTTCCCTGTTCTTCAGGGGTCATATCATTTTTTTTTACAAAAAACACATTCAGTCATGAAATGTGTGAGTCATAAATAGAAAACATAAAAGTCACGTGGAACAGGTTCTGCCTACCACAAGAAGGGCATTTAGATGTAGTTGGAAGGGCTTCAAAACAAATATGATGTCAAATGAAGCAAGAAAAAACTCATAAAATAGGGTGACAAAACCCTAGAAGTGGTCTGAGATCTCTCAGCATGGGCCAGAAAAGAAATTAAGATTGTTGGGCAACTTCCAGAGATGGGATGTAAGACTGATATATTTATTTATTTAAAAAGTTTCTATACCATCCCTGTGCCTGTGGAAACTAGTGTGATTTACAATAAATATTAAAGACTTGCAGTGTTACCAATGAGAACATAGGTTGGAAATAGACACTTCAGTTTAACAATAGGATGGTGTAGACTAGCTTGCGAAGAAATAGGAGGAATGTTTCGACTGAAGCTAATTCAAATGAAAAGAGAATATTCACTTTAAGTTTTTTTCTGAATAATAGAAGATTTTGGCTGAATTGTCAGAGTCATTGACACAGAGTTCCAAAGACTGCTGACAGCACAATTGAACTACTATCAATGGCCTTGAATGGTGCTGGCGCACCATTCAAGGCCATTGATATTTTGAATCGTAAAGTTTCCAACATGAGATATTTTTTTATTCTTATGCATCATTTCCTACAGATATCATTGTTTGTAGAAGTATGGTGGGTTCACAATATGAATGTTTTTGTATGTGAGGTAACCAAGTTTAACTTTAAGTCTGGCCTTGACTGGGAGACAGCAAAGCTCATTAAAGATGCATTACATAATTTCAGCTTCTGTTTTCATTTTGCCTATTAGGCTGTGTTTTTGCATTCTATTCATCTGTAATTCCTAGGACTTTAATGTCTCTGTGCAGAAGGTGTGAGAGCTGGTGCAGCATTGTTAACTAATGTATCAAACTGGATATTCATGAAACAAATTGGCCTGAAAAGACTGTGGCAGTTGTATCTGCATTATAAAGTGCCAGGCCTCGGTTCGATGAGTGTTTGTTCTTTCACCAGGATTTGAGGTTTTCCGTATTCCTGTACAAGCAGACGTTCCACAGTTGTGACTATTACTGTAATGATGAATCTACAATGCAGAGCTGTCTCGTGCAATGTTGAGATCTAAAACCTGCAGTTGTGACACAGCTCCTTCCAGAGATTTTGGACACCCATGGAGGGACTGGGTGATACATTTGCAGGACACCCTGATCTAAAGACACCTTCTATTTCAAAGACCTCAGCACATACTTCATTAGGATAACTGGAATCATAGCAATTTCAACTAGTGATTTACCAGTTTGACTACACATCGTGCAATTACTTTAGCATGTAATTTGGTGGTTGGTCAAGGTAGGACTCTGCAGTACTAGCAGGTAGCTTTACTGTTTTTAAAACAAATCTTTATTTAAAGTTGGGACTTTTCTAAAATGACATGGGGCAAATTATTCTTTTTCTGTCTGCTTATTACCCTGACTTTCTCCATGTATCATTGACGCCTCAATATCATTATTTGAGGACCAATGGTAATGATTCATGAGTATTAAATATTTATTTTTTCTTGAAAATATCATTGAAGACCTCCCATTTCCAAGGCTGAAGTAGGACAAAGAAGCAGGCATTCCTGTTTAACAAACAATTAATTAATGTGTTTATTCTTTGCACCGATTATTGTCTTCTCCAATTTTTATGTGTACATTTGTTTTTCCCCTTTGAGGATAGCTTCCTTGTAGTTCTGCAGTTGTTTTCCACTCAATGTGGTCATTCTTAAGTGTACGTTACACCTACTTAGGCCCATATTTATAAATATTTAGTGCCGCATTTGTGTCATTTTTTGACCCAAAAGCGGTGCAAACTTACAAAATACAATTATATTTTGCAAGTCTGCACCGTTTTTGCATCAAAAAATGACACACATGCAGAACTAAAAAAAGGATAAATATGGGCCTTAGTTTTAAAGCTCTAGCAGTGTTTCACTTTTTCAAGTGCAGCAAAGAACAGTAGCATTGAGGATTTCCTTTCTATTTTTGCTTTCAGTGTTGAAAACCATAGACCCAGCTTTGAAAACAATATTGAAAGACCATTATTTTCAAAACTGATATGGACTCCTTTTCAAGGTGGCTTCATGAGAAGGCTGTCTTAAAGAACCCTATTACAGTCATTGCCATAAAGACAATGAAAAACACTTCTCAGTACAGTTGGAAAGTTTACTGCTAGGGCCTGGTAAACTCCAGTTATTCAGGGGTGCAAGAAATTGGGCTGTTGGTTGAGGGGGGTGGAAGCCCCTTTCAAGCAAAAAACACAATCCTAGTCAATGTGAGAAACAAAGGTCACTAAATGAAGCTGTACTTAACTCTCTGTTAACTCTGCACAAAAGCAGTCATGCTTAACCTAGTGGATAATGTGTAAAGTACTTATGCAGTACACAAATGGTAATAAAGTGAGAACACAACATATGAAAAATCCCAAACCAATAAAAAAATTAAGTACATTTTAAGAAATAAAATGAGACCAGAACAACAGAAATCCAATCAGTGGAATCTGAGATATGTAATTTCAAATTTGTAAGTGGATGTAGCTCCTCAAAGCACATTGTGCCACTCACTGTCATCTGGTCAGGCTAGGCAGGTGGAAAGTCACAAGGTGAGGTTAACCTCAATGGAGGGTGGCCCAGACACAGGGATCAGGTATATCAAACTGAAAAATCTACATTTTCAAAGTCTAGCGTGAAGAATTCTATTTGCAATGAAGGAAGCCGGGAGGAACAGGGAGAGCATTGCTGATGGTCCTTGCTGTAACGGGAAGAGAAGGACAGGCAATGTTGTGGGCTGTCACAGTAGCACAAAGAAATGGTTTGAGGGAGTAGACAGTCATTGATGGAGCTTCACATTGGTGGCCACCACAGGCTGCTGTTGCTGTAGCGCAGAGTGCAGATCTCACGTTGCCAGTCATCACTGGCAGTCACTGTAGCACAAGGAGTTGTGCTTACCGTAACTTCCCATTAGTGGGCAATGCTGGTAGAAAAGACTCAGCGCAATCTGACCCATTCAAAGTCACAGGATTTCACTAAGTCTGTAGCACAAGGAGTTGTGCTTACCGTAACTTCCCATTAGTGGGCAATGCTGGTAGAAAAGACTCAGCGCAATCTGACCCATTCAAAGTCACAGGATTTCACCTTAAGTCTCAGGTAGAGTTCAAATCATGCTAGCCAAGGGTCCCGGACCTGGAAAGGCACCTCTTGGGGATCAGTACTTCATTCCAGCACAGCCCAGCAGGGCTCCGGAAGGACCAGTTGCAGGTCCAGTGCTGCAAGTCTGCGTGGCAGTTGCAGGAAGTCTTCCGGAGCATTTTGTGTCCCTCTAGCTCTGACAGGTCAGCCAACTGCCCCTTGGAGTCACTGATGCTAGCCTGGGAAAAAGGGAGCAGGTCAACCTTCCTTCTCAGAAAGCAGGACAGTCCTGAGGTAGCAGCAGGGCAGTCCTTTGGAAAGCAAAGCAGGCCTCAAGCAAGAGGACAGTTCTCTGGGGAGCAAGGCCATCCTTTTACTGTGATGTCCATAGGTCCAGAAGTTTACAAAAGAGTGGATCTGATTTTCCAGTATTTATACCTGATGACAGCCTTTCAAGTGGGAGGATTCCCCATACTACCCCAAAATCTGGTTCTGGTGAGTTCTTCCCTTTTTCTGTCAAGGATTCAAGAAGCCTGGGTGACCAAAGATTAGTGTTAGGTTTTTTTGTGGGTGATAGAGGCATGGCCCTCTGAGGCTGGATATAGCTCCAGCCTCAACCATACTCTCAGGATGGCCAATCCTGGCCACAACTAATTCACTTTATGTCACTGTCTGGAGGTGTTAGAAACTAGGACACTAGTTGGCAGATATATGCACCCTGTCCAAGTAGGGACCACAATCCTAGACATGTAAGTCAGTTACACACCATAAATTAACCAATGCTCACCCTCTGGTAGCTTGGCAAAGAGCAGACAGGCTTAACTCAGGAGCTAATATGTAAAGCATTTGTGCAACACCTCAAACAGTAAAACAGTGAAAACACCACACAAAAAATACCACACTTAGAAAAATAGAGCTTGATTTAATGAATAAAATAATACCAAAATGACAAAAATCAAATAAGTAGAATTGTTTAAGACTAAGGGCCAGATGTATCAAAGTATCATTTTGGATTTCCTCAATAGCGAATTTTAAGAAATCCCTATTTGAAATAGGTATGTGGGAAAATAGCGAATCCTTAATAGTGATTTCTTAAAATTCACCTTCGCTATTAGGGAATCGCTATTAGGCAATGGAACACCATTCATCCCTATGGGCCTTAAGGCTCATAGGTGCAAATGGTTTTGCATTTCCTAATTTGCAAATCCCTTTTAGGAATTCACAACTTAGGTAATAGAAATCCAAAGGTGCTGGGGGCCTAAGGCCCCCTTTGATGCACCCCTTAAACAAATGTGCACATGTAAAGCACACACATGCCCTAGGGGCATTTGTCCGCACATGGCACCTTTTAAAAAATGCATTTTTAGTGCATTTTTTAAAATTGCACATGGTTACCACCAACTTTGAGTTGCCTTTCATAAATTGTGAGAGGCTATTTCACCTTCACAAATGGTGAAATTGTGAGAGTTGCACCGTTTGCGAACACAAAATCGTTTGATACATCTGGCCCTAGATGAAATATAGGGCCAGATGTAGCAATGTCCGAATTTGCGATTCTGAAATTGCGAGTCGGTGCGACTCACAATTTCAGAATCGCAAATCCTGATGCAGAACGGTGTCTCAGACACCGTCTGCGACTTGCTATGGGGTCGCAAAGACCCACCTCATAAATATTAATGAGGTGGGTCACGTTTTGCGACCCCATAGCGAGTCCCTGCACTCACAGGGATGGTGGACTGCTGAAGTCAGCAGACCTCCATGTCTGTGACTGCTTTTTCAATAAAGCAGTTTTTTTTATTTATTTTGCAGCCTGTTTTCCTTCAAGGAAAACAAGTTGCAAAATAAAAAAAATAACGAAACCAATTGGTTTCGTTTTTTCAGAGTAGGCAGTGGTCCATTGGATGCGAGTTGCAAATAGGAAGGGAACACCCCTTCCTATTTGCGAGTCGCATTCACAATTTGCAAGTCGGTACCGACTCGCAAATTGTGAATGTGCATCGCAGAAGGCTGTTTGCATGGCACAAACTGCGATTTTCGCAGTTTGCACCATGCAAACAGCATACTACATCTGGCCCATAGTGCTTAAAATCATAAAAAAAGGGCCAACCACGGCAATCTGGTTGCGCTTCAGAGTGTTAAATCCAAAAGTTTAAGTCGAACATGATGGAACATGGGTCAAATCCAGTACCAGACAAATCCAGCTAAATTTTTCCCTTCTCAAAGTTGAGCCAAGAGTCCTGTTCGCAGGGAAGAAGTTCAGTGGAAGCATGGAGAGCGCTGCTGGTGATGGCCCGCGGTGCAAAGAGTCGGCCGGGCATTGCAGACAAGTGGACTGGAGCTTCGTGGTCACAAGTGGCGATGCTTGATGTGTGCAAAGTCAAACTTGCACCGGATCACTCTGATTCTTGGTGTGAGTGGCACAGTTCTGGTGTGAGCTGACTTGTTTGTGTTTGTGTAGAACCCAAAAGCTTGATTTCAGGAGCCACAAAACCACTTCAAGTTCTCAGGACTGGAGAGGTGCCTCTTGGGGGTCAGGAACTTGTTTAAGCCAGGTCCAGGAGCTCTAGCAGATATGTTGGAAGTCTTTTATGTCCCTGAGACTTCAGAAAAACAGAAAGCAAGCCAGCAAGCTCCTGGAGTCACTCTGGTTCTGGGTTTGAGATTCAGGTACAGTCTTTTTCTCTACCAGGTAAGTAGGGCAGCAGGTGAGCACAACAGAGAAGTCTAGGAGAATCCAGCAGAGCAACACTCCTTTCAACAGCACAGCAGTCCTTGTTCCTGGCAGAGTATCTAAAGATACAGGGTTGTACTGATTTGGTAGGGTCAGAAGTCCAGTTCTTACATCAGGTGGTGCATTTGAAGTAGGGGAGACTTCAAAGAGATGCCTTTGAAATGCACAAATCCCCTGCCCTTTCAGCTCTTACTCCAGACACACCACAGGGGTTATGCAGCCCTTTATGAGGGCTCTGTTCCTCCCTCCCATTATGTCCAGGATGGCGCAACAACATGCAGATGGCCACCCAGTCACACCTAAGCTCCCTTCCTGAAGGGAATGCACAAGAGCCCAGTTGTTACCCACCCCAGACATGTATCAAGAGACAGGCAGAAGGCGCACAATTATTTAAAGTAGAAAAATGCCAACTTTCAAAAAGTGCCATTTTCAGAATTACAATTTAAAATCCAACTTCACCATAAGATGTGATTTTAAATTGTGATTCCAGAGACACCAGACTTGGCGGTCCCATTGCTTTCCAATTGGAAATTGCACTTATAAAATATTATATGGCAATACCAATGTTAAACTATGTGAGAGCTAGGCCTTGCCGTAGCGAAAAACAAATTTAAGAGTTTTTCACTACCTGGGTATATATCAAATTTAAATTACATGTCCCACTTTTTAAATAAACCACACCCTGCCCTTGGAGCTATTGAGGGCCTACCTTAGGACTGACTAAAGTGTGTCAAAACCTAAGGTTTGGGCCTGGCAAGAGGATTAAGTTGCCAGGTCAACATGGCAGTTTAAAACCCCACCCATAGGCTCTGCAATGCCTGAGTCATGTTTGAAGGCCTACTGGAGTGGGTGGCACAAGCGGTGCTGCAGGCCCACCACCGGCATGTAATTTAGAGGCCCTGGACACATGTATTGCACTTTAGTAGGGACTTCTAAGTAACTTAAATATGCCAGTTGTGGATAAGCCAGTGGTATCATGTTTTAGGGAAAGAGCACATGAACTTTAACACTGCTCAGAAGTTGTAAAGTGCCCAGTGTCCTAAAGGCTACAAAAATGAAGCCAGGAAACAGAAAGTCAGAAGAAGGAAAGAATGACAGGTTTAACAGGAAGGGATACACATACCCCAGCAGCAGCCCTAGTCACAGGCATGTGTCCCAGGACACTGGCATAAGGCACGAATACCTAGAACAAGAAAATGTCAACTTTTAAAAAGTGGCATTTTAGGAATTTGTTACTTAAAATCTGACTTTAGAATTAAACATGATTTTAAATGAAAATTAATTTGAGTGCAAACATCATATCTCTGTCTGCTCCAAATCAAAACGTAAAGCTTATTAAATGGAATAAGGCAACTCACTATTAGTCAATGGGAGGAATAGGCCTTACAGCAATGAAAAACGAATTTAGGATTTTTTTAACTAGCAGTACATTTAAAACTTAAACCCATGCCTTACTTTTTAAATACAATGCACCACACCTTATGAGCCTTGAAAGCTCACTGTCAGTGAAAAGTATATGTACTACACAGGAAGGTGTGGCCATTGCAAAGGGTTTATTTTCTCACGCTGAAATGGCAGTTTAAAACTGCACTCCAGGTTGCTGCAGCAGGCCTGAGATGTGTTTCAAAGGCTGCAGACCCAGTAGTAGCATTTAATTTACATGCTCTGGGTACATCCAGTACCATTTACTAGTGAACTACAACTACAAAGGTGCCAATTGGGTGTAAACCAATATTATCATTTTTGAATGAGAAAGCACAAGCACTTTAGTACTGGTTACCAGTGGTAAAGAGCAGAGAGTCCTAAAGCCAACAAATACGCGTTCAACAGCAGCAGGAAAAAACAGGGAGTGTCCCTGCAAAAAGGGCCATGTCCAACAAAGGACATACACTCCACATGAATTGTACACAGTTAAAAGCCATTTTCCTTTTTACTAAAAAATGTCTTCCAGTCCTCTAGGGAAAAAGAGTGCACGCTTTCACAGACATGACAGCCACATTATCTTTCAAACATCTTTCCCTTAAGAATGAGACGGTAAACATACACTTTCGATGTATGTCTCACACAAATAGCATTGTGGCTGCTCTTACTTCTGTTAAGAAACTCGGAGTAAAGTGGAGAAGTTGCTTGCTGTTTCTGACACCCCAAACTTTACTCTTGCTTATTAGGCTTTTTTTTTTTTTTTTTTTTTTTAAAGATGTTTTTTATTGAGTCAAATACAAGAACATTAACTTAACATTGCCAGGACAGAGATATGCAGTTGTGAATATATATGCATAAGGAATATTGTACTTGTAAATGCATATTTAAACATGTACATGAATTAGGCATATACAGCAATATAGTATCAAAGACTCCAAGGGGGTCATTCTAACCCTGGCGGTAAAAACCGCCAGGACGAATGACCGCGGTAGCACCGCCAACAGGCTGGCGGTGCACCGCTGGGCATTCTGACCGCGGCGGTTCAGCCGCGGCCAGATACGGAAAGTCGGCGGTGTACCGCCGACTTTCCGCTGCCCTTGAGAATCCTCCATGGCGGCGGAGCGCGCTCCGCCGCCATGGGGATTCTGACACCCCCTACCGCCATCCTGTTCCTGGCGGGTCTCCCGCCAGGAACAGGATGGCGGTAGGGGGTGCCGCGGGGCCCCCGTAAGAGGGCCCCACAAAGTATTTCAGTGTCTGCTATGCAGACACTGAAATACGCGAAGGGTGCCACTGCACCCGTCGCACCTTCCCACTCCGCCGGCTCAATTCTGAGCCGGCGTCCTCGTGGGAAGGCTGTTTCCCACTGGGCTGGCGGGCGGCCTTTTGGCGGTCGCCCGCCAGCCCAGTGGGAAACCCAGAATGACCGCCGCGGTCTTTCGACCGCGGTACGGTCTTCTGGCGGTTCCCGCTTGGCGGGCGGCTCCCGCCGCCCGCCAATATCAGAATCACCCCTCAAGTTTGAATAAAGAAAGAAGAAAGAGAGAGGGAGAGGGAGAAGAGCTTTAGGGATAGAAAAGGGAATCAAGTGATAGCCATGTGGAGAGAGAGGCAATAGGCATTAGTTACAGCGAATGTAAGATGAAATAAGTATATATAAGAAGAAAAACAGGAAATATATTGACATTTTTTAAAAAGGAGGAGAAAAATCAATTTCCTTCGCAGTGCGTGAGAGATAGTTACTTAATGGCAACCATAGCTGATGACGTTTGAAGAAAGTTCCTGTTGAATCAAGCTTGTAGCTGTCAAGTCTATGATGATAACATACAGAATTCCACCACTGTCTGAGAGTAATGTTCTCCGAAGACTTCCAGTTAGAAGTAATAATATAGATTGCAATAGAAAGCAAAAGGTCCACCAATTTTCCAAGAGGCCTGAATGAACTCCAGATATCGTGTACGCCTCCCAAAAACAGTAATTCATGTGACATTGGTAAGGAGATCTGAGCTATTGCTGAAATGCAAGACCATATTGAGGACCAAAAAGTAGATACGGATGGACAGGAAAAAAACATGTGAAAGTCAGTACCCTGCTGAGTGTGGCAGCGCCAACAATTGTCATTTTGTGCAAGTTTGAATTTGTAAAGGCGTACAGGAGTGTAGAAAAGTCTGTTATAAAAAAATATAGGGTCTGTGTGAGGCTTGCAGTGCGTGCAGTGGAATGTATCTTATACCATATTCTATCCCATAAAGAAGTTGGCCAAACAACACCAAGATCTGATTCCCACAATGTCTCAATAGGTGATTTGAGTCTAGGTGAAACAGACGTTCTTAAAAGTTTATAAATTCCAGCTGCCCTAGGATAATTAGAAGTGACAATCGGTGTGAAGATGATGCAAGAGAAGAATGATTATGATGTATAAGTTTATTGAGGGCCTCTTGGACTAGAGTAGAAAGAATTATATATTGGGATTTCAAGCGAATAGGGAGATTATAAATTGCTGAGAGAGTAGTAAAAGGGATGATAGAGTCTTTATGATATAATTGGGAAATGAGAAGAATACCTTTAGTCATCCAAGCCTTCCAACACAAGGTTTTACCTTGTTTCCTAAGCGAACTATTATGCCAAATAGGACTGTTAAAGAATTGATTAATGGGGGTAAGATGCGAAATAAAAAAAGGTTTCAGTAAGTTGACTGAATGGGAGATAGTGCTGGGCAACCAGAATTTTGGGGGGTTAGACATAAATATAATGTTTTTATGGGAAAAGGGAGAAATAAATGTTTCTTCCAAAGAGAACCGTAGCTTTTTAGGGGCATCATTGAGTGTAGATAAATAGGGATGTATTTGCTTAATGCCAAAAGATTTGTGATAAGTTATAAAGTCAGGGAAATTAACTCCACCTTGTACTTTAGGTAGTTTTAATTTCTAGGGAGAGATTCTGGATTGTTTACCGTTCCACAGGAACTTGGATAGAATTTTATCAATTGAACTAAAAAATAGTTTAGGTATCTTAATAGGAAGCATCATAAGGAAGAAGTTAATGATAGGGAGAAGCATCATCTTAATGATGTCCAAGCGGCCCCACCACGTGAGATATAACGGAGACCATTTCTGTGTGAGATCTACAAGCTTTGCAGATAGGATTTCTAAATTAGTCCTTAATGTATCCTTGAGAGTAGTGCAGTACCATACCCCCAGGCATTTAATCTTAGAAGAATTCCAAGATAATCCTGCATCAAGGAATACAGAGCCAGTGCAATGAGCATTAAGTGGTAAAACCACTGTTTGTCTATATTAAGTTTATAGCTAGATACATCAGAATATAAGTTGAGCTCATGCAGGAATGCAGGAAGAGAAGTGTCAGGGTGAGACATGAACAAAAGAATATCATCAGCATATGCCATAAATTTGATGTGTGCATTATTAATTTGAAACCCCGTAAATTGTTCAGATGTTTTTAATTGGTATAGAAAATTTTCGAGAGCCAAAATAAATAGTAAAGGACATAATGGGCATCCCTGACGAGTACCCCTTTTAAGAGGGAAAAAAGGAGATCGGATATCGTTTGTTATAACCGAGGAACATAGTGAGGAATAAAGAATGGATATAAAATGTCGGAATTTAGTACCTAGTCCATGCCATTCCAATGCATTCGACAAGAAATCCCAGTAGACCCTATCAAAGGCCTTTTCTGCATCCAATGATAAAGCTGCCAGAGGAATCTTAAGTTTAGATGCCTTGTTAATAATATTTTAAAAAGTACGGGAATTATCTGCTACATTTCTATTAGGGATAAAACCAGATTGATGAGAATCAATAAGGTCAGGTATATATGGGAGTAAACGGAGAGCTAAAACTTTGGCATAGAGTTTACAATCAGTATTAATTAAAGATATGGGTCTATAATTTTTACAGTCAATCGCATCCCGATCTTTTTTGTGAATAAGACAAATCATGGCCTCCGTAAATGAGCCAGATGCAGAACCTGACATTATAAAATGATTAAGTAATTGAAAGAGTTTGGGGAAAAGAGACTTAGCAAACTGAATAAAGAATTCTACTGTGAAGCCATCTGGGCCTGGAGCCTTACCCTTGGGGAGAGATTGTAAAGCTGTATATAGTTCGGTAAGTTGTAGGGGTTGGTCTAAAGATGAGAGGTTTATCTGCAATGGGTCCCTTGGTTTGAGATTAGAGAAATATTGGTTGACAGATTCAACTGTTGGTATGTGTTCTGGAGCGTACAGGTCCTTATAGTAAGAAGCGAAACACAATGCTATATCTTTATCTCTAAAGTGTTTAACACCATTGTTATCTGTGATAGATTTAATAGTTGTTTTTTCTTTTCTTTGTTTCAAATATCGAGCTAGAAGAGAACCAGGTTTATTGTTACCACCATAATATCTGGCATTTATTTTCAGGAGGGTGCTGCATGCTTGTTCAGTGGTATATTGGTTAAACTCCATTTTAGCTGAGACTAGTGCTTCAAGATGTGATTTACTAGTTTTGTGAGTATAGTATTCATGTTCCAGGGACTTTATATTTTTAAGGATGGAAGTCGATTTTTGTTGAGCAGACTTTTTTATGGAGTGAGCGTAACTTATGATGAAACCTTTGAATGCATCCCACACAAAATGAAATGATAGTTGATCACTATCGTTGATGTGAAGGTATTCTTCTATAAACTTACTGTAGGAAGCGATAAAAGTAGCATCTGAAAGTAGAGAGTTATTAAACCTCCATGAAGATGTTTTAGAACCATTAAGAAAAAGATCAAGGTCAGTAATCACAGGTGCGTGATCTGAGATCAAAATAGCACCGATTTCAGAGTTGGCCATATGTTGCAATAAACCTTTACTCAGAAAGATATAATCAAGCCTGGAATGGGAATGGTGGGTAGGAGAATAAAAAGAGTATTCCAAGAGGTCGGGATTGCATACTCTCCAGGAATCAGAGAGAGAATGGTGTAAAATAAAGTTTTTAAAAGCTTTGTGGGAGGCATGTGGAATGAAACGTGACGTGGAACGTCTGTCCAAAAATGGATCGAGAATTTGGTTGCAGTCACCACCTATTAGTAAATTGTTTGAGGAATGTTCAGAGACAATATGTGAAAGATTCTTCCAAAAATTTGGATCTGGATGTGTGGGGCCATATATATTAAGGATAGTAAGAGAAATATTGTCAATTGTAAATGTACCCAGCGACCTTCTGTATCTTGATGCTGTGAAATTATGGTAGGTTTGAGAGATTTATGACAGAGTATAATTACCCCATTTTTGTTTGTGATGGAAGGGGAGTAGAAAATGTCCCCCACCCATTGTTTTTTAAGCTTAATTGCCTCAGAGTTGTTGAGGTGAGTCTCTTGCAACAAAGCAATGTGGCATTTCAAACGAGCTAGGTGAGATAAGACACGCTGACGTTTAATGGGGTGTTTAAGCCCCTTAACATTCCAAGTAACAGTTCTAATTTGCATAACAAGAAGTATTAATAAACAACTGCTGTAACAATGAAAAAACTAGGCATATCAATTTTGCAAAAGCAAAGAAATGAGGAAGAAACAAGATAGTAAAGAAAAAGAAAAGGAGGAAGATGACCTCCAGAAGTTGTATATACATGGATGTGGCAATACAGGAACTAAAGTCCACGAAAGCTAAAAAAAACAAGATAGAAAGTGAATATCCCGAAAGGTAGAGGGACAGCGGAGAACCTGAAAAGACAGACAAGAGTGGCTTCAGCACAAGAAAAGTGATATTAGATATTAAAACATATGAAGGCGAGTTTCATGGAAGAAACAAAAACCATACAAACGAAAAATGTACCATTCAGGAGACCAAATAACGTGATAACTACAGTAAAGGACTGTGACATGAAAAACAATAAAAATCAAAGCTTAACTGTTGAACGTGTACGAGAACAGTTTGGATGGTGAGAAAGGGATACGGTTGGGAAAGGAACATGAGGATTGCACAAAGAACACTATCTAAAAAAAAATATATATATATATATATATATGAAAATAAGAAGATGCAGAGATGGAAAACCATGGATATAAATACTAAACATAACCATTACTATTAAACTGTCCAGAAAAAAAAAAAAAAGGGACATTAAAGACAAATTAAATTATATCTTCAAGTAATTGCAGATGCTCCTAGTTCCATTGCTTCTGTTTTGTGTTGGTTAATAAACGTTTGTAGTGCTGAAGGTTCCTCAAACAAGTAAGATTTGTCCTTGAATGTAATTTTGAAAAGGCATGGGTGAAGAAGACCATATCGAATATTCAAGGATTTGAGTTGTGGGCGTAAGTCCAAAAACTGTTTGCGACGTGCAGCTGTAGCAGGAGAGAAGTCTTGTGTGAAAAATACTTTATGACCTGACCATACCAAAGAGCCCATCTTTTTGGCTTCCGAGAGTATTTGCATCAAGTCAGTAAATTAGAGAAAGAGAATAATAATTCCTCTAGGATGTGCACGAGGGCCAGTTGAAGTCTGTGGACCTAAACGATGTGCCCGTTGGATAGAGAGGGGAGAGGTAGGAGGCAAGCGAAGAATTGAAGGTATTGCTTTTGAAGGAATACAATCATGTTAGAGCCTTCAGAACCTTCTGGAATCCCAAAAAGGTGAAGATTATTTCTCCTACTTCTGTTTTCTAAGCTTTCAGTAAGCCTTTTAAGTTGAGCTATGTCTTTAGAGAGGATTGACAGTGCTACAATCTTCAAGGCTACTGACTCTCTGTTCCAGAGTACAAATTCGATGTTCGTGTTGGGACCATTGCTCCTCAATACTTTGCAAAGAGGCATTAGTGTCCATCATAAAGGGCTTTAGTGCATGCAATTCCTCCATTACATCATCTAGAGTAAGATGTGTAGGTGATTTTGAGGGAGAATCAGGGTCTTTTTTTGGGCGCCTGACGGAGGAGGTGTTAGATGTTTTTTTCGCAACTGTGCCAGCAGCATGAGATGAAGAGGCGCCATCCTTTAAAAAGACTGCAGCACTATCCATTGTTAAAGTTGGTGGTAGAGAAGATTTAGTTATATGTGTGCGCACCACTCGATGAGGATTATTAGACTTGGAGAAAGATGATGACTAGCAACTCTGAGAATTATGTGGTCTCCCCATAAAAGCCAGCAGCAATTTGGTAATAGGAAGCCAGCAATGTGAGGTGTTGATGAAATTAT
The DNA here is from genome assembly GCF_031143425.1 of Pleurodeles waltl. Classification (NCBI taxonomy): domain Eukaryota; kingdom Metazoa; phylum Chordata; class Amphibia; order Caudata; family Salamandridae; genus Pleurodeles; species Pleurodeles waltl. The sequence continues at coordinate 907,827,450 of NC_090438.1, read as the reverse complement.
ATTACAATGAGAAGCTGCTGCCAGAAGTTTCCAACAACATAGCAAAATATAATAAAAATATATATAAATAGAAAATCCTAAATTATTCTCTCATAACAGGCATGACAGAATACCACAAGAGCAAAGCACTTTACTGCACATAGTCAAACAATTGGTGACTAGTTTTAAGGGAACCTTCTGAAAAGGAAAAAAAAAAATCTCCTCCGTCAAAGGAAAGCATTTACCATGTTATGAAGAGCAATTTGAAAGAGCTCCTTGACAAGAGCTGCCAGTGAATACTGAAAGTTGAAAACCTCAGCTAAATGTGTTTGAAGAGAGAGAGGTCAAAAGTTCAGCTGGCTGTCAGAAGGTAATAAATATTCCATTGCAGAGGAAACTAGATTTGTAGAATCACATCCAGGCAAGCAGTTAAAAGTCAAATAGAAACATTTCTGTGAAAGTTTAGGTTTGTGCAGAGGCTTACAGAGTGAAACAAAATGATAAATAATTACCTCAGGTCCTCACATGAAGTCTCTGAAATGACTTCAAAACTTGATGTCTCTGTAAGTTAAAGGCATATTTATGCAGCCGCAGCGGTGCTCAAAAATGCTGAAGAAATTAATAATTTTGATGTGAAAACATCTCCTTCTTTCCAGGAAGTGCTGAAGCCTCACGGAGCTTTAAAGAACAGCGGCCATCTTGCGTGACCTCCAGCCACACCCCCATTAGGCTTTCCTTTTGCCGTTAGAAAGGTTTCTATCACTTGTAGCTTGCCTGACACTGACTGGGGTCGGCCTGGGAGCTGCAGCTAATGTGTTTGTGGTGGTGGGGGTAAGAGAGTGGAAAGGAATGGGGTACAGAGGAGGGTGCAGGGGTCCACAGAGACGTGTATGGAGATTGTGCCAGCAACAGCGTAAACAATTTATGTGTGAAAAAAACTGAGGAAGTGAAGCTTCACTTGCAGAATATAGAACCATTTAGAAATGAAAAAGAGTTGTGGAGCCACGAGTTAACTGTACATTTGCCGCATTACCTGTTGTCAATATTTTTAGATCGTAACCTCGTGTTTATTTTGTAACTCATTGAAAACCATGTCATATAAACACATTAATAAACTGAAAGCAGTGGCTATGCGGTTGCTTGGTATCGCTATTTTATTCCTCGTGGGGCAGATATTAGCCAGTGTTCACGTGGCAATAACTGTGCTGTAGGTTTGGTCACCAAAAGCACCTCAGAGATTTATTTGGAACTTTTAAGCACTATTTGGGTAAAGTGTGAGATTGGTTATTTAACAAATGTAGGACCATATGTAGCAAGTTCCGAATTTGCGATTCGGAAATTGTGAGTCGGTGCGACTCGCAATTTTCGAATCGCAAATTCGGATGCAGAACGGTGTCTCAGACACCGTCTGCGATTCGCTATGGGGTTGCAAAGACCCACCTCATTAATAATAATGAGGTGGGTCGCATTTTGCTACACCATAACGAGTCCTTGCACTCACAGGAATGGTGGCCTGCTGAAGACAGCAGACCTCCATGTCTGTGACTGCTTTTTAAATAAAGCAGGTTTTTTTTATTTTGCAGCCCGTTTTCCATAAAGGAAAACGAGTTGCAAAATAAAAAAAATACTGAAACCATTTGGTTTCGTTTTTTCAGAGTAGGCAGTGGTCCACTGGACCACTGCCTGCTCTGAAAAAACATTTTGGGCAACATTCACAAAGGGGTAGGGGTCCCATGGGGACCCCTTCCCTTTTGCGAATGGGTTACCACCAGTGTGACACTGGTGGTAACTGCGAATTGCTTTGCGACCGCATTCGCGATCACAAAGCAATTTAGCATAGCGATGCGAGTCGCAAATAGGAAGGGAACACCCCTTCCTATTTGCGAGTCGCATTCACAATTTTGCGAGTCGGTACCGACTCGCAAATTGTGAATGTGAATTGCAAAAGGATTTTTGCATGGCGCAAACTGCGATTTTCGCAGTTTGCACCATGCAAAAAGCTTTCTACATCTGGTCCAAAATTCTTAATTTGCGATTTCTATGTAGCGAATCCATACAAATCACTATTTGGGAATCACAAATTGGTATGTATGTACCCTGCGATTTCCTAATAGCAATTCCTATGGATTCACATTAGCTATTAGAAAATCGCAATTTAGGAAATCACAAAATCGTAATTTCCTAATAGGAAATCTCAGTTTAGGAAAGAGAGGCCCATAGCTTCTGAAAGCAGGATGATGATGTCTGAGTCACAGTGTGGTCTAATCATAGGTTGTGGCCACCAGAAAGGGGCCTAATTCACCTTCAGGAAGCAAGGAATGCTCCTAGAATTCTGCTGCTAGTACTGAAGACTAACAGCACACAACCCCATGGCTGCTGAAGAGGGGAAGGAGGCAGGGAGCAGCAGTAAGTAGTGCAAGGCAGAATTCTCAGACAGGGAGCTGCAGGTTGTAACTGAATTTGTGCAGCCAACATGGACCAGCTGTTTGAGAAGGTCTCCTTCTCAGTCCATGAGGCCCATAAAGCCAGGATCTGGAATGGGATCCTTGAGAAAATCAACTCCATGTGAGTGATGCAGAGCACCATCCCTGAAATCAGAAAGAGATGGTATGTCTTGAGGTCCAGTACCAAGGAGATGCTGGCCAGCAAGAAGGCAGAAAGACATGGGCCCGGTGGATAACCCTCACAACAGCCACCTCCCATGGAGATGCTAACTAAGGGGACCATAGAACCGGAGAATGTGTCACAGGAGTTGCGGGATGACACCTCCATCCCAGCAGGCACCAGCCAGGGTAAGTCATTGTCCCTTCATATACCGTTCAAAACATAATGTTAGCCAATCCATATATCATTCATGACAGGATGAAATAATCCATTGAGGTGCTTGAGCCACCCAGGCAATGCATTATGGGAGTTGTAGTGCACATCATTAGTACTGAGTGCTGATGATCACACCAAACATGTGTACACCACAAATATGTAACAGACACATGCAGCAGAGTCACAATAATATTATGGCCATACATTAACTATTTAATGACAATAATTATATACATGCATTTCTACAGATCACAGCCCGGGCGAGTTAGGACCCATAGCAGCCGAAGGGGCCACTGGCAGTGATGTTGTCCCTGAGCCCATGACTCCACCAACCCCTCTGCCCATTGCACCAACACCAACTGGCAGGATAGCCACAACCCCCCCCTTCCTGATCTTGAGAAGAGCGATGGGGGACAGTCACATGGTAGGAACCCCAGAACTAAAGTGCCCAGGACAGTGCGAAGGTGCACAGACACCATTTCGGACATGTCACAAGCACTTCCCGTGTATGGTGGCCTGGAGAGGTCCATCCTGTCCAGATAGCGCCTGCAAACAAAAAAAATAAGCACTCTGAGTAGGCAGCTGCAACGCATGGCAAAGTCCATGTATAGCATGGAAAAGGGATAGGAGTGCAGGCTAGCAGTAATGGAGCAGGAGCATAGGATACAGTGTCAGCAGCAAAGGCGGTACCTGGCTACTTTGAGACCTTCACAAGGTCATTCAAATGGCTGGCAGCCGCAACATCAAGTCTTCCAAGGCAGACAGTTAACATACAGTCTGGTGCAACTCACAACTTCTTTGGGGAACGTTTAGACCCATAATGTGTGCATCCCCAAAATCCCCCTCCTCACATGAGAGCGAGGAGGGCTCCGAAATAAGGGCCAGATGTAGGTAGGAAAATAATTGCGAGTCGGAAATTGCAAGTCTTTGCGACTCGCAATTTCCGACTCGCAAACTGGTATCCTACAAGAAAAAGCGACTTCATTTTGCGACTCGCAAATGAAGTTGCACCGCAGATTGCGAGTCTGCTTTTTGCGACCTCGCTAAAAACGAACACGCAAATTGCGAGTGGGTGTCGCAAATAGCGACTGTGCCCCAAATTGCATGCAGGTGCAGTAGAACAGTCTGGAAAACACTTCCTGGCTCTTGATGATGACATCACAGCCAGGAAGTTTACAAAGACACCTGGGAGGAGGGAGGACCACACCCATTTCCAACTGCTGAACAGCCAACAGGAGGAACAGCAGCAACAATGGAGGAATCAGGCAGAAAGAGGAATATCAAATTTTCTTAAAAGGAACTGGAGGTGCTGACGGATGAATGCTGCCAGCACTATGATCAACTTTTTGGAAGAGCAGCCCTCAGTGTGCCTGAGTTGGATAAAAGGAGGATTTGGACGGAAATCCAGGAGAAGGTGAATGCAATTGGGGTGAGCCACAGGAGCATAGATGAACTTAAAAAAAGATGGTGTGACCTGCGCTCCAGGACCAAGGAGAGGGTGGCAGAGTGCCTCCGGGAGATGAGGGGCACTGGAGGAGGCCCATCTACCGTCCCACCACCCACACCCATGGAGGAAAGAGTGCCAGAGACCCTGGAGCCAGAGGCAGTGTCTGGAATAGGAGAGCTGGACACGTCAGCACCAGGACCATCAACCAGTGAGTACCATGAAACATGCATGTACACCCATATCTGCCATACCCCCACCCACCTAGTACACAGCAGCATGCACAACCAAAATAGCTCCATTTCAGAGTAGCAACCACCAGAATGGTGCATTATGGGCAATGTAGTCCAGTAGGCAGCTGATAGGCAACAGTTTATTAGGAAGCATACAACAGATGGTAGATACTGACAGTGTGTTCCCTATGTCCCACAGGTCTCCCACAAGACACCACCACCAGCCACACCGTCTAGGGTGCAGAGGTCAGCCAACAGGCAGCACAGGACCCAGGAGCAGCCACCACAGGTCCCTGCACCACCCGACCACAGTCCCCTCCAGATGCACCAGTGGCCATAGTGGAGATAGACCCAGCATCCGGTCCCAGCCACAGTGCCAGCCAACAGGACCCTGATGCCCCACCGCGTCGCAGACGACGTGTACATGTCCCTGCAGTGTCCCAGGGAGATGTAGGGGACTCCTCCATGTCCGTTGCTGAGGCAGCACTCATCGAAGGTCAGCGCCTGCAGACAAGGCAAATGAGACTGATATCAGGGGCCATGCAGCGAATGGAGAGGAATCAGACAACAGGGCTGGCACAGGTCCACACAGAGCTTCGAAACCTGAACAGTCATGTAGGTGACCTTGCGCTCTCCATCAGGCAACTAGTGACTGAACTTGTTACGGAGAGAGAGAGTGCAAGGTGCCGTGACCGCCAACTAATCCACCGTCTAGACCACATGGCTGCCTCTATCGTCCGCCTGGCTGTGAATACTACAGGGCTGTCACGCCGCACAGTCAGTTTACAGGTCGACATTGGCCACTTTGCCAGCGATGTGGCTCACGGCCTGGGACGGATAAGCCACGCTGTGGACATGATGGAGGCACAACAGGTGGCTAGGGGCGCGGCAGAAACGCCGCAAGACAGTGAGGAGGGCTCTACTATCAGTAGTGCATCTGCCACAGACACCACGGTCTTGTGTAGTGGCAGTGCATGGCAGGGATCTGCAGACGCTCCAGGCAACAGCCATGCTGGGCGTCCCAGGGGTAGGATGTGAGCTACGCACTTACAAACAATTGAGGCACATGAGGTTAATGTGTCCTCATAGCAGGTGGACTTTTACTGCCCCTGATCAATAGTTCATTTCTATAGTTTTTTAGTTCACTTCATTAAAGTTCTTGTTTGTTCCACTTCACACCTGGGCTCTTTGTGTGTGACATTCGTGTGTGTGGTGACAGGCAGCACATACCTTCCAAAGTATTGGTTTGCAATGTGGTCCCGTCTCTGTCTGCCTTGATTTGCAGTGCTTCTATCCCCATGATGGCGATGTGGTAGCTCTTGCTCGTCATCCTCCGAATCTGGGTCTTCAGGGGTGAGATGTAGCCCACGTCTGGGGGCAATGTGGTGCAGTGTAGCGCATGCACCAACGATCTTGAATGCTGTTATTGGGGCATACTGGAGGGCACCTCCACTTCTGTGAAGGCATCTGAATCTTGCCTTCAACAGTCTAAACGTCCTCTCTATAACATTTCGGGTCCTCCTATGTGCACTGTTGTATCGCCTCTCTGTCTCATTGCTGGGTGTTAAGTACAGGGTGAGTATCCATGGTCGTAGTGCATATGCACTGTCACCTGTTTGGCAAAAATTAACAAAGTTAGCTGGGCATGGATGGGTTCCACATTGACCTGTGTGTATGTCTGCAAGGTGTATTCAGCTCTACCTAGGAGATATCCGTCTCCAAACTCCCTACGTTCTATGCGTTGGTGTATCCCACTGTGCCCGAAAATGTAAGAGTCATGTGTACTCCCTGGAAATTTGGCTACCATGTCAGTGATGACATAATGGGCGTCACATATCACCTGGGTGTTCAGTGAGTGGGTACACTTCCGGTTGCGGAACAGATATTCCAGATTTGCAGGAGGGCATATTTGTATATGTGTCCCGTCTACACACTCTATTACATGTGGGAAGTTGGCAATCCTGTAGAATTCCAACTTGGTGCTGTTGATTTCTGCCTCATTCCTGGGTAGGTAAATGTATCTGGACAAGTGTGTGAGAATGGCATCTAGGAATGCTCTGAAGAACTTTCAGAGTGCACTTTGAGATACCGCACCTGCCACAGCAATGACCCCCTGATAGCGACCCGAGGCCAAGAGGTGAAGTGAGCATAGCACTTGCACATGTGTGTGGATGGCGCTGCCGCGCACAGTCTGGCGTTGAAGCTGCGGATTGAGTAGATCTATTAATTCTAGTATTGCTGCACTGCTGAGTCTGTATTTATCATAGATCTCCTCCTCAGTTTGTTGGAAAAGTGTCTGTCTGGTTCTGTATATCTTCTCCTGTCTCTGGCTCCTCCTCCTCATCTGTTGTGTGGCGTCAGCTCTCCTCCTCCTTGCTATCACATATATCTCCACCATCTTGAGTAACCCAGGTGCCTTCTGGGTCTCCTTTTATACTTTGGTTATGGTTACCACCTGCTCTAAGTTAGTGGTAAATTGGAAGTGCAAAATGGACTTTTTGCGACTAGTCGCAATTTGTGAGTGGCTATTTCATATGGTTTGCGACTCGCAAATTGCGACTTCCTATATGTGGGTCGCACAATGGGGGTCACAATTTTTGCGAGTCGGTAATGGCTTGCGGCGCAATTTGCGATTCGGAAATGGGGTTTTTGCATCCCATTTCCGATTTTGCGGGGTCGCAACTTGCGATTCGGGCAATTTGCGACTCGCAAAATTTTGCTACAACTGGCCCTAAGTGGGTTATCTCTCCAGCAGCCATGCTCAACCAGGCGTTCACATCGCAATCCTCCTGAAACAGACTCATTGTCAGTCCGACCACCCACTGCTGGAGAGAAAACACCCAACCCCAGAGGATGCAGAACTGACTCCCAAGTAACTCAGTGGGAGGATTTGCCTTTGTCCATCCAGCACCTTATTTACTTTGTTCATCATTTATTTACAAACTGTCAACCAAAAAGATGCAGTTGGCCCTTGCTTGCTATGAGAAATGGTAGCCACCTAAATAAAAGGTGGTCACCTTGTTGTGCACCAAGCACTACCCCATGTGTGATGTCTAGTTTCTATGATGTGTTAGTAATGACACCTCAGAAATAGTTTTTTGTTATCTCTGTCTGTAGTACATGTCCCTCAGCTGCACAAGTACCCTCCTGCGGCAGCTGTAGTGGTGGTAATCTGGCTCTATAAGGATGTTGTGCTGACCTTCCCTCATCAAAATAACCTATAGCATAGGGGAAGTTTTTATTTGTTGCAATGAAAGGGGGATCTTGGAAAAATGATATGTATCGGTTGATTTTGCTCACCATGATGTTCAGGAACCTGTGAAAAAACCTGGACAGGGCACTACGTGATACTCCCGGCCACTTCTACTGTATGACCCCCTGATAACTCCCAGAGGATAAGAGGTGTAGGCAACACAATACCTGCAAATGTGGTGCTATTGCATTTCTTCTGAGTGTTTGGGCCTGTAGCTGAGGTTGTACCTATATTAAATCAAGTATTAGCTGACTGCTGAGTCTACACTTCTCAGTAATCACCTCTTCAGTCTGTTCATACAGGGTGACCCTCATCCTAAATATCATCTCCTGTCTCCTCTTCCTTCTCTGCCTCACTGCCAAAATCCTAATCCTCCTTGCCAGAATGTACAAAGCCCCCCTTGTGAAACAAAGCAAAACACAAACGCTGTGGGAAAGCGTAACTGGATGGAGGGAATGCGGAACTAATCAAACATTCACCCCCAGTCACAGATCTGGGTTTAATCCATCCATTATTTTGCTCACCCCAGTTTGAACCCAGCCATATGCAAATCAGTCTTGACCCTGTTCCTCATGGGAACAGTCCAGCCCGAACTGCCAGGCCAGGTTCTCCCTGGACTGGAAACAAGCATCCTGGGACCGGTTTTTGGGGTTTCACCCCTCATCAGCCAGGCTAGCTTGAATCCAGTGGCACAGTGAGCCCGGGACCCACGTCTGGGCATACCCGGTGCACTTAGGGCAGCAAAAGCAAAGCAAAACACAAACGCTGTGGGAAAGCGTAACTGGATGGACGGAATGCAGAACTAATCAAACATTTACCCCCAGTCACAGATCTGGGTTTAATCCATCCATTATTTTGCTCACCATGCCACCCCAGTTTGAACCCAACCATATGCAAATCAGTGAAAAAGCCTGATGCATTTTGGGTGTCTTTTTAAAAATTGCACCTGGTTACCACCTGCTCAGGATCAGTGGTAACTGCATTTTCTAAATGGCCATTTTGCAGCTAATCACAATTAGGAAATCTTTTGAACATGTGGTTAACTGAATTGCAAATAGGAAATCCCTGTTAGTAATTTCCTATTTTGCGGTTCCCAAAATGCGATTCCTACTGGATAGAAATTGCATTTCGCAACACCGTACACGTCTTTAGTAAATACTGAAAGGTTGTTTTCAATTTCTCTCAATGGCACAAATTAGTGATTCATCCATTAAGGCATGCAAATTTGTTTTGTACGTATGGGCCATAGTTATTAGTAGGTCATCACAAGTAATATTTCCCTATAAGTAACCAAGTACCTCATTATACCACTTGACTCTCTCAAGGAAGCAAATCAGAGCAGTCTAAGACCTACTCAGGGGAAGTGGTGTGCGCTACTAGTCTCCATTTGCTGGTGCGCAACAACAACACTCAATAAATCAATGTTCAGTCAGTGCTTTTTCTATTAAAAATGGACAATACATTTATTACCCACACAACTATTGAATACTATGCTTGAATGTACAAGTATACACATCAGGCATATGAAAATACCTTCAGTGACATTCTTGAATCAATTTGATCCCTATGGGATCATGATCCCCGTAATCAAAATAGCCTGCCCCTATATCAGAAGAAACATCACAATATGAGGGAATATCATTTTAGCTAAGGAAGGCCTTTTGGCTTTGTCAGGGGTTATCACCTAAATATGTAAGGCAAGCCTATTGGATTTGTCAAGGCTCCACCACATCACAATATAAACCCAACCTATTGGTTTTGTCTGGGGTCATCACATTAATATATAAGACAAATATTTAGGCTTTGACAAAGGGGTCTTCTTGTGTTAGAAATTTCAATTAAGCCCACAGAATCAATAGTACGATTAAAATGCATTTGTCATTAATATAATCACTGCAGTGTTCACTAAAAATCATTGTAAATAAAGTATTCTGAGTAAAACATTTTGAAAAACATTCACAGATGTGATAAAAACAGACATGGGCTTACTTGCTCAAGGTCACATAATGTAGCCATAGGACCAGCCACTTGGGGTCCTTGCACTTCTTGGTTTAAGCCCAGGAAGGCCAAGCACCAGGAGTGCTTTAATAATGTTGAAGAGTTTCCCCAGGTCATGTATCCTATGGCCTTGGAGACATTGGGTCTCTTTTCTAGAAACATTTTTGAGGGCTACTGCACCCTGCGCAGCCCCCACAGCACTTGACAAATACATTGGTGAAGCCCCTGCCCCTCGTTGGGACACCAACAACAAAAAACAACATTAATAAAATCCTGCTGGGGCATTATAGGATACTCCTTCGCAGCTTAGTGAATATTCAGTTAGCAGCTCCCGCTACTTGCTTCTGCAGCCATGCATCACTCAGTTTTCTGTATTCTATTTTATTTTTTAAATTCCAGGTCTGAACTCAGCAGACACCCTTATGCTTCACCATGCTAGTGGCAGTGTAGGGAGCCCACTCTGAGCTGCCACAGCTGGCTCGTTGCCTGGCTGGGACTGCTGGAGAGCCGGCCTCTTCATTCTTCCTGTCTGCTGCATGTGGGCACAGTGTGTAGGCTGCAGTGGCCACCCCATTTCCCCTGGACATGCGCACTGGGAAATGGGGCACGTACACTGCCACTGAAGGGGGCAGCACCCAATCCCACTTTTCTCCTGCTAACACCAGGGTCCAGGATGGGGTCCCAGGCCCCATTCAATACTGCAATCTGGACCTTCTTCGTTCTCTTTGTATGGGCCACCAGGGACGAAGTGTGGCTTGGTAAGGGGGGCCCAGACATATCCCTTCTCAAAAACTTTTTTATATAGAGATGTGTCAACGACTGGTGCTTGGCCTATCCCAGCAGTATTTTCCAAATTTATAGCAAAGACCATAGGACCCATTCGCAGTCTTTGGCTCATTTTGCTCCTGCTGGTAGCTGCTGGGCCCGCCAAAAAATATAATATTGAAGGAAATTGTTTCACAAAGGACTGTGACGAGAGGGATAAGATGCAATAGAGGAGCAGGTGGAGAAGAAGTCAGTCAAAAATATATTTCTTTAATTTGAAAATAAAATCATAAAAGAACAGTAGAAACCAAAAAAAATCAAACATCATTGTAAACCATCCCCCATCATGAGTAAAAAGCGTTCACTTGCAATTGCTAAAAACTGTTGCCGGCCTAATCGTCCTTCGTTTTCCCACGTTTTACTGACAGTTTAAAAAAGCAGCTAGCACTGTGATAGATCAGCGGGCTGTCTAACCGCTTCAAATAGGAAAGGAAGTCAATACATCTACTGCTTGCATGGGGCTTCAAGATACACTTGAGGCAAGTAGAAAATAAAAAACTATAGAAAGAACAAAAAACATAAAATGCATCAAAGATTGAGATGATAACCCATCACAGGGGCTGGGTGGCAAGCATCTTTCCCAAGGGTCTTACGCTCCAGGGATGCTCATTAAAAGTCAAACCGTGCCCCATCTAAATCTAAAGAGGAGTGATCTTTCCCACTGGGAGAGTTCTAGGGAAAGATCAAAGGCCATTTCCCCCGAAGCAAAAAGAATGTGATAATCTTTGATCAAGGCTTACTTTTAGCACGTTCTGTGCTTAGAGAAATCATATGCTCAATAAATCTAGACAGAACTAGTAGCCTATCTGACTTTTTCAGGTTTGCTGGGTTAGAAAACAGATCACTAAATCCAATGGCTGATACAGACTTCATAATATAGTTCAATCAGGGTACTAATAAGCCTCCTTCCAAGCTGAGGCAATCTGAAACAACTTCTCTAATAAAGCTAGCTTCCAGACTGACCCAAACTTTTATACACAGTAGAAGCAGCTCAAACTTAGTTGTGTTGGAAATACAGCGGTGTTTAAGTTCTGCATGCAAAGTATAAGTTGAGGCACTCCTGCACCTGAATGGGCTTTGCATTCTGGTACCCCCCACACACCTGTCCCATACGTTACTGTTGGAATACACTGTAAATTATAAATTGTAAGGTATGGGGCTAAAAAACCTCTTCCATCTTTCCAAGTAAGGTTAAATAGGGAACCAACAGCCCCACTAAACCGTAAACAAGCAGCATTCACCAATGCATGGCAAATACCAGAGGAATCAAAAAGAATGCCCAGATAATTAAAGCTATGAATCAAGCTCAAAGATTGGTCAAAAACTCTTAGGGACCCCATACTCCTCTTTACCAGACCACAGGACACAATATGGGATTTCCCAAAGATAGTCACCAAGTTCAAATTCCTCATGAAACTTATGAATGATTACTCCAAGCTATGCAAGGCTTTAGTTGTGCATGCCATTAAAACAGCATTGTTGGTGTATAATAACGCAGGGATCCAGCTGTTAGCAATTACCCTCGCCCCAAGATTTTCATGTAAACTAAACAAAAAGTTCACTATGGGGACTTCCATCCCAAGATCTAAAAGGGTTAACCATAGCTTAGCCCTATCCATACAATCAAAAGCAGTGGATCAGTACATGAAGGCGAGGTACAGCAGGCAGAGCTTTGCGATGACATACTTTCTCACTATCAAGTGTAAATTTAAGCACTGCTCCACTATACCCAGCCCTGGCTGGAAACCGTACTGACAGGGGGGTAAGACAAAATTACCTGGTTCTCACAGGAACTAAAACAACTGAAAAAGGAATGTAAAAAATGTGAAAGAAAATGGAGATCCAATTATAATGAGACCTGAAAGCAGGCCTATAAAGCATCACTGAAAAAATACCAGTATGTCATTTGCAGAGCCCGAGTAAACGATTTTGGGCAGGATGTAGGAAGGTAAAAATTTGCGAGTCGGAAATTGCGAGTCATTGCAACTCGCTATTTCCGACTCGCAAAATGGGATCCAACAAAAAAAAGCGACATCAATTTGCGGCTCGCAAATGATGTTGCACCGCAGATTACGAGTCTGCTGTTAGCGAGGTCGTTATTTGAGAACTCGCTAAAAACAAACTCGCAATTTGTGAGTCGGGTGTCGCAAATTGCGACTGTGCCGCAAATTGCATGGAGGTGCAGCAAAACAGTTGGAAAAACACTTCCTGGCTCTTGTTGATGACATCAGAGCCAGGAAGACATCAAATACACCTGGGAGGAGGGAGGACCACACCCTTTTCAAACTGCTGAGCAACTACCTGGAGGAACAGCTGCTACCATGGAAGACACAAGCAGTGCAGGAAGGAAGAGGAAATTGAAATTCTCAGAGAAGGAACTTTAGGGGCTGAGAGAAGAATGCTGCCAGCACCATGACCAGCTTTTTGGAAAGGCATCCCTGAGTGTCCCAGACACTGATAAGAGGAGGATCTGGCAGGAAATCCAGGAGAGGATCGATTTCTTAGGGGTGAGCCACAGAAGCATTGAAGAAATTAAAAATCAGTGGTATGACCTGCGCTCCAGGACAAAGGAGATGGTGGCAGAGCACCTCAGGGAGATGAGGGGCACAGGAGGAGGCCCATCCATCATCCCACCACCCACAGCCATGGAGGAATTGGTGGAGCAGACCCTGGAGCCTGAGGCAGTGTCAGGAATGGGAGCACTGGACACGTCAGTGCAAGGGACATCCAAAAGTGAGTACCATGAAACATGCATGTACACCAATAAATGCTATACCCGCACTCACCCAGTACACAGCAGCATGCACAACCAGACTAGCTCCATTCCAGACTAGCAACCATCAGAATGGTGCATTATGGGCAATGTAGTACAGAAGGCAGCATATAGGCAAATGTCTATTAGGAGGCATACAACAGTTGTTAGAGACTGACAGTGTGCTCCCTATGTCCCACAGGTCTCCCACAAGACACCCCCACCAGCCACACCATCCAGGGTGAATACAGCAGGCCACAGGCAGGGTGGGAGGCTGCAGCAGCCAATACAGGGCCCAGCACAACACCACCACAGTTCCCTCCAGATAAAGAAGTGGACATGGAGGAAAGAGACACAACACCTGGTCCCAGCCACACTGTGAGACAGCAAAAGCCAGAAGCACCACCGTGTCGCAGACGCAGAGTCCAGGTCCAGGCAGTGGCCCAGGATGATATAGTGGAGGCATCCATGTCTGCAGTTGAGGCATTCCTCCTATCTGGTCAGCGCCTGCAAACAAGGCAATTGAGGATTATTTCTGGGGCAATGCAGAGGATGGAACACAATTTCCCTCTTGGCCTGGCAGAAGTGAACACACAGTTCACAAGACTGAACGACAATGTCAGTGACCTAACACTATCAATACGCCAACTGGTGACGGAACTGGTGGCTGAGAGACAAAGTGCAAGGCGCAGTGAGCACCAACTAGTGCAGAGATTTGACCGCATAGCAGCGTTCATTGTCTGTCTTGCAGTGAACACCACAGGCCTGTCACGACGGACCGTGAGCCTGCAGGTGGAACTGGGCAACTTTGCAGGGGATGTGGCGTGGGGACTGGGCCACATTAGCCACGCTGTGGACATGTTGGAGGCCAGGCAGGTAGCAAGGGGCACGGCTGAGACCCCTCAGGACAGTGAGGAGGGGTCCACTATCAGCAGTGCATCTGCCACAGACACACGTGTACTGCGGAGTGGGCAGTGCACGTCCGGGGTCTGCTGACCCACCTGGCACGAGCCATGCTGGGTGAACCAGGAGGAGGTGTTAGGTGCAAACACTGCAGGACTCATGAGGCACATACAGTTAATGTGTCCTCATTAAGGGTGGACATGTGCAGCCCCTTACCAACAGTTCTGTTCTTTAGTTATTAGGTTCACTTATTAAAATGTTTTGTTTGATCCACTTCACAACTGGGCTCTTTGTGTGTGACATTGGTGAGTGTGGTGTCTATTGCCACGTACCTTCCAAGGTATTGGGTTGCAATGTGGTCTCGTCTCTGTCTGCCTTGATCCACAATGCTTCTATCCCCAGGCTGGCAATGTGGTAGCTCTTGCTCGTCATCCTCCGAATCAGGGTCTGCAGGGGTGAGATGTAGCCCACGTCTGGTGGCAATGTTGTGTAGGATTGCGCATGCGCCAACTATCTTGAATGCTGTTACTGGGGCATACTGGAGCGCACCTCCACTTCTGTGGAGGCATCGGAATCTTGCCTTCAACAGTCCAAAGGTCCTCTCTATGACATTTCTGGTCCGCCTATGTGCACTGTTATATCACCTCTCATTCTTATTGCTGGGTGTTAGGTACGGGGTGAGTATCCATGGTCGTATCGCATATGCACTGTCACCTGTTTGGCAAAAATTAACAATGTTGGCAGGGCATGGATGGTTTCTACAGTGACCTGTGTGTATGGCTTCAGGGTGTTTTCAGCAATACCTAATAGATATCCGTCTCCAAACTCCCCACTTTCTAGGCGTTGGTGTATCCCACTGTGCCTGAAAATGTTAGAGTCATGTGTACTCCCTGGAAATTTGGCTACCATGTCAGTGATGACATAATGGGCGTCACATACCACCTGGATGTTCAGTGAGTGTGTACACTTCCGATTGCGGAACAGATATTCCAGATTTGCAGGAGGGCATATTTGTATATGTGTCCCGTCTACACACCCTATTACATGTGGGAAGTTGGCAATTCTGTAGAATTCCAACTTGGTGCTGTTAATTTCTGCCTCATTCCTGGGTAGGTATATGTATCTGGACATGTGTGTGTGAGTATGGCATCTAGGAATGCTCTGAAGAACTGTGAGAGTGCACTTTGAGATACCCCACCTGCCACAGCAATGACCCCCTGATAGCTACCCGAGGCCAAGAGGTGCAGTGAGCATGGCACTTGCACATGTGTGGGGATGGTGCTGCCGCGATTTGGAAATGGGGTTTTTGCATCCCATTTCCGATTTTGCGGGGTCGCAAATTGCGATTCGGACCATTTGAGACTCGCAAATTTTTGCTACATCTGGCCCTTTGTGAAAAGGATAGAGCAATCTTCTAATTCTACTAAAGAAAAGTATTTGATTGTTAATTCTTTCCTTAAAACTGATCAGCCAAGTGTGGTACCTCCTCCATTAGAAGAACGCTGTGAAACATTAGCGCACTACTTTATTGAGAAAGTAAAGAGCATGTATTACGCTCTAGCAGGATCAACAGTTCATGACGAGAATACAGGAGGAAGACTTGCAGTCAGTAATATTAAAGCTGAGCTTTACATGTTCCCACTATTGGTTACAGAGGATGCCATTGCAGCTGCAAGCTCGGTTAAGTCTGGTTCACCGCTTGACTTCGCTCCTATAGACATCATGCTGAAAGTAGGAGATGTGGTGCTTACTGCTTTGATAAACATATATAATCTGTCTTTGAATAACCCCAGTGTTCCAAAGGAATGGAAATGTGATTATTCAGCCATTACTTAAGAAACCTACCCTAATCCCAAAGGTTGCAGGAAATTAGAGACCCATATCACTTACTACTGAGGTTAGTAAGATCTTAGAGAAGATAATAAACAGATAGCTTGTAGACTATTTGGAAGCCAATAATATCCTCCACCCCACCCAAACAGGATTCTGTTTGGGTGGCAGCACAGAAACAGCCCTGCTAAGAGCCATGGAGATCTTAAATTAGTCTTAGATCAGGGTGGCTCAGCAGCGCTGATCCCTCCAGACCTAAATGCTGCATTCGACTAGGTCTCCCATTCCACCCTCCTCCACTGTTTGGAGAAAGCTGGTATTACAGGGAGGGTTCTAAGATGGCTTGCATCATTCTTGGAGAAGCTAAGCTTCCAAGTTTGTAAGGAACCATTTTTCTCTGCCAGACATCAGCTGATATGTGAGGTTCCTCAAGGTTCGTCCTTGAGCCCTACACTTTTCAATTTATATGTCCGTCCCCTTTCTGACATGATTTGTCCTTTTAGCTTAGAAATTGTATTGTACGCAGACGATACTCACCTGAATGAATGTTTCGCTATCTCCTGGTATAGGTTCCACTTCTATGGGACTTAACAGCTGCTTAGGGAATGTTTCCATTTGGATGGCAGCCAGCTGCTTAAAACTAAATGGAGACAAAACAGAACTTATGACAGTTGCCAATAACCCATCATTTTGGAACCAAATTAGTTGGCCCTCTTCCCTGGGGGAACATCCATCTCCCTGGAAGTTAAGAACCTAGGCATTATGCTGCATAAGCATCTTTCTATGTTGTCCCAAGTAAAGAAGATGGCTGGCAGTTGCTTTGGCCTCTTCAGGAAGATCTGAAATGGCTGCCAGTGAAGGCTTGAAGAACAGTTATTCAAGGACTAATTCTTTCCCACTTCGACTATGGCAACTCACTGTATCTGGGAAGCCCACTGTCAGTTATTACGAGACTAAAGATTTTCCAGAACACTGCTGCATGATTGCTGCTGGGTGTTCTGAAATCACAATCAGCACATGCATCACTCAAGGCTCTGCATTGGTTACCCATAAATTGCAGAATACAATTCAAAGCTGTCTGTATTGTACATCAGGCAAAACATAATGAGGGTCCACTTATTCTTCCCCAGCTGATCACTTCTTATCAGCCCAATAGGGATCATTCCCAGAGTCAGGAGAACCAGAAGTGTAGGTCACTCATTCACATATCTAGGACCCAAACTCTGGAATGCTTTACCTATCGAGCTAGGAAGGGACAACAACTATACAGGTTTTAGAATTAAATTGAAAACCTATTTCTTTTCTTTAGTTTTCCCCAATTTGATCCCACTCTCTGTACGCCAATCAGCACTTGCAGTACTGGGAAACCCGTAGGGTAGCCATGTTCTATAACAATTCAGGAGAATAGAATATATGTTATTAAGATTATCCCAGGTCTTCAAGCAATTACAAATTACACACCCTATGAATGTCACCATGCTATCAATCAATGATATAGAGCGATAGCAATTTGGAAACCCCCAGTCTCCCTTTTTAAAAATAGGGACTATAATTGCCTCAGCCCAGAAGTCGGGTAATTTGATGCAAAAAGCATTATTAAATAGGTTGGTAAATAAAGGGCCCTAGAATGTGATATTAGCTTCCAGAAAGTTCACTGAAACGTCATTGGGCCCTGGGGCCTGACCTCTTGAATTCTGTCTAATTATTTGGTCAACGTCTTCTAAATAAACCTGAAAAATGGCAGAATTTCTCAGACAGGCACGGAGGAGAACAATTAAGTGCTCATCTTCCGCAATCGGATAAATGGTGGTAAAGTGGCTAATTCAGTCTGTGGCAGGAATATTACACTAGCAGATCTTGAAGCGGTGCATCTCGAGAGCGTAATATGGCAACAATTCCATAAAAAGTTGTGCTGTTCTTCTGGGTGGCAGCTATCTCCAAAAAGTCCCAATCCCTTTTGCTTTGGAACTTTTTTCTGTCTTGAGTAGCGCAGTAGTAGACCCTTCTAGCTTTCTGTTCCCCCTCACTATCTGTAGGCTTTACTGAGAGGGACTTCCTCAGGCAACGATTTGCCGCCAAACACTGGGTATCGAACCAATGTGGGTGTCCTGAATCAGGATGGAGGAGTTTTAACAAAAAGTTCCTAATATTTGTACATAGCTTCTGGAATGAGTCAATCAGAACTGCACCTGAATCATCTGACAGACACCCCCTAAACACAGGTAGGAACTTTGCCAGTAAGGAATTTAACCTGGGTTTTGGATCTTTTAAAGACCATATGAATCACAGACCACTGTGATAATGTTGATTAATTACAACACACACTGCAGGCCCGAAGTCCCTTTTCAGATGGAAAACTCGCTCAAGACACAGAGGGGTATGATCTCCCCAATGAGACTGATTAATACAACAATTGGTTAGCCACAGTAGGAAGATCCTCTGACTAAAAATGTAATCAATAACCGAGGACCACTGTTAGCGCGTCTGACCTTATTTGGTTTCTTATCATGAGATTATAAGGGGACGTGTTAGAGGTTCGACAGACCTTTTGACTACGCTTAGAGTAATTCTCACAATAAGACTCAGTTCCATTACCCATCAGTAGCAATACCAATCAATAACATCAATAATCATGGGAGTCAGTAATTTCCACGCCCCATGACCCCTTTGGCCATGAATAACCACACCTTTATGTAAGAGTTAGAATGTTTATTTCCCTACATTAACAATGCTTATATCATGTAATTTAGTCTCAAAATCAAATGATAAGCACACAGAAACAATACTGGTTGACCGAATCTTCTAAAGAATCTCAATTTAATCAAAGCTTGTATCACTACACATTCTATTCTAGAGTTACAGTACAAATCAATATGAATAATAACTGTGCAATAGAAATGGCATACATTTCGATTCAGCAAAGAAAAGACATCAAATGTTGATAATGTTGAGCAAGTAACATCAGTGAGACTCCTAACTAACCTTCAGATTAGAATGGTATATTTGTGCTTCATGCAAAACAATTTAGTCAACACAAATTTGGAAAACATCTAACTACGGTTTCCAAATTAGCGGTTGGTACTTAAATCAAAAGCAAGTAAACATAACAATCAGTAACATCGTCTTCTACCTTGCCTCAGTTTGGTTCAGCAACCTGTGACTGTCTTCATCAATTGGACATCTGTTTGTCAGCAAAGCATCGGAATTCAGCATTAAAGTTCAGGACAGAAATGTCTCTTCAGGCAGTTTGGAATTAATAATGGCTAAAGACGCATCTCCTCTCGGGACGGTTAGGAAAGAAAATAGAGCTAATATCGCAATGGCGTACCTCCTCTCTGTGCAGTCTGGCCAAGTTAGATTCCTAAAACTAATTCTCACTTTGCTATTGGTCAAAGAATCGTACATTTACGCTATGAGAAAGTAACCTCTTTCTAGCATGGTTATTTTTGGCCTGTTTGTCAGTGTGTTTTGACTGTGTCACTGGAATCCTGCTAGACAGGACACTAGTGCTTATGGTTTGTGGCCTACTTATCAGTATGTTTCTCTGCTTTCGTCAGTATGCTTTACTGTGTCACTGGGATCCTGCTAACCAGAACCCCAGTGCTTATGCTCTCTCTGGTTCCAAATTTGTCCTTACATACTGGTAACCCAGTATTTCACTCCAAATTGGCTTACTGATCACCGCTTATAAGTCCCTAGAATATGGTACCTAGGTACCCAGGGCATTGGGGTTCCAGGGGATTCATATGGGCTGCAGCATTTATTTTACCATCCATTGGGAGCCCATCCAAAGGCTTCTACAGGACTGCCATTGCAGCCTGTGTGAAATAGTGCATGCACTTTTTCACAGCCATTTTCACTGCACCAGGCCACTTATAAGACACCTTTCTGTCAGGCCTTCAGACCCTGAAGTCTGGGTGCAAAGTACCTATGTGTGAGGGCACTCCTGTACTAGCAGAGGTGCCTCCACATCATTCAGGCCCATATTCCTAGACTTCGTGAGTGCGGGGACACCACTTTAAGTGTACACTGCACATATGTCAATATCTATGTACAGCTTCACAATGGTAACTCCGAATATGGCCATGTAAAGTGCCTAACAACTGGTATTGTACCTTAATACTGATTCCAGCATTGGTTGCACAACCCCATGCACTCTGGGAGCTCCACGGTGGACTCCCAGTACTGCCACACCAGGCTTCTGAGATTTTCCAGGCAGCTACAGCTGTTGCCACCTCACAGACAGGCATCTGCCCTTATGGGGCTTGAGAAGCTCAATCCCAGGAAGGCAGGACAATGCATTTCCTTTAGGTGAGGGGTGTCACACCCTGTCTCTTTGGAAATAGGTGTTACATGAGTGAAGAGGATTCCTCCCAGAGCTTCTGGAAATGCTTTGAAGGGTACAGATGGTGCCCTCCTTGCATAATCCAGTCTTCACCGGTTCAGGGCCCCCCAGTTCCTGCTCGGGCCAAAACTGAACAAAGGAAAGGGGAGTGACCACTCCCCTGTCCATCACCAACCTCAGTGTGGTGCCCAGAGCTCCTCTAGAGTCCCTGGGTTTTGCCATCTTGGATTCAAAGGTGATTGGGCACACTGGGAGCATCTGAGTGGTCAGTGCCAGCAGGTGACGTCAGAGACCCCTCTTGATAAGTGCTTACCTGGTTAGGTGACCAATCCCCCTTTCAGGGCTATTTAGGGTCTCTTCTCTTGGTGTTTCTTCTGACTCGGATTGCAAGGCTCCAGCAGGAATCCTCTGCATCCTTTACTTCATCTCCTACCAATGGATCAACCACTGATTGCTCCAGGAACTCTACAAAACTGCAACAAAGAAGCTAAGACAATTTCTGCAACAATGTAATTGCAGCTCATGCCAGCAACTGCAACAGTTTCCAGGTTGTGCATCCTCCGAGAACTGCCTGTCTTCAGCTGGCACCAGAAGAACTAGAGAAATCTCCTGTGAAGTGACAGAGTCACTTCCCTACTTCAGCAGGCATCTCTCTGCAGCAACGACCGGTGGCTTGGGTACCCTCTCCAGATGACAGGTGTCAATCAAGCAACACGGGTAGTGGACTAAAGTGACTCCAACAGTCCCAATGTCCAGCTGTCCAACTTTGGTGGAGGAAAGAGCTTGCCTCCCCACGCAAGACAGTAGCCCCATGCTCTGCTTGACTTGCAGTTGCCAAGGCTTGTGTGCGACCTTCCAAGACGTTCTTCATGCACAGCACAGCTTAGCCCCCAGCACTCCATCTTGTGACTCACAGCTTCCTGAGTGGTTCTCAGGTAGCGTGGGATTCCTTTGTGTCGTGCTGCATAGGCCTCTATTTGCACCTCCTTTGTCCCCGTGTTCTGGGACTCCTGTGCATGCAGCCTGCTCTTCTGAGGGCTCCCTTTGTCCCCCCTCCTGGGTAGAGCCAGGCAGCTCCATTTTCCGCCAATCACGTGTTTTGCATGAGCCAAGGCTTGTTGGCACAATCCAGTGACGAAAACCAGACTGCATTCATCCATCAAGTGTGGGACATCTTCTGCACCAACAAGGAACCTGCATCTGTCTTCTTTGGTGCAATACTGACTTTGTCTTTCCACAGGAGGTTCTTCTTTTGCACCTTCATCCTGGTTAGCAGGGGCTCCTGTTCTCCCTGGACTCTACAGTGCTTCTTGGACTTGGTCCCCTCCTTCCACTGGTGTTCAGGTCCAGGAATCCATTGTTAATGTCTTGCAGTCTCTTCTGGTTCTTGCATTATCTTCTATCACAACTTCTAGTGTGTTTTAGGAAACTTGCTGTGTTTTACTCCTGCTTTCCTGGTCTCTGGGGTGGGGTATTTTACTTACCTTTGGTGTTTTCTTACACTCCCAGCACCCCTCTACAAACTACACTTGCCTAGGTGGGAAAACGACTTTCACATTCCACTATTTTAGTATATGGTTTGTGTTCCCCCTAGGCCTATTGCAATCTATTGTGATTTTCACCATTTATAATGTTTTCCTTCTGTGTGCTTACCTGTTTTTGGTTATTAGTGTATACATTCTGTAATTTACTTACCTCCTAAGGGAGTATAGTCTGCAAAGCGTTTTTGCCAATTTTGTCAGTAAAATAAAGTACCTTTATTTCTGTAACACTAAGTATTGTCTTTCGTGTGTGTGAGTACTGTGTGACTACAGGTGTATTGCAAGGGTGTTCCATGTCTCCTAGTTCAGCCTTGGCTGCTCTGCCTACAGCTACCTCTAGACAGCCTGGCTTCTAGACACTGACTACATTGCACTAATAAGGGATAATTGGACCTGGTATAAGGTGTAAGTACCTTTGGTACCCACTACAAACCAGGCCAGCCTTCTACATACGTTTAGTCCAATGAAAGTAGAACCTGAAACCTAAGAATTTACTAAACCGTTGGTCACATGTCGATGATTGACTCTTCTCCAGTTCCCATCGTTGGGCGAGTCAGGTAACAAATTTGTTTCAGCTTATACTCCAGTCAGTGCATCCATTCTTAGTTCCTGGGTACATTGCCTTTAAACACACTAAGTTTTACAAAGTATCAGTAGCTAGTACAACATATTCCAGCAAGCAATTCTCATGGAAAAGAATACTAACTACTAGCATTTGGTCAACGCAATGGAAAATTACAATTGAATTCTCTAAGCAGCCATTTCATGATTCGTCTAAGCAATGCAACTTGACATGATGCCGTGCAACTAGGCCCAAGACCGTGCTAAATTAAGGCCTATGATTAATAAAGCAAATACATAATACATGACTATTAATATGACATACTACTACATTAATCCAAACATGAGCATGACATTTTACATTAATAAGCCGTTAATAAGTACACAGCGTGATTACTAGTGGTCACTCAAGGAGGCACATTTTCAAAGTCATGTATTATTTTTTTCTATATTGACTAATTTTCTATGCAGATTTTACATTCAGAATACATGAATATTCATTAGTAAAATTTCAGCATTAACACCACCTCCTCCCCCTGAAAGTAGGTGCTCCCTGCCCGAGTTCACAATAATCAGAAGAGACATCTATTACATCGTAAGAGGCAAAAACATCGACTAACTTCCCGCTCCTACCATCTGAAACACAGAGACACTTGCTGAACCTGCATGATAGAAATCTTGCTGAAGATTCACGACTTTGGTATTAAAATCGCCATATAACAAATAAGCATTTGCAATGCAATTGGTCTCATGTTTGCTCAAATTAGATCTATTATCGCTGTAAATTACGAACTGGACTTTTCTTGCCACACAAACTGAAAATATAAAGTAAAACATTTGACATAAGTGAGGCAATTCAAAGCGCCGCCGTGAGCATGAAGCAGACACACAAAACAAAAAAAAGAAGTTTGTTCACAATCTAAGTTATCGGCAAATGTGCAACTATCCATGTAACAGGGTCGGTCCTCAAGGCGGTAACAAAACTGCCCCTAGGAGGGACAAACGCAATACATTTACCAACGAAAAGAAAGTATTTTTGAAAGGCAAGCCTATGAGTGATAGTGATGGGCATTCGTGGGCGTGGTTAAAAGCCCAGATACATACCACACGTCAGAAAAGCAAGCTCTTGCGCGCTGCTATTCTCGACCTAAAAAGGAGGCTGAGATGGGTTGCTATTACCTATTGGTTTCAAACAATCTATAAACGAAAACAGCTCATCTAAAAGATAAAACAAGAGTTGGAAAAAACATTGTTATGAAAATTTATTAACTAGAAGTAGAAAGAGCCTTCTACTCATTTAATAAGAACCGTCTGAAAAGCAAGGCTGGCGGAAACAAGCAGGATTACAACCACTTTGGGCTCAACTTTACCCAAATGGATAGGCCACCTGTAGCTCTCGCAGTCATGCAAGGTAATGCAAATGAAGAATAGCAAGAGTAGCCCCTACATGCCACTTCAAAGTGTGTCTAGGTTTCCTGGAGGGCTACAAAATCAAACTTATAAAAAAACAGCCAGTCTGGTTTACACAGTTTATCTTTAAGACTAGCTATATTTCACCTAACTAAGGAATAATAGGGGCTCCCACAAACTGAGACCATCGCAACCTAATTGGCTGTGTCGATTGTCACTTCGGCAGCAACGGGCAGTGAGTTATTTGAGGTGAATTTCTGCAGTAAATCAATTTCTGACAATGCGTCATATCTATTACTCACTGGGACAGCAAACTAGTCATAACTAGTAGCAGAGGAAATGGCCGGGGCTGAATGACATGCCCTATTTCAGCAGACCCCTGATATACGTTAACTATGCGAGAGGGCAGGGAATTTGGCTTATAAAATTCAGGGGACAAAGTTGTAGTGACACCAGACTGCATCAACAAGTGCCTCTCCGTTAAAGCTATCTCTGTGCTCATGGCCCCCAATGCTCTCTTGAGCATTCTGTCAATAGAGGTGCACTTCAGATGGGTGGCAGGGATCAGGGCTACACTTGATGCTTTTCTCTTCCCCATAATCAAACAAGCTACAAATGATAAAAACCATGGGACAGGTAGTGACTCCGCCAAAGACAGACTAAATAGGGTGGGCCCAGCCCAGCCTCCTCTGGTCATGGATGGGCCCGCTCTAGGTCTAGTCTTTTGC
This sequence comes from Pleurodeles waltl, assembly GCF_031143425.1. Lineage (NCBI taxonomy): Eukaryota > Metazoa > Chordata > Amphibia > Caudata > Salamandridae > Pleurodeles > Pleurodeles waltl. Next base: position 907,802,828 of record NC_090438.1, on the reverse strand, counting down.
CCTCCTTGTTGCAGGGCATGCTGGTGTTCTGAGTTCTCCTGAATCATGGCAGCCAAAGAAAGGCATGCCATTGAAAGAAGCACCCTATAATGTATTAGGTGCAGGGGGTGAGCAGCCCCTCCTCCTTGTTGCACGTCACGCTGCTGTTCTAAGTCCCAAAGAAACAGTCAACTAGCGGAATGGGGTGAGGGCAGGGGAGCAATGCAGAAGCTTGACTTACAGGAGGGATAAAAAAAATAGGAAGCAAAAAAGGAGAGAATGGTAGAAGCAGTAGGTGACCTGAGGGACAACGCAAAGAGAGCAGGAGAAGGGAGATACTTGAGGGCTGGACGCAGAAAGAAAATTCATGCACTCTCACGGAGCTCTGAAAGTAGAAGGAACGTCAGTTCTATGACTGTTAGAAGCTGTATGTTAGAAGTTGTCAAATCAAAAGGATGTTAAATAAGTTAAGCTCCAGAGATGGGACACACACGTGACAGTCAGAATCTGTTTCTCTTAACCTCACAAATAATTCTGTAGCACAGCAAAAGGAGAACTACTGTGGTCCATTATACACATGGCAGCTGTTAGGAAAGAATGCACAAACTTGACAAAGCACAGCACACAAAGGCAAACATATACATCTTGGTGTGCAGTAACACTACAGAGAAGATATTGTCAGTTAAGCAGGAAGTCCTGGCTTTTTAGCCAACCACTTGTGCAGCCCAGGACTTTTCATTTCAATTTTAAAGTTGTAAGTATGACCTAAAATCATAATGTGCAAAGTGTTTTGGCAAAAAAAAAGGTCAGGTGTTATACTTAGAATGTGGCCACTTGACAAGAACAGATATTTTTGTGTGTTTCTATGATATACAGCGATATATGTTGAACCCAGATCAAAGTAGGTCAGATCTTCACCACACAAAAAAAGCATACACATTTATGTTGTCATTAGGGGACACCTAAGAGGGACATTTAAAGAAATAAATGAGGGAACTTCTATTGTCCATACTTCCATTGTCTCTGAGCTCCTGTGTTTATTCACCACAGTTTGTCTTAACAATCTTGTAGAACTTAGAGACCCCTGTGTTCCTTCCAACACCTCAAGGAGGCCTTCAAAAGACAATTGGTTCACCCTCAGAGACTTCCTCCCTTGGATCTTGGAGGTCACCTCCTGATACATCCAGTTGCCCATTACAGAACAGCACCCACCATTTAAAAATGCCATTTTGGGCCTTAAACACAGCTCAACCAGTCTTCTTACCACCTCCAAGAAATGTTTTTCAACAGGATAAAAACCTAATAGTATTTAGAAACTGGGTAGGGGGGCCTTCATCTCTTCTATCTACTGTCCTGAAAAAACATGTCCCCAGCTGTTCTTCCCTGAAACTCCATGCACCAGGCTCTGTCTTGGGTCTCGGGTGATGATCTGCAGCATTAAGGCTTCTCAGAGGATTGTTGGTAGCGATTGGACCTGTTAACTTCTTGGGTGCGGGCGTTGGCCACTGGCCGACCCCCGCACTACCGCCCTGGTGCGGGTCACGACCAGTGGCCGACACCAGGGAGGGGGTTAATAAATCCTCAGGTGCGTCGCACCCGAGGATTTTTTATTTTTTTTCTCCCCGGGAGACATGCTTCCGTGTCTCCACCTGCCCCCCACCCACCACCCACCCCTTTGTGATGTCAGTGCGCCGCGAGGCGCGCTGACGCCACTTTGTTGATTTCCCCAGCGGAGCAGGAAGCGGCCTTGCAGCCGCTTCCTGCCCCTATGGGGAAAACAGCCTTCCCCACGTTCGGGAAGGCCTCGTAAGAAAGGGGAGACTCTCCCCTTTCTTACGAGGCCTTCCTGAAAGTGTTTCCTGGCCCCCGATTGCAGGTGGCCAGGAAACACCACTAGACACCAGGGATTTCACTTGGGGGGGGTCGGCCCCCTCGGAAAACCAGCCACCCCCCCCCCCGGGCATATTTTTTTTTAAATAGGTAGGTACCCCCTGGGGGGTGCGATCTCTTTCGATCTTTTAAAAAAGAAAAAAAGAAAAAGAAAAAAGAAATGGACAGGGGGTCACCCGTGGGCAGGGCGACCCCCTGTGGGGGCAATATTTTTTTTTAGTAGTTGTAGGGTTTCCCTGGGGCCATTTTGGCCCCCAAGGAAACCATACAACTACTAAAAAAAATATAGAGACCTATATATATATATATATATATAGATCTATATATATAGATATATCTATGTAGACATATCTACATGGATATATCTATAGGTAGATCTATATATATATATGCATATATATATATATAGATCTATCTATAGATATCTATGTAGATAGATATATCTATATAGAGATAGATCTATATACATACATATATATATATATATATATATATATATATAGATCACTTTTGTCAATACATGTGTGGTTTCCCTGGGGGCTGCGATCGGCCCCCAGGAAAACCAGACCCACATATAAAAGTGATATATATATATATATATATACATATATATATATATATATTTGCCACCAGTTGTCTTGCTGTTGCAGCTTGCGTCTTCAAAGCAATGCACATACTTCAACTGACCCATTTTACCTGTAGCTTTTAGGCAGCAATAAAAAAGTCAAGTAAGTATTGTGATTATGTTTCTGCTACAAAAGGATCAGACTTTTGTCTCGTGGCAGTTTTAGTGCCATAACGAAGCGCAGAAGGTTTATATGCCTACTGCAAAGAGCAAATCTGTATTTGATGTCAATAGCTGAGTACATTAGTAAAGTCAGCCATTACCTGCGCTATAATACAAATGAAATGTATGTGCGGGGTGGGGGGCGGCTATGGAGAGATGAAGGGCACTTCTGCTGGGTGGTAATGAGGGAATCCGAAGAGGAGGGAGTGGGAGCACCAATAATGATTGTTGGACTGGGCGCAGGAGGTGCTAAAGACTGTGACGAATGGTATGTGACAAGGTGTTTTTTGAGTGTCTTGAAAGAACGTGCTGATTGAGGGAAGAAGCGCAGGTAAGGTGGCCTCTACTTTTGCACGTATCTCACACACACCATCGATTTTGTGACTGTCTACGTAGGCTAGTGTTTTAGAGGAACAGTTTAGCCAATAGCAGAGATGGCATCTTGATGGATGACTGCTGCCGTCACTCGGGTTATAGAGGACAGCTCTGACATAGGATCAGAGACTGGGACATCAGATACTGAGACAGCATCTGAGGAATAGGACAATGGCGCAGACTCTGGGAGTGATTTTTCAGTCGGAGGAGTCCCATTCAATAACTCCTCTTCCAGTAAATTATGAGGGAGGTGATGAGGACAGTCCTGCTGTCCCTTCGCAAGCACAGTCTGTGCAATGGGGTAATAGTGGGTTAGCACAACCCAGAGTGCAGGTGAATGCTGCGGCAAGCAGAGAGAGAGAGTGCTCTGTTGGGAGCTCCCCAATTTAGTTCAGCCCCAAATTCCACCGCCCAAATCGTATTGTGGAGACATCAAAATTATCTATCACAAAACAAACTGGTTTTGTAAGGCAGGCACCTGTGTTTTTGGTCCTGGGTTCGGCAGCCATATAGAGAAACATACTAAACCCAAACATTTCTGGAAACTAGAAATTCGGGGGAGTCCACAGAGGTGTGGATTCCCCAAAGTTTTCTTACCCAGAATACCCTGCAAAGCTAAAATGTTGAATAAAAACTATATTTTTCTCGCATTTCTGTCACACAAACTACAGTAATATGCTGGGATCCACAAAATTCCCACCACCTAGTGATTTCTCACCTGTCCTGATAAAAACACTACCCCACTTGAGTGCCTATACCTAGTGCCTGCGTCAGGAATGGATCACCCCAGGGTCAACAGCTGCCTCATGTAAGGACCAACATTGACCGTTGTGTGATCTATTTCTGTCGCGGGCACCAGGCCTACCCACACAAGTGAGGTGCCATTTTTATTGGGAGGCTGGGTGGAAGGAAATTTGCGGCTCCTCTCAGATTCCATAACTTTCTGTCACTGAAATGTGAAGAAAAGGTGTTTTTTTAGCCACATTTTGAGGTTTGCAAAGGATTCTGGGTAACAGAACCTGTCCAGAGCCCCACAAGGCACCCCATCTTGGATACCCCTAGGTCTCTAGTTTTCAAAAATGCACAGGTTTGGTAGGTTTCCCTAGGTGCCGGCTGAGCTAGAGGCCAAAATCTACAGGTAGGCACTTTGCAAAAAACACCTCTATTTTCTGTCAAAAAATGGGATGTGTCCACATTGTGTTTTGGGGCATTTCCTATCGCGGGCGATAGGCCTACCCACACAAGTGAGGTATCAATTTTATCGGGAGACTTGGGGGAACGGTGGGTGGAAGGAAATTTGTGGCTCCTCTCAGATTCCCGAACTTTCTGTCACCGAAATGTGAGGAAAATGTGTTTTTTTAGCCAAATTTTGGATGTTTGCAAAGGATTCTGGGCAACAGAACCTGGTCAGAGCCCCACAAGTCACCCCATCTTGGATTCCCCTAGGTGTCTAGTTTTTAAAAATACCAAGGTTTGCTAGGTTTCCCTAGGTGCCGGCTGAGCTAGAGGCCAAAATCTACAGCTAGGCACCTTGCAAAAAACACTTCAGATTTCAATGTAAAAATGTGATGTGTCCATGTTGCATTTCTTGTCGCGAGCATTAGGCCTACCCACGCAAGTGAGGTACCATTTTTATCGGGAGACTTGGGGGAACACAGAATAGCAAAACAAGTGTTATTGGCCCTTGTCTTTCTTGAATTTTTTATTCTTCCAAATGTAAGACAGTGTGTAAAAAAGACGTCTATTTGAAAAATGGCCTGCAATTCACATGCTAGTATGGGCACCCCGGAATTCAGAGATGTGCAAATAACCACTGCTTCTCAACGCCTTATCTTATTCCCATTTTGGAAATACAAAGGTTTTCGTGATACTTATTTTTCACTCTTTATATTTACCCAGTATAGAATGAAAACCCATTGCAAGGTGCACCTCATTTATTGTCTCTGGGTACCTAGGGATCTTGATGAACCTACAAGCCCTATATATCCTCACAACCGGAAGAGTCCAGCACACGTAACAGTATATTGCTTTGAAAAATCTGACATTGCAGGAAAAAGTTACAGAGTAAAACACTCACTATCAATATTTTTTTATTTCAGCTGTTATTTTCTGTAGGAAAACCTTGTAGGATCTACACAAATGACCCCTTGCTGAATTCAGAATTTTGTCTACTTTTCAGAAATGTTTAGCTTTTCAGGATCCAGCATTGGTTTCACACCCATTCCTGTCACTAACTGGAAGGAGGCTGAAAGCACCAACAATAGTAAAAATGGGGCATGTCCCAGTAAAATGCCAAAATTGTGTTGAAAAATGTGGTTTTCTGATTCAAGTCTGCCCGTTCCTGAAAGGTGGGAAGATGGTGATTTTAGCACCAGAAACCCTTTGTTGATGGCATTTTCAGGGAAAAAACCACAAGCCTTCTTCGGCAGCCCTTTTTCCCCATTATTTAAAAAAAAAATGAAATGTTCACTGTATTTTGGCTAATTTCTTGGTCTCCTCCATGGGAAACCACAAACTCTGGGTACCATTAGAATCCCTAGGATGTTGGGAAAAAAGGATGCAAATTTGGCGTGGATAGCTTATGTGGACAAAAAGTTATGAAGGACTAAGCGCAAACTATCCCAAATAGCCAAAATAGGGCTCAGCAATGGGGGGGGGGAAGGGTTAACGCCCAGCAGCTAAGAGGTTAAAGAGCTCTGTGGGAGGCATTCCTGCAGTGTAAGAGTCTCTGGGTAAAAATGAATAGAGTAAGGAGAGTCACCCCAAGCCCCTTGGATGATGCAAAATGGCAGGTGTTCGCTCTGCTTCATGTGACCTGTGGGAGGTAACACAATGCGGAAGCAAACACAGAGAAGATAAAAAGATTCTTTCAAACTTTGAGCCATTAAGTTAGGCAATCCAGAAGCTACTGATTTTAGAACAATGAAAGACTTTATAAAGGGCCAGGAGGAGGTGCTAGATCGATTAGACTTCATTATGAAGAATCTTAAAAAGATGAAGAAGTTCACAACTTCCAAGGAGTCCAAATTAGAGGCAATGGAGTCCAGAGTGATGGAAGATGACACTAAGATAGAATTATTGGAATCCCATGATCGAAAGGCTGGACCGGTCTCACACTACCAGATAGTCACAAGTTGCTCTTGGGAGCTATTTTCACTTAAATCTTTAACGTTGCAGATCTCTGGTTCTACTTACTGGATTTTTGTCATTCTGTTCTTGTTTTATTTATTAAATTGTACTTTCTACATTTGTGTGGGATTCTTCTTGTGTTGTGCTTTCACTTTATTGCAGTTTGAAGTGCTGCATAAATACTTTACACTTTGCCTTTAGGTCAAGCCTGACTGCTCTGTGCCAAACTATCAGAGAGTATAGTGGAGGTTAATTTGGGGTTTGATTGAAAATTCTTCCCTGGCAAAGATTGTGGTTGCTTCTTGAGTAGGGTTTTACCACCTCCCCCCCCCTCAACCAGGAACCCAATTTCTTACATCCCACCTACAATTTTCTTTTAAAAAAGTGAGTAAAATTGTGCATTTTCCACAAAAATTCTTTAGTAAATTGATGAAAAGCTAATAGCTTTTACAGCCACGTCATAAAAAGAAGACTCACAAAATGCTCAAAGGCAAATCTATGTGCGCAGATCTCCACCACTGTAGACGTATGTTTACGCCTTCGGTTATATCTCAATCTAAATGCAATTCATTAACTTTGGGCAGGGACTTATGCCTAACTGTAGAAATCCATTGCCCACCAACTCAAACTATGACTGTAAAGCTACTACTAGTACATTTCTGGGCACATATAAGGTGTGATATTACCAAAGCACTGCTCAGCATAGTGTAGGCAGAGATCTGGGTCTATGCTTTATCAAACTATGAATGGAAATTAATTGAACTGAATATGAAAGGGGCATTGCCAGAAGAAAAGAAAACATACCTGACAAGCATATCTTATGGAAGCCCATAAATAAAGTCCACTCCTCAGACTCAGGACTAATCTGCCTCTGTTGTGTATCATCCTCCTTGTGTGTGCATTTGGGACATGCAAACTAAAGACTATTCCTCTGAAAATGTGGAGTGGGTTGTAGATGGGTTGTGATTTTTTTAATCTTTAACAATATACATATTTGTCATTTTCTATGTATTTGCATTTTCTTATTTTTACATTTTCATAATTTATTTTGCATAGATGTCTGCAATGTTTACAGTTATATGACAATTTGTTATGTTTTATTTTTCATATTTTGTAATACTTATTCAATGTCATGCATATAGATTTCTGCAAAGCTTACAATTACTTGATTATTCATACACTTTTAATAATCATTATATATTATATATATATCATTTAAATATTTGCATGATTTTTAATGTGTGTGCAAGGTGATTTATGTGGGTGTAGGCAATGTCAACATTTAAATAACTATTTCCTAAATTATTATTATTGTTTATATATTTTACATTTGTACAATGTGGTGTATATGGGTATCTTATAGCAATATCATTACTGTTTTTTTTTTTGTTTTTAGGTGTTGTGCCTTGTGTATTTAGTTTTATACCCCCCCCTTCTATGTGAGCGTGCCTTTAGTGGTTTGCAATTGGCTTACTCCATGCTTACTTCTGCAATTTCAAACTACTACAAGTGGATATGTTTTTGAATCTGGTGTTAGGTGAATTGGGCCTAAGATGCAGAAATCTCTGACTGAACCTTAGTGAACTACATTTAGTATTGTGCTTAGAACTGTGTTTAGTACATAGTGGAAGGGGTACGAGGACCAGAGAGAGCATCATGGGTGTCCGAAGTAGCATGAAGAGTCAGCCGAGTGTTGCTGTAGCACAAACAGCCTGTCGCTGACACTCAAGGCTGGATCTTTATGTTGACTGTCACTGCAGCCATTGACACTGAAGCACAAAATTGTTGTTCACTGCAACTTCATGATGCTAGCTGGCACGGGAGGCAAGGTATTGTGCAAATGGTCCATTCAAGTCCCAAAAGCCTCAGGGGAGCTCAACTGAAGCCACACATAGGGTCCAGGACGTGAGTGGCATCACTTGGTGGTCAGGAACTCATTCCAACAGAGGCCAGCAGGGCTCAGGTAGGTCCAGTTGCAGGTCCAGGCAGCAGGTCAGGTGGGGAGTTGCAAAGATCCTCTGGACCTTGTTATGTCCCTGTAGCTCGGAATAGAAGGTCCGCTGGCTGATCCTTGGAGTTCCTTCCACCTAGGATGAAGGGTGCAGGTCCAATCTTCCTTCTCAGAAACTAGGGCAGCAGAGTAGCAGGGAGGAGGAGTAGCAGTCCTTCTGGAAGCAAAACAGCACAGTAGTCCTTCTGTAGTATCCACAGGTCCAGGAGTGTACTGAAGAGTTGGTGTCTGAGATTGAATATGCATACCTGGTGCCTCTTTTGAAGTGAGAGAAGTTTTTAGGGGTCTTCCTTCAAAGCGCACAGGTTTCCTGCCCTCCCTGCCCTGGCTCCAGACTAAACTACAGAGGTATGCAATCCTCTGTGTGAAGGCAGGACACAGCCTATTCAAGTGTAGGTGGTGCTGTGCCTAACCCTGCCCTCCCTTCCTATCAGCGTTGGATCACCCAGCCACACCTAAGCTCCCTATTGTTTGTGGCTCTCTAGAAGCAATACACAAAGACCAACTGCTGATTTCACCCAGTAATGTGACCCTGAGACAAGCTGCAGGCACTAAATAGCTAAGATAGAAAAATTCCAACTTTCTAAAAGTGGCGTACATTGTCATAAAAAATCTGACTTCAGCAAGAGGATTTTTCAATACACTTCCAAAGACATCAAACCTGTTCCCATTTTAAAGTTAAATTGCATTAAATGTAATGAGTTAACTCCAAGGTTATCCTAGGGGGGGAAGCAGGCCGTCCAGTACTCAAAAAGAATACAAGTGTTTTTCACTACCAGGACATGTAAAACTTAAAAGTACATGTCAAACTGTTTAAATACACTGCACTCTGCACTCTTGGCAAAAGGTTTATTTTGCCAAGCCAAAATGCAAGTTAAAAGCTGCACACACAGGCTGTAATGACAGATCTCAGACGTGTAAAGGGCTATTTAAGTAGGTGGCATCAGTGGTGCAGGACCGCTAGTAACATTTAATTTTAGTCCCACTTTACTAGGGACTTATAAGTAAATTAAATATGCAAACTGGCAATATGCCAATGTTATCATGTGTTAAGCAGTGAGCACATGCACTTTAACACTGGCTAGCAGTGATAAAGTACACAGCGTCCTAAGGCCAACAAAATGAGATCAGAAAAATATGGATGAGTGAGGCAAAAAGTAAGGGGGGAGACCACCATAAGGCTGACTGTACTAACAGGGAAGAATCCCACTAAACCCTCCTTGGGACAGTCAAGATTGCTAGTTGCTCTTACTGGCTCAGGAAAATCCTTTGTTTGATCACAAGTTCCAATTATTTCATCAATCCCAACTGTTTGTAGCTTGATGATTAATGGAAACAGCATATAGTTCTCCAAACAGTGGTGTAGGGAACCTCCCTCTAAAGCAGCTTAAGTGGGAGTGGCACTCTGCCACATGGGCTAAAGAACTGGTTCCCTGTTAAAGCTAATTAATTGTTTATCAGGTTCTTTTGTCTAAGGGTCTGCAGACAAAGCACTCACAAATAATACTGCTATGCAATCCCACAAGAGAGTGTTGTGGGAGGAAGGCTTACATGCACAGCAAGGGAAACAGAGAAAGAGAAGTAATGTCAATGGGGGAAATAGAGAGGGACAAATAGAAAAGATGAGCATGAAAGAGTAAGGCAAGAAAGAAAAGTAAGAATGAGGGCCAAAAGATGGATTGATAGAAAGAGAAAAGGGGACAGTAGGAGAAAAGAAGAAAACGTGAAAGGGAAGAAAGAATGGCGAAAGAGTGAATGGGGAAAAGAGTGGATAGATGTAAGGTTTAAAGGAATGACTGAAATGTGAAAGGGTTGAAAGGTTAAATTGTGAAGGAACGGAAGGATGAAGAATGGTCAGATGGGGAGAGAGAAAGATAGATTGGTCAAAGGATGGCTAGACGGATACATGGATATAGTGATGGGTGAATGTGTGAAAGGATGGATGTATACATAAAAGGATGGATGGAGATGTGAAGGAGTTGACAGATGAATGAATGTTAGACGGTAAAAGGATGGATGGATAGATGGCTGGAAAGAGGATGAAAGAGTGAAGTACTCTGCTATGGAGGATTGAGTGCGCTCACCTCACATGTTACATGCAATTCGAGTTATGGTTCAAGTACAGGATATTTAAATTTTCTGGCTACTCCATTGGCCCCAAATAATTATCACATATCACTGAAATTAAGATGTTTTGTAAATTAAACATTTCTCACCTAGGTATAGACATTTTGCCTCATACTCTCTACGTTTGATGGTTCAGGCGTACACCACACCAGGAGAGTAGACATCTTGCAGGTGCAGAAAACAACATTTTAAAAAGTAGAGGTATTGAGATGTACCTACCCTTGCTGTAAACAGAAACATCTGGTTTAAAAACACAACAGAAAACAAAGAAACAATGAAATCAAGATCGCCACTACAACAGTGCAATGGCATTTTAAAAAAATGAAAATAATTGTAATTGTAGAAATACCCTATAGGACTCAGACAAAAAAACACATTTTAAAGCAAGTGAGAGCACTAGCCTTTCACATTTACATGTGTTAGGTTTTAATAGCTATAGAACACACTTTTTACAGAAGTGAATCTCGGATAACAATATGAATTGTTAATATTCAGTAAAGCTGACATGTTCAGAAATGTTTGATGCAATTAAAAAAGTTACATTTTGACCTTCCCAAAAGTTTTTTTTATAGAATATAATAATGTATTCAAATGTTTAGTTTAATTTCCGCAGAATGTTTCTACATGAAGACTAATTTAGTTAACTAAAATCGATGGGAGGTGTATAATCTAATGATGTGATGTAAAGGCCTTACTTTGAAATGTAGTTTTCGCATAATAGACAAAGGGAGTGGGGTCCTCCTGAGTTTCTGCATAATGTTTCACAAAATGCTTAATTCCAAAAGTTAGTATCTGTAGACCACTGTCTTTTGACTTCTTAGAGGATGGAAGCTTTCCTGTTTCTATCAAGATACCTTAAGCTGATTGGATGAGCAGATTGAGATGGAATGAAATGTTTTAAATGTTTGATATGAAATGTTATTATAATTGCATGTCCCTACAGTAGGTTTAGAAGATACTCTCTTTACTTCTTTGCAGAACCTTTTGCTGAGACGCTTATTCATTCTGAGAGATGCTTTCATTTTCCTGCCTGAATCTATGCTGATCTGAGACTCTACTGAGTTTCTTGAACCTCTCTTTATGAGAAGTTCTGCTTTGATTAATATTTTAGATATGATGCTAAAATCTTTATGCTTTCAGGGCTGTGTATGGGTTTTAACTGATATTTTTCTCTCGTTTTGAAGTCTTACAATAGGGACTTTAACTTTATTGGACGTGCTTAAATGCTATTGTTCTATTATTGATCATTTACGCATGCTTGATTGATCTAACTGAACTGATGAGATTCAATGATTGATTCTACTAATAAAGCTTGAAAGAAATACTGAGACTTTAATAAAGCTTTGAAACTCACACAACATGTCATCATTGACTCTCAAGACATTGAAATTGAAACTGTGATGACTAGTTAATTTACTTACAGCTCCTAGTTAATGACATCTACGTCCAAGTTATATTGGCCTGGACAGCAGGTACTGCTGATTTGATGAGTTGGTAAGATTATGCCGTAAATCAGATATTTCACTAAAGTCCCCACTTCACCAACAGTGAGGAATCTTGTGGCAGTCTAATATGGCAGTCTATCACAGATTTTCAACATGGTTTGAAAGTCCCCCCTGACTTCCTAGGAAGCTGCTCTTCCAGAAAACAGAAAAGAGTTCAAGATAATAGATGCTCTTAAAATGCTACACATGTTTGGGTGACCAAGGGAGTTGCTGGTGCATTAAAAAAAAGCTATTGTGCATAATGTCTCACTGTGGGGCAGTCACCAGCGCATAAAGTGTGCAGGTGTCTGCTCTGTGTTAAAAAGTCCTAGACGCTATCACCGGAAACATAAGCTTAGCCATTTATTAACAGTCCCTTAATGTCTCCCAATTTTCTCAGTTAGCAGAAAAAACATTTTGACATGCTGTTTTATTATTATCATTTTACATACAAAACATCAGGTTTTCATTTAAAAAGCAATAAAATGGGTATAGCCACCCCAAATACATTTTGCAAGACACTGTTATCATGGCCACCGGTGCCTCATCATGTGGGAGTCAGTGGTATCATGTGGAATCAGTGGTACCATTAACATGCCAAGGAAAGCCATGATATGATGACAGTATCCCCTGTAATTCAATCAATACTCTGGATGTAACTCCAGAAATTATCTCTATACACTTCAGTACTTTAATGTGGCCCATGTACTCAGATTTGCCGATGAATGCCCAAAATACAACCCTGTTTTCTTTATCTGCCAGGCACAGCTATGGTGTGTCCCCATTTCTCTCAAAAAACTTTAAATACAGTGTTGCCAGTCCCCCCTTGTCAGACAATGCCATGATGTGCCTGTTGCTTTTAATATTATGATGTGTCTTTTTCCATTTTACCAGCCAATGTTATGATGTGTCCTTGTGTTCATTTGCCAGACAATATTTGTATACCTCTCATTTCTATTTGCCAGCAAAAGCATGATGTTTTCTCCTTTGCAGCCAGTGCCAAACATACATTGTGTTTCATACATTGTGCCAAGCAACTGCATGCCTTGCCATTGCTTCTCCTTTTTAGGCCTTGTCTTTAGGACAAATAATAAAACATAAAAGCGTGACTTTGAATTTTATTCAATTCAGCTATCACTTACTGAAAGTGTCATTTAAACTGTGTACACAGGACAGCCATAGGGTTATGGGATCTCAGTCATCATGACTGAGAATTTCCCATTGACATCTAAGTCCACATCAAGAAGAAATGCTACTTGATTGGAGAAGTGATTTGTGTTCAGTCACGGCCATGGCACAGTGGAAACCAGCCCTCCTAGAAGGCCAAGTGGAGAACATACCCCACAACTCTTATACACCCTAGAGGTGATCTTTGGAATAGGCTAGAAATAAAACTAGAAATAAAACCTGCAATTTTCAATTACAATACATTAAATATATATATTTCAGGAGTCCATAATAAGAGTTTTAGTTAGAGTTAAAAAATGTATTTATCATAAGTTTAAAATCTTTTCTTTATTAGTCAATTAAGGTTCACAGAATGTTGCATAAAACGTTTTCCAAAATGTATCCTTATTCTAGTATTCTAAATCATTAACAATAAATCATTAAGTCAGGAAATATCAAAAGAAACAATATTTCTAAGAGACAGTCTAGTCAGTGAAGCTATCAGTGCTCATAAAGAAAACTGTAACAGACTCTGATAGAGAATAGTCTAAGCAGAGAGCAAAGTCTGTCTGGTTCTTGCAGAGAGGGAGAGTGAGCCTGACTTGAGTCATAAGGGGCTGTGCACACATACAAGCTATCTGTTTTTTCCCTGAGACACTTTTTACAATAGAATACAATAACATACATTTTAGTACAATTGTTTCAGATGAGATATTAGTCAGCTTACAGCAGGCAATGAAAGTGTGAGACGAGAACAGTTTCTGTAAGGATGATACCTTTTAAGAAAGACAGCTTTAAAAGTAAGATACATTTGACAGCAATTTTATATAAGTTAAAACTATAAAATATGTTTTAGTCATCCTGGCTTCTGAAAGAAAAGACCCTCATGTAACTGTTATGCACATTTAGCTTAACTCATACTTTCAATTATCTCCACACTAAAGCCTATTCATAAAGGAGTACATTTCAGATTAGTTTAGCAAGTTTTGAGATCCCAATGCAAATTAAGTGATTAAAAAGAATAAAATAACATACCTTTCTTTGTTAGTGTGAGAAGTTTGCATCATGCAAAGGCCATGCAAAAGTCATGATAGAAAGATTTCTGCTGAGTGAATTAATGTTGTTTGGAATTTGTCAGTCTTTAGCAATCAGGCAAGACATTGTGGATCATGCATAGTTTAGAAAGCAAAGTGCATGTTTAAATGCAGCTTTTGGTTAGGCCTAGATTTCACTCATATTGGTGAATAATTAAATGTTTTTTATTTTTTCATTGAAATCTCTAGTACAGCCCTGCATTACTCTGCCCTAGAGATAGGTGGGGTGTGGGCGTTCCCAGGCATCCACCTATGGATTTTGAGGAATTCCCAGATTGACCATTAGTGGTAGACCTAGGAATGTGTCAAACACTATGCCTCCACAGGTGAGGAGTAACAAGGAGAATTACGCTTTTTCTCCTCATTTTTTCCTCTTTCTACCTGTGCTGCATTCTGAAGTGCGAGTATGAATATCTCAAATAGGTGTTTCCTTGAGAGAGAGTTTGCTGGGTTTGAAAATGAGTACTTTTGTGAAACCAAGACCTATAACTATCATGAAGGAACGACCCTAGGGCCTAGATTTACTAAACTTTTACACCATAGCAATGTGACACAAAGTGATTCAAAATTATGCATTTGGTATTTACTTTCCAGTCAAAATGTTTTTTGTTCTGGAAAGGCACCCTTCTTCAGCACAAATATACTTTACACTGCTATGTTTTGCTTTGGGACTTTATTGTGATGTTACTTAGGCAGACCAGTGTAATATACCATTAGGCTAGAACACAAAGCTCAATCTACTAAAATAGCCAGACTAGGCTTTGCATAAAACATAACACTTCCTTGTAGCAAGTGCTAAGAAGCAGAAATATTTTTTTATTTTGCAAAACAAGCAGGCTTACATATGTGCGGATTTGTACAGAACACAGCTATTGTGTGGAATCCTTCTGAGCATGTCTGAACATAGGAATATACCTTTGTTTCCAGGACAAATCCAATGCTACAGCGGGCGCACTGAGCGCTAAAAAGCAGTGCATAATGCAAGGGAGGCTTTAAGAGTACAAGAGCAGGGGAAGACACCAGAAGCAGACCAATCTCAATAGCTATGAGTCTGAACTATGTTTCCAACTTGTGCATTGCATTGCAACACAGCAAATTGTTTTGATGAACTGCATTGCGTGGAAAATTAGTAAATCTGCCCAAAGTGTTAGAGTCATGAATTACCTGGTTGAAGGAAGGTGCTTAGAGTATAATGCCCACTTTTGGTTGGGACCTCTGCAGGTAATTTGAAAGAGGTCCTCTGCTGTGATGCCAAGGAGTGGCTCATCTTTGCTTAGCTCAACAGCTGCTCTCAACCAAAGAACGTATTTAGAGAACAATTATTGTGGGGAATATATTATAGATGTGGATGTTATTTTCTTGGAGCGTGGGGATAAAACTGAGGAAGTCACCTAATGCTTTATTATTTCCACTTTCCAATAGAAGCTTAAACACGAAATGCATGTTTAGAACATGGCCAAAGTACTCCAGAGTTGTCAGGCCGAATCCTATCTTTGTAGTAAATCAATGAGCGCCCTGTTGTCAAAGCTAAATATGAATACAGAATGAATTCAATCATTCATATTCAACGGCCAGCATCTGGCCCCTGCAGAATGGCCAAAAACAAGTATATTTCATGAACCTTTCACTTTCACTTCAAGTTGGCACTGAACTTTTACAGATATTTTCAGCTTTAACATTTCCCTTGCATGATGTGAGTAGTTAAAAAGTAGCTTTGCTATACGTTGTGAAGTAGCATTGACTGGCTATCACTGGTCCTTCCCGCTTTCACTGTCTTCTGCTAGCTTTGCCACCCATAGCTTTTAAGCCACTATAAAGTCACCTCACTGTTCCCTTACAATTGCCACCTCATGCTGAGCTTTCACCCCAGACTATACCAATTTGTTCTGGAGTTCCATGAAATAGCTGATTCTTCATCCAATCTAAGCCCATTAAAATCCATCATTACACACTTTGACCTGAGTCCCATCTTTTTGTCCAATTTTCTCGACTGTCACATGTTCCTGTACTTCATAATGGCAATGTGTATATGTTTAATGGCACATGCGTTATTCTAAAGATGACAACTTAATTTTATTATGTTTTGTGCTTTAATGAAAGTGTTTTAAACAAACCACATGCAGCTAGCTAATCTTCATATTTCTTTGTTTTTCTTGTCAGTGACTAATTAATTTGGCATCCACCTGCTCTGCTCTAGCCAATATGGGTAAGATGAGAGGGGCAGAGACAGAGAATGATCAACATAGAGAGAGCGAGAGAAACAGAGAGAGAGAAAGAGATATTCAGAGAAAGGCTGTAAGGTCAAGAAAGATAAGCCCGAAGACAGAGCAATTTAAAGAGACCTACTAGTGGTTTGTTCTAGGTGTCACAATTAAATCCCTGTGTTCTCGTGCCCATCACCAGGGGGGCCTAATTGTGGGACTTTCTACTGCTCTAATAAGCTTACAGACTATCCCCTGCATGCATATCCTGACTTCCAGCAAACTTTGGACACTATTTGCAAGTTACCATCTATTCCCAATCCATGCTGAGTTTGAGGAAATGAGTCTGCTCATGCTTTGAACTCCATTACTTAGAATCCACTGTTTTGTCTCTACCCCTGCAGGCCAAGGATGGGTGGAGGAATTCAGAACACACAATTGCCTGCTGCTAGCCTGGTCACACCTGATGCATATGATTGCTGTAACCCCTTTTAAGTCGCAGCTCCCTTCAGCCCATTGTTGGTTATTGTTGCTGTTTTCTGAGGAGACCGACCCTTGTTTCCTTAGGTTTCTGAGCCATAATTATTCCTTGTACCTATTCCAGACCCTTAGTTATTCCTCCCATGTTTCCTGAGTTTTTATTATTCTTATTTCTTGAGTTCCTGAACTATAGCTATCCTTGTTCCTGTTTCTGAGCTGTAGCTATCCTTGTTCCTGTTCCAGAGCTGTAGCAAATCCTTGTTCCTGAACAAGCACTCCCGCAATGCTACCTAGATGTCTGAGCCTTAGCAAATACTTGTTCCTGAACTAACGCTCCCTGCAGTGCTACACGACTCCTGAGCCTCAGCTATTCCTTGTTCCTTCAACTATTTCTGCCTGTTGTGTTTCCTTGTTTCCTTGATTCCTACACCAGCACTTCTTGTGCTCCCTTAAAGCCTTTCCTCCTGTATTTTCCTTTTCCCAGTCATTGCCTTTCTTTCTATTTCTTTTCTCTAGTTCCTAGTTTGCTGTTTTCCTGCTGTCTTGCTTCTAAATTCATGTATGTTTGTTACTTACTTTCTGCCAAGTGTGCCATTTGTTTTACCATCTTTCCTCCTAAGCACTCCTCTCTGCTAGCTCCTTTTCTATTGTGGTTGTATTTAGTTCTACATCCTTGCTGTGATTGCCTTGCATTTTTTTTGTTTGATCACCAGAATCCGTGGGCTCAGAGGACAACCTAGGTGGTGTTTCTTGTCCACTGTAAGTCCTTCAGTTACTTTAATAACATCACCTTAGGGGTCAGCTCCAAAGACCATGCTTTTGCATGCATATGTAATATATGGGTATTAGCAATCAGAATCTGTAACAACAATTGTGGGTGAGGAAATTACTGAGCTTCAGTCTTACCATGTAGAGCTCCCGAGTGCTTTTCCCCACAATCCCTTTATTGTTATGCTGTTATATATTTGTCTTGCATGTTTGTCCTGTTGTGTTAGTTAGTCTGGGTGCCACATTGCCTCTTGAATGCCTGTTCTTTCTGAGCCTTATCTCACTTATTCCCTTGAACAGAGTTTTCCTTTTGGATCTCCTCCCATCTGACTCTGTGTGTGATGTTGGGCAGCTCTATACCAGTATTCTGCCTCCTTTGTCTTCCCTGTCACCAGTCTATTCAGCACCCCAACAGTTCCTGATACTAGGATGCTACCTTCCATATCTGTATAGCTTTTTAAGCCACTATAAGGTCACCTCACTGCAGCCACATGGGGCAGGAGAGATGTAAAAGACGTACCAGGAGGAGGCAAGAAAAAAGAAACAAGATTTCTAACCGACTTGTCAAGTATCCCATGATGGACCTTAAACAACATGTCACTCTGCTTTCTGTCATTTTTCCAAGTTACTTTGAGACAGCCTGCACCACACCATTCCTGAACATATAAGTTCTAACCTGTTTGGGCATGGCTAACTACAGACCAACCACCGGGGATGATTTCTAGGCAAGCATATTGAAAGAACAACCTTCATAGAAATCTCAACATCCATCAAACCAAAGGGTGTATTTACAGATGTCTGACTGTCATCTTGTGGGATGACTTAAAGCCAGTAGTGGACCATAAATGAATGTCATCCCGTCTCCGACTTAACCATCAGCAAAATTTAACACAGCCAGTGATCCCATCCAACTTCACACACTTCAGGATCTTGGAATTCCAGAACCTCCTGAGACTGAAACCCTTCATGCCCCTTAGGGCCGCTGAATATCATCTCTTTTCCAGACTTTGAATCATTGCTGTGCCACATCAAAACAAGTGTAGCTCAGAGCTTCACAACCATGTTACTAGATTCCAACACCTACCTCAGCCCAGTTCCAGGCATGTCTCTTTCTACTGCTGTGCCATTGACATCAGCGTCCTTCTACAATTAGACAAAACAGCTGACTTAGATCGCTGTGCATTTCATCCCTGCCTGCTAGCAGCCAAGAACAGGCTGGTCTCTAGTTACTAAAGGTAGACAACAGACATTCTCACCAGTAAAGACTGATTCTCCTTCTGGCCACTTACTGAATGGCCAAAGGGACTTGGACCTCCATCTACTACAGCAAACAATATGGAAAATTTCAGAGTCTCAAAGGACTTAAAAAACTAAATGAATCATCATTTAAACCAGATAGTCAGATCCTTATTCCTACTTTCTGGATCCCAAGATACAATCCCCCATTCCTGGGGATTTCAACAAGGGTCAAGGCAAGACCGGCCCTTGTACTTGTGATGACCTGTTTAGACATTAGCAATAGCACTTACCTGGCTAAGACTGTCTTCCATCTATGCAGATTGCAGTTAAAAACTGAAGAGCATATTTTCACTGAATTAGCGTAGGACAGCGCCACAAGTATTATTGCTGTGCTGCCCTATGCCACGTTGGAAGGGCAGAAGATACAGTGCATTTCTGTCTTTTCCCCCTGTGCTGGTGCACAGTTTCCTGCCTAGTGCCAATGCAGGCATCCTTACACCATGGTCCAAGGGTGTCTGCGTTGTCAGCATGATTGTTTTTTCACAGGAAGGGACACCTTGCTGCCCAAAAACAATCCTGAGAGGCGTTTTCCTCTTTCTAAGAGGAAACAATGAGAAGAAATACAAATATTTCTCCATGATGGGCCTCCACTTGTGAGGTGTACAGTTCTGACGCATTGCCAGGTTTACAGGTTTACAGGTTCTTGTAAATCTGGGAATCAGTCAAAACCCATGGGTTTTGCATGGGAACATCCACTGCATTGTCTATGGTATACCTCCCTGAAGCAGTGTAAGGCAACGCCGCAACTCGTGCTGCATTGCCTTACACCATTTCTACAAGGCTATGAAAAGCCAGTTTTAGAAATCGGGTCTCTAATTGGCAGAGGTATACACTCTTGTCGAAGTAGGGACCACAATCCTAGTCAGGGTAAGCCACTACACAATCTAAATTATCCTGTGCTCATCCTCTGGTAGCTTGGCACAGAGCAGGCAGACTTAACTTAGAATGCAATGTGCAAATAAATTGTGCAATTACTCATACAGTAGCACAGTGAAAGCACCACAAAAAGTACTCCACACCAGTTTAGAAAAATAGATAATATTTATCTGAATCAAATAAGACCAAAGCGACAAAAATCCAATATGCATAAGTCAAGATATCAGTTGTTAAATGTTTAAATGAGTCTTAATACTTAAGAATCAGTGGTTGTATCTTTGTAACGCACAGTACCTGAGACATGTCAAAAATAACGCCACACTGGGGCTACATAGGAGAAGATGGATTGAAAAATAAAGAGCTGCATCAGATTTTTAAACGCTGCACAGACAATGCTTTGTTTCTTTCCACGCTGAAGGTGATGCGTCAGTCTTGGTTCCTCACTGTGATGCAGAGATACTTTGACACCCAGGGATGATGCATTGAAAATCCTTGTCTCGCAGGTGAGAAGGACCAGGCACTGCATCGATCCAGTAGGCGATGCGCCGATTTTTCAGCTGCAAGGCAAGCGCTGCATCGATTTCTGCAGGTGTTGAGTCGATTGACTGATGCACAGGGATTTTCTTCTCTTTGGTGAAGTCTTTGTGGCCCTGAGACTTCAGAACAGGAGGCAAGCTCAATCCAAGCTGTTGGAAAGCAATTGTGGGGAAGGTAGAGTCCTTCCAGCAGTCAGGGGGCAGCAGGTAGCAGGACAAGAAGCAGGGCAGAAGTCCTTCCACCAAGGCAGTCCAGATGAGTCCTTTGTACAGCCAGGCATGCCCTCTGACAAAGTCCATTTGTAGCAAGAAGGGTCTGATTTGGTGAGGGTCAGAGACCCAGTATATATACCCAAAGTGCCTTTGATGTTGGGGAAACTTCAGAGCGGTTTTGAAGCGCACAAGATCCCCTTTCAGCCCAGCCCTGTCTGCCATGATCCCTGCGGGGGGTGATCAGTCCTTTGTTTGGGGTTAGGCCCCTGGCTTTTGAAGTGAAAGTGAGAGGCCCTCCACCCTTCCTGCCCGGAGAAACCTATCTGTATGCAAATGAATGCAGATGCAGCGGAGTGCCCTGTGTTATGGCTGTCTGGGTGGAATACACAAGGGGAGCTGTCAACCAGCACAGACCAGATGTGGACTGGAGACAGGCTATAAGACACAGAAGGCAATAAGTGCATGGAAAAGCCCACTTTCTAAAAGTGGCATTTCTAAAATAGTAATGTTATATCCAAGCTCACCAGTAAGTAGGATTTTCCGTTACAATTGTGGCCACACTAAACATGACAAGGCTACTCCTTTCAGATCTGAATCTACCACTTAAAAGTACATAGGGGCAGTTCAAATGCTGGCCTATGAGAGGGGCAGGTCTCACAATAGTGAGAAACAAATTTGTGGGTTTTTCACTACCAGGAGATGTAAAACATATAAGTACATGTCCTGCCTTTTACTTACTGTTAGAAATGGGGTCTCTGGTTGGAAGTCAGTGTGCACTCTGTCCAAGCAGGAACCCTCACTCTAGTCAGGGTTAGAGAGATGCAAAGCTCAGATAACCCCTGCTCACCCCCGTGGTAGCTTGGCACAAGCAGTCAGGCTTATCTCAGAGGCAATGTGTAAAGTATCTGTAAAAACACACACAGAAACACAGTGAAAACGCCACAAAATCATGCAACACCAGTTTAGAAAACTAGCCAATATTTATCTGAGTAAAACAAGACCAAAACGACAAAAATCCAACATTCACAAGCAAAGTTATGAATTTTCAAAGATTAAACTTCAAAATAGCACCTAGAAACACAAAAACTCTGGGAGGAGGCAAAAAGTCTGTGGATGACCCTGCAAAAAGAGCCAGGTCCAACACTTACATAGCTTCCTGCACTATGGGTTACCTAGGGCCTACCTTAGTGGTGATCTATATGTGGAAAAATGGGAGTCTAAGGCTTGGCAAGTAGCAAGACGAAGTGGCAGTGAAATTGTACACAGTTCTTGCAATGGCAGGCCTGAGACATGGTTAAGGGGTACTTATGTGGGTGGCACAATCAGTGCTGCAGGCTCACTAGTAGCATTTAATTTGAAGGCCCTGTGAAGCTCTAGTGCACTTTACTAGGGACTTACAGGCAAATTAAATATGCCAATTGAGTAGAAATCAATGTTACCATGTTTAGGGGAGAGAGCACATGCATCTCAGGACTGGTCAGCAGTGGTAAAGAGCGCAGAGTCCTAAAACCTGCAAAAACAGGATCAGAAAAAGGGAGGGAGGCAAGCAAAAAGTTTGGGGTGACCCCTCAAAGAGGTCCATTTTCCAACAGCTAGGCAAGGTGACTTTGCGTGGTCTCATAGATATGGGTCTGCACACTGCGCCGCCAGAGCTTCAGAAAAAGTGACACACCGGCGGCATGAAAATATGCCCCAAAGTATTTAGGCTATTTCTCCATTTTTTAGCATAATTTCATATTGAACAAGCCTTACAAGCATTACATTTATTTCAAGAAGAGAGGGGACTCTCATTCAAGACACGCCACATTGTGTATTTGGCAATGAATGATGTAGGTCCTCTCTTCCTTCAACAAAGCATCAAACTTACCAATGGAGAAGAAACTGAAGGTGAAAGGCAGCACATCTACTCAATATCCCAAAATACTGAAACGTTTCAGACACTTTCGTGGTACAAACCACAGACCTCTGGACTGACGGACTGACTTCCTTGTCCAAATCAAAAAATTCAAAAAAGTGTCGGATTTTATTCAGTGATAAAAACATGACCTTTCTCTTCCACCTCAGTTAAGCTCACATGATGTTATTGTCAACTGACCTGGACAGCCATAATGCCCACAAACGTTTGATGCATGTCAAGGGCTTTGTTAACACCTGCCAGATCCTTTTTTGGCCCCAAATGGTAATCGGTTATAGTCCTGTAGAGTGGACAGAATGAGCAGGGGTGCTCACAGACCTCCCGAATTTCTACAAGAGTAGACAAGTTCAGTTTCGAGACGTGCAATCAGCCATCCTCCAGATCTAAGAGATTTGCAGGTGGCTGTCTCTTTGTCCGTCCACAAGTAAATATTGCCCTATGCAGCGTCATTATGCACTGCTCTGGTACAGAATAGCAGCATGATTATACTGATTATGATTATGACAACAGCAAAGGAAACCCTTAGAAAAGTAAATAGAAATAACACAATAGGTATGTCATAAGATGAACCCGCCATGGAGTCTGTCACAATGAGAAGAGTATTATCAGTTCACGATCACTTTCTTAGACTGAGCACAGCCGTAGTTGGAGCAGGTCATGCATGTCCGTGAATTTCTTGCCGCTGTAATGAAGATGTCCTTTGATCCGTTCTTGGGCTGAATATTTTTCTCTCTGTTGTAAAGCAGAATAACAAGGCCAAGTAGCAAAAAAAGGATGAAATTAGGCTCCTGTCCCAATAACGTTCATGAGAATGCATCCCTGAAAAAGATGCAATGATAATAATAGGATTGTTTGATCAGTACTTATATGAATGGAGACAGGATTTATATTGGTAAACAAATGCAAAAATTAAGAATAGGCAAGGAGTATTGAAATGCAAGAATCCATGCATAAATGAAATGCTCACAAGTTGTTGTATGCCACATGCCAAAGCCTAAAATGGCACAAATCATAAAACATGCATGGCTTGTAGGTCATAACACATTATGGCATGTGACAGGCATGTATGTGTCCTAACTCTTCGTATTGTCCACCATTCCATAATGCCTCTTCACAGCACCACATTTGCAGCAACAAGTCTGGGGCACACCCTGAACTTCACACGCATATTTGGGGTCAGATTATGAGTGTAGGTGCTATTTATTGCACCTGATAAACAATGATACTACGGGTATGTGATTTTTCGGGTGCGATGAACAGCACTTATTAAGTGTATGTGGCGAATAACATGCGTATTCTGGTGTTTAACACCCCAAAATCCGGAGTGTATGGTAAATGCTGCATGTTTTGACCACGTTAAATTTTGGCAGGTCAAACCTGCCAAATTTGAACGAAGGTTGAGTTATTTAACGCAGCCGATAAATATCGGATGCGCTAAATACCTTCAAACTCGCAGTTCCAACCCTTGCGTAAACAGGGGTTTATGCATGGGTCGGGATTAACTGACCGTTGTAATCAGGCCCTAACTCTTCCAGAGAGCACAACATCTGCACAGTAAACCGACCGATAACACAAATCCCGAAAGGGGCCCAAAGGCAACCAACTTGCACACCTTTCAGCTCTCTCAGGTGCACTATGTCTAGCAGCAGGGCCATGAACTCAGCAAGGACGTTAGAACACCTCAGAGAACCTTTACACACAATACCGAACTTCCTCTACAGGGCAAACTCACTCCATACACTCTACCAACCACACAGGCAAGCCCAACCAAACAATCTCAGAGACAGCTTGTTAATGGCTAGCAGTGGTACTACGCCATAAAAATACAAACAGTGTACTAAGACACACAAATGCGTAATAGGCAATAGTTTATTAATTTGCTTGTCTTTTAAAGGGGGTTCAATTCTTCAACAGCCTTTCAGGTCAAGCTCAGAAGCGCTTTGACCTGTTGTAAGTCTTGTAGGCTTTTAACCGTGCCCACCACACGCCCATCACTTTCACTGGTTCGTGGGCTTGCCTTTCAAAAATCCTTTGTTATAATTGGTAAATGGTTTACATTTGTCCCTCCTTGGGGAGGTTTTTGGTACCAGCTTGCAGACTGACCCAGTTGCATGGATAATTGCATGATTCCCGATACGTTTGACTGCCAGCGAACTTCTTTTTCTTTTTGTGCCTCTTACTTGTGCTCATGCTTATGGCACTCTGAATCAGCTCGCTTATGTCAACTGTTTTACTTTTCATTTTCCATTTAAGTGGCAATAAAAGTCCAATTAGGAATTTATATCCCTAATAGCTCTAACATGAGCAAACGCCAGACCCATTACTTTGCAAATGCTTGTTTTTATTTGGAGGCACTGCTGTGAGTTAATATGTAATTCCAGTCGTGGTTTTCTGCTTTCCTCATTTATCTGGGGCACTGCTATAAGATACACATCTTAGATGTCAGCTTTTATGGACCGCTCCATTCCCCTGACTTTGGGGAAGTACTTGTGGAATGATTTGGCCCTGTCAGACTACCAAAATGTGATTTACAATAATCTGCCCATTGGATATTCCTGCCACAGATGACATCAATAATTTAGGGTAAAAAAAACGGGATATTGTCCTTTCCAAATTAATGTTTTATAATAAGTGGCGTAATCAGTGTGTCATTGGCCAAGTGAAAGGAGGAAAATGGGCCATCTGGCTGCTGTCTGATTATAAAATACAGCAATAATCAGGGCTCACTGGGCACCTTAGGCCTCTGGGCCCCAGTTCCCGTGCTGTACCAATGGAAGCTACTCTCTTGTATATTATGTTCAGGTGGTGGAAGGGAAGGAGTTCTCAAAATGTTGTTTCATTCGCGGGTAGAGCGCCCACAGGAGATGTAAGTTAAGTTTTCTAGTCCTTGGCTATCATACCGCAGGAGCGCTTCCATGGGCGCATCCTTCCCCTGCTCACAAAGCCAGAAATGTGTTTTCACTCTCCAATGGATCATTGCAAAGTGCTGCAACTCATTATAGGAAAGCTTTTCGACCATTTTCTGTAATTGAATTTCGCAGTGACCTGTAATTGTACTGACATAAGTAAGTTTGAAATTGATGCTTTTGTTTGCTACTGCAAGACTTCCCGCCATGTTCCCTCAGCGGCCTCACCGGGTTTTCTTCATGTTGCTGCGGCACCGTGACATCCAAAGTGGTGCAAATTAAGAATGAACGTTTACTAACCAGTCCACGCTGTCTTGAACACAATAATTTTGGATTTTCAGTGTCCCACCACTCTGTGTCGCGGTTATAGTGCGTCACATTCTAGTTGCTAATGTGCACCTGCAGTTTTCTGCCCAACTGAACTGAAACGTTAGTTTGCGCTGGTAATTTAGACGCCTCCATGCATGTTGCCCAGAAGGAGACTTTGAAAGTAGAGGGAGGGTACGGGGTCTTGGTATTTCGGAAGCGACATACTAAAACACACCTCGTAATTGCAATTTACTCACGAAATTTTGTGACTTGTCTCTGATTTTACAATAAGACTTATGTACTAACAGGTCTCATCATAAAATCTTCAATTATAGTGGTCAGAGAATGACCTGTATGGTAAATATTACATAGTCAGCTCACTTTTTCGAAACCTTCTGATTGGCTGCAAACATAGGGATGGCAGCTTGCAAAGAACAGCAGACTACTATTTCTGTATTTGAATTATCAAATGGGAAACGTTTTTAAAGCAGTCTGTTTTTCTTAAAGGAACCAGCGCTGTTTTAAAAAGAAAAGTTTCCCATTTTGGAAACCTTACATGGGTAGGAGGCAGCCAGTGGTCCTATGGACCTATGGACCATTGCATATTCCATCCAGGGTCACCTGACACTATTCACAAAATGGAAAACGCTCCCTTTGCAAATCAATTTTATGACAAGACTGGAGGCTCTATTGTGCGTTCTTTTCTTACTTTAATTTGAGCAGCAGTCAAGAAACTACAGCTCCCAAAAGGATTAGCAATCGGCTAACAAATGGGAGTAAAACAGGAACTAGAACTGAACAAATCAGAAGAGGCCATAAACCATAGAGAGTACCCTTGACTGCAAGCAGCCCTGTTTTCTTGCTGCTCGCAGTCAAGATAAGTACTCTCCTTTGGTCTTCTGTGCATTTAAATGTTTACTCAGATGTTTTACTAGGTGCTAATTCTCCTTTTGGTGTAATTTATAGTTTATAAGTTTGGGGGGTAATCCTTTTTCTATTTTTTGCCGCTTTGCGACTATTATTATCCCTTTCCTCACCCCTTCCCCCCCCACCTTCAAACAACCGTCGTTTCAACGCGCGCTCCGCCGAGCGTTCCATCGCGCCTTCTCTTCCCCGTTCAGTCAGCGCGTGCTCTACAGCAACGCGCATCTGACAGGGAAGCCTTTCCTGACCTTCACGCCTGCCGCAGCTCTTCTCTAGGCGGCTTCGCGGTTCTCCTGCTGCACACGGAGGACAGCTTTGATATCGCTGTCTCCTCCGAGGTGCCTCTTCGTTCTCCCGACTGGTTTCTTCTTCGGTCTCCGCCTCGGGGAGGAGCCGCTTAGAAGTACAGGGAGCGTACCGCTCCTATTTAACCCCTAACTCACCGCAAATCGTTTGCAGCTTAAAGCACACTTCCTTGTGCTTATTTATACTGCTGTTTCTGCCCACAATAATATTATTATTATTATGGAGCTTGGGAGTTCTCCCTCAAGGTCTGCCTCTGAAGAGGATGAGGAATCCTTCAGACAGGATTTAAACAAGTTTATCCAGTCCTCGGTGAAACATGCTATGAAAGCATATATGGACAAAATGTAAAAAAATATTGAGAACTCAGTCATGTCCATGGTGTCAAAGTCTATGGCCCATTCTGCGAGGGAAAGCAGAAAACGGAAATATCCTCTTTTAAGTCAGGTAAAGGCACACAGACAGAGAGTGAGCTTGCCTCACACCAAACTGAGGACTTGATTCCTCCCAGGCCTCCTACTAAGGAGGGGAATTTCGCCAAAAATTCAGCGTCTCAATCGAAATGTAAATCAAAAACAAAACATATCAATGCGCCAAAAAAGATTGTGATTTCACAATCCTGATGATACGTTTTCCCCATCCTCTCCTTCCCCCAAACGTATCAAACTTGCGACAGGTGGCCCCTCTACCAGTGTGGTCGACTCAGAGGGTGTTCCCATGTTTGATCCGTCCCTCATCCACCATCCTAATTCAACAGAGTGGCTCCCGTTGGACCACGTAGTTGATTATATTGCTTCCCACTTACGTCTTCCTTTAGATAAACAGACGAGATCCAAATTAAAATCAGAATGTCCCAGACCGTCGTTGGACTCCAATATTACGGTAACACCAGCCATTGATGACTCTCTCATCACTTTCTTTACCAAATTTGGTAAGGATCCCCGTAAAGGAGTAGACAAGGCCTGGACCACGTGCCAGGACAAACTCCTGGATGTGGTAGGTCCTATGACAAGGATTATTAACATAGCCGAATCAGCCAGGTTAGAGGAATCGCCAATTGATCCCTTGGATCTTTCCCTTTGGACCCAGAGATCCTTTTGCCAATTGGGCAATGCGAACTCCGCTATTATTCATGAGAGACGCAAGGGCCTTCTGCTCAGAATGGACCCTAAGTTGGCTAACTTGGCTACTCGGGACCCCGGCATCCAGGCCGACGGTAAACTCTTTGGCGACAATTTCATTAAAGATCTCAGCCGATTTGTTTCGACCTTTTCATCTATGGACAAAGCCCAACAAAATCTAAAGAAAGTTTTTAACCAATGTGTTTTTTCCCGGGCCGGTAGAGGTAGGAGCCGCTTTACCGGCCGCACATACAGAAATCAAGGCTCAAGAGGATATGCCAATTCCTTCAATACTTATTCCCAGGAATTCAAACCCCACTTTTACCCACAAAGATCAAGGGGTTTCCGCAACCGTGGTCAGCGCTTCTCCAGACCGTCCAATAATCAAGGTAAGCCCACTTTCTGGCCCTCCCGTGGGAGGTCACCTTCGGTTTTTTCTTCAAAAATGGAAGTCAATCTCAGCAGACCCTTGGGCCCTTTCCACTATTCAGGGATATCATATCTAACTGCTTTCTTCTCCCCACCAATACTGTCTTCCTCCTCTTCCAAAGTTTTCTCTCAAAATGTCCTCTCTAATCTCTTTATCCCTCTTAGAAAAAGACGCCATTCACCATTGCACTCCAGATCCTTCCGGATTCATCAGCTCTATCTTCCTCGTCCACAAAAAGAACAAAAAGCTGAGACCTGTAATCAACCTAAAATCTTTCAACCAATTTGTCATCTATCGACACTTCAAGATGGAAACCATCATCCATCTCAGGGATATTTTGCTCCAATTCGATTGGCTAGTCAGACTAGATTTGCAGGACGCATACCTGACCGTTCCTATTCATCCTTCTCACAGAAAGTTCTTGCAATTTCATTGGAATTCGAAAAGGTATCACTTTTCCTCTCTTCCTTTCGGCCTATCCTCCGCACCTTGGTGCTTCACAAAACTATTGAAACCGGTCGTGACCTACCTTCGATCCCTGGGCATCAGACTGATTATCTATCTCAACGATATTCTGATCATGCACCAGAGCAAATCTTCTTTGCTGACCCATCTACAGGTAACATCCACCCTCCTCTCAGATCTCGGTTTCCTGATAAATCACGAAAAGTCTGTGCTGTTGCCCTCTCAACAAATAGAATTTCTGGGCTTCCAAATAGATTCTGTTTCGGCCGCTTTGTTCCTTCCCCATTCCAAGGTTTCTGGAATCAAAGAGTTAATCCTAACTCTTCAAAAAGACTCTATTTCACTCAGAGCTCTCGCAAGGGTCGTAGGCCTTCTCTCCTCCTCTATCCAGGCCATCTTCCCTGGACCCCTTCACTATCGCGCACTCCAGTGCCTCAAAATCCTTCATCTTCGTCAAGGGTTGGCTTTTTCCGACCTCGTCTCTTTAGACCAAGAATCCCAAATGGAAATTCAATTGTGGATATCCCATTTAGAGGCTTGGAACGGCAGATCCATCTTCCCCTCTGTGCCCGATCTTGTGTTAGAATCAGATGCAAGTCTCACGGGTTGGGGCGCCCGCTGTGGTTCGATATCGACTGGCGGTATATGGTCCGTAGAGGAGTCCGGATTGCACATAAATTGTTTAGAGCTTCTTGCAGGCTCCTTTGCGATCAGAAGCTTCACAAAAAACAGAGCACGCTGCTCCATTCTGCTCCGTATGGACAATATATCAGCGTTGCGTTACATCAATCATTTAGGAGGCACCAGATCCAGACCTCTGGCTCTGCTGGCCAAGAGCCTCTGGGATTTTTGCCTGTCCCACAAATTTTCCCTCATATCCGAATATCTACTGGGATCATTGAATTCCAATGCAGACTGGCATTCACGCCACCTCTCGAACTCCAGCGATTGGAAATTACACCATTCAGTCTTTCGTCAAATAGAAAGGACATGGGGTCCTTTTCAGGTAGACCTCTTTGCGTCCAGACTCAACACTCAGCTTCCCCACTTCTTCAGCTGGCGTCCGGACCCGCTGGCCATAGCTACAGATGCTTTCCTACAAGATTGGTCCAGATCCCTCAATTATGCCTTCCCTCCCTTTATTCTAATCAACAGAGTCCTAAACCAGATCAGACATCAGAAGGCGTCCCTCATCCTGTTGGCTCCCTTTTGGCAATCTCAGGTTTGGTTTCCACCCCTCCTCGAACTGGCAGTGGATTTTCCAATCTTACTCCCGACGTTTCCATCCCTCATTCTAGATCCTTTTGGTTGCCCTCACAATCTGTTTCTCGACCAATCCTTAACCCTTTCAGCCTGGCTCATTTCCGGTCTACCCAACAGCCCTTCGCTATTTCGTCAAAAGCTTCAGAGTTCATTAATAACGCACGGGCACCCGGCACAAGGCGAGCCTACAAATCGGCTTGGGCTCTTTGGTCAAGCTGGTGTCTGGGAAAATGTTCCAATCCCTTTTCAGCAGATCTAAATTTAATTATTAATTTCCTAGCCGCCCAGGCGGGTTTAGGTAAGTCATATCGCACAATAAATCTTTACAGATCCGCTATATCCATGAACCACTCAAATATTGATGGCAATCCTATTGGGACCCATCCTTTGATTTGTCGTCTCCTGAAAGGCGTCAAGCTCTCCAGACCCCCTTCTGCCAAATATTCTCATATCTGGGACGTTTCTCTTGTTTTTAATCTATTTCTTTCCTGGCCAGATAATCCAAGTCTTTCCCTCAAAATGCTCTCTGCCAAGCTTACTATGTTGTTATGCTTAATTTCTATCAAAAGGACTTCGGATGTTAAGTCCTTAGACGTCTCTGCCCGTCAGTTCTTACCTTCAGGTGTTCTATTTCACATTTCCAAACGCACCAAAACTAATTTACATTCCGTTTTCTATCCTTTCTTTCCTGACAAGCCAAAGTTATGTGTGGGTCTTTGTTTAAAAGAATATGAAAAAAGAACTGGTAACGTGAGAACGTCCTCTTCCAATCAATTGTTGACCTCTTTTCGCAAACCCCACAATCCAGTGACTTCGGCAACTTTGGCCAGCTGGATTAAATGGATTATGTCTCTAGTGGGAATCGATATCTCTGTTTTTAGAGCACATTCTTCCAGGGGGGCCATGGCCTCCAAAGCTTTTGCCCTTGGGTCCAGTTTAGAGGACATTCTCAGGTCAGCAGATTGGTCAAACGATAATGTTTTTAAAACCTTCTATTGTAAACCCGTTAGAACTGCTTCTTCCTTAGTTATTGACAAGCTTTAAATGTGCATAATAGAACCTCCGGTCTTGTCATAAAATGTAGATTTTCCTAGTAATTTATGACGGAAAGTCTTAATTTTATTAAAGACACGGAGGCAAATATTATCCCACCACAGTACTTCTATTAATATGTACTTTCTCTCTCCCTCCCAGCGACTCCAGCATTGCCTCCAGATTCCGGATAACGCCGCTGGCTCCATCCGCTCCTTCTTCAAGAAGAGACCTCTGGAAGTGTCATTGCAACCTATTCCGGATCATCTTCCTCATCCATCGCCCTCTCGGCTCATCGCTGTGGTTCAAGACTTGTGTTCCTTTGTCTCTGGCAATTGTTGGACTTATTTACTCTTTGTTTTATGACTCTATCTGACTTGCTCGTTCAAGAAAAGAGGGCTGCTTGCAGTCAAGGGTACTCTCTATGGTTTATGGCCTCTTCTGATTGGTTCAGTTCTAGTTCCTGCTTTACTCCCATTGGTTAGCCGATTGCTAATCCTTTTGGGAGCTGTAGTTTCTTGACTGCTGCTCTTCAAATTAAAGTAAGAAAAGAACACATAATATTCGCCTCCGTGTCTTTAATAAAATTAAGACTTTCCATCATAAATTACTAGGAAAATCTGCATTATCACTCTGAGTGGTTGACTGGTAAACCACGGAAATATGCCATACTGATTCCGATTTGGGGGCGTCCACGTAATACCATTCCTATTGCAAACTGGCATCGGTTCCTAACCCGTTTTCCGAATCAGAAAGGGCTTAAAGCACTTTTGCCGTCGCAAACCCTGTGTTTTTGAGATTCGCAGGGTATGTGATTGCAAAATGGATTTTAATAGTACCATGTAGTAAGGTATTGAAACTTGAATAGCACATGTTAGTCATTGGAATGTAACGGCAGGTGTAAGCACAGGGCTCGATATACCGATGTGGATATGGACCCTCTTTATCCTTCGCCAACCCACATTAGGGTGAGCATAGAAGATAGATAAGGTGGTTAAAATGAGAGGCAAATTGGGGACTGTCAGTGAGACATGCTAGGTCCTAGCGATTAGAAGGCGCTAATAAAAGAAGTGCAATTTAAATATATTACAAGGGCAGCTGTATTCAAAAGCAGAGTGGGAGTTGCCCCATTAACAAATAATAGAACGAAAAAAACATTGAGATGCTTTAGCGGCACACTCAGTGGTGCTCAGCCTCAAGCAGAAACCTGACTCTCAATCTTTTTCGATAAGGAAAAGCAGATGTGACTGCGGAGGTGCCCGGCTCGGTGAGAGTTTACTGGAGGGGACTGCGGGAAGCAGGTGCAACGCTCTAGTCTTCCCGCGGGCCACTTCGGGAAGGAAGTGACGGCGAGGGACAGGGATTGGGAGAAAGGTAAGTGGGGTGGGTTTAAGGGGTGGGAATAAAAGGGGTTGGGGGTGGAGGGACCGGCCCCTTTAGGCGCTGCCCATCGCGCGGTTAGTTTGGCCGGTCCCTGGGGAATTTTCCACGGGATTTCAGGTAGTGTGGGGCCTCGGGTGGGGACGGAGAGCTCTTTGCTTCTGTTTTGGCAATTTTATCTTGTGACGGTGCGCGCGTTACCTTCCCGCGCGGGCCCCTCATATTTCAGGGGGCGGCGATATGCTCCTTGCGAGCGGCCGCTCCCCTTTTGTTTTTCTCCTTGGACGACGTGTCTTTTTTCTGTGGCCAGGCCGCACTCACGGCTCCGCTGCCGCTGCACCAGGTGGCTGTGAATTAGCCACCGCGGCCCACTGGGGGCCCCGTCAACAGGCCTTTTTAGGCTTATCATTTATTACATAGCGGCGGATCAGAGTGTATTGTTCCGACCGCGGGGGCCCAATAAAAATATATATATATATATAAATGTATATATTATAAGACAGGGCATTTTAATGTAAGTTTCCAGGTGGGAGGAGAGGAAGGACTTAGTGAGATGCTGCCCTGGTGGCCGCTGTGGGGGAGCTCACGACACCGGCCGGTAGGGCCTAATAAAGTGGGATAGGGACAGGACAGAACAGGCCAGTGCCCCCTGGACGCCCCCCCCTAAAAAAAAAAAAAAGTGCACAATCTTGGGCAGTGGGGACAATTACCCCCAACCCAAAAAAAAAGTTTGCCCCCTAACAGGACCCCCTATTGGCAGGCACCTTGGCAAGACCCTAGGGAGGCGTCAGGGTACGCAGGGCCCACGTAGTCTTCCTCAGCACATCTTTGGTGGCCCGCAGCAGGTGGGTACAGACAGGCATGGCTAGAAAGAACCTCTGCCCGGCGCCATTGCAACCAGCCATGACGCAGATGCGGTACAAGCTGCGCTTCGTGTTCTGGGCAAGGCGGGACGGGCTGACCTCCTCAGGCCTGGGGTTCTGAAACAGGCCTGGGTGGGGATGGCACGACCGGTGCGCGCCGCGTCCAGCCGAGTAGCAGCGTCGATAGCTGCATGCACATCCCCGGAGAGGGCCAAAAAGCTCAAAAAAGGGGCAGTGGGACGGGCGCTTGGCGCAAGCTCCCCCACCAGCCAATTGGGAGATGGGGAGGGCCCCGCGGTTGAGCCAGGCCCCTCAGATGATGGTACAGTGCCAGCCCAGCAGGCAGGGGACATTGAGTTACCTCAGGACCAGAGTGTGGCGGATAGGGCCCCCGCACAAGAAACGTTAGTTCAGGAACTCCCCGCCCCCATCATAGAAACTACGCCCATGGACCTGTCTCTACCCAAGGGCGGGGCCAACCCGACTGGGGCCAACAATAATACAAAAAAGAAAGGCAAAGGGCCCAGACAAATGGGCGGGCAGGGCAAGGGCAAGCCCAATAAGGGGCAGCCCAAAGATGCCCGAGGGGTGGGCGGGGAGGTCGTGTCCCCCAGCCCCTGGACAGGCAGGCTAGATTCAGGCGAGGCATGGGACCTGGAGGCCAGGATCAGGGAACAACGCTGCATAGTGGCAGAGACGGAGGACAGGTGGGCCCAATTGTGCATGGAGCGGGACATGTCCGTGCCATACGGCCGGCAGCTGAAGAGGCCAGCAGACAGTACAGGCAACATAGGAACCATGCCGCAATATGTCGGAAGGGGCAGCTGGGTATGGGTCCCGAGCAGCAGGGGACAGGAAGTCGGGGTGGATAGTGGTTTAGGCAGCGCAATGGGAGCCAGTGACGCATACGGCCATGCTGGGCGCGGAAGGTCAATGCCAATGCAAGAGGTTGGGAGAAAGAAGGCGATACCAACGGGGCGCAACACGGCCCCGGCACGTTGGTCCGAAGCGCTAGAGGGGTCTCCGGCGGCCTTCTCTACTCCGCAGGATCGAGGTGGTCCACATGAAAGGAGGCAAGACCAAGCACGGGCCGAGGGGCCCAGAAGGTTTCACGGCCTGTGGCTACACAAGGAAGAGGTAAAGGGCAATGGTGGTCGGTTTGGGGGGATTGCGCAAAAGGGGATGACGCTCCAATTTGCAGGTCCGTTGGGGTAGGGGACGGTTCGATACTTGACCCATTACCAGCAAAAGATAAGCAGGGCGGGGAGAAAGGCACAGAGCTGCAAGGCAGAGCTACAACCGAGGGCGAGGGCGGGGACAAGGCAACAGGAGAGAAGTCAGGCACAGAGGAGAAGGAAGGGGGAGAGCACAAGAAGAGGCTACCCTATATGGGTCTGGCTATGCCATTGGGCTCACACATAGCGGAGAAAACAAAGGCCAGAATATGGAGACATGAGTATGTAGACGTTTTTAAACTCTCACATAGGGACATACAAGCCAAAGAAGGGTCTAAGGAAGAGGAGTGGGAGTTGACCCGTAGGCCGAGGGTGCCAATTAATATGGATAATTGGACATCAGCGTTTTTGATTTTTGCAAGCATTTATTGTGAGAAATACCCTGACAGGGCTATAGCACTATTTAAATACATGGACATCATTAGGAAAGCGCAAATGCATTTTGGGGGTTTTGCCTGGCTGAGTTACGACGAGGAGTTCAGAGCTCAAGTGAGCATTAACCCAGATAAGCCATGGGGGGATGTAGATCCAGAATTATGGATGCAGTGGATGGCATCATCACAATCCACAGCATCGACACATACGGCCAGTGGTTTACCAGTGGTTTATAAGCCGTTTCAGGCACGTCCCGCCCCGGGGGGGAGGGTGGTTTGTGGGACATAGAACAACACCTAGCACGACAGGAGCGTGCTGGAATTTTAACAAGGGTTTCTGCTCCAGACATCCTTGTAAATTTAAACATGACTGCTCCAAGTGCGGGGGCCGTCACCCGGTCACACAATGCTTTTCACTTTCCAGTCCCTCCGAGCAATGGAGGGCTACAAAAGACAGAGGGACACAGGGCGCTCCTGCTACAAAGGGGGCCTATGCCAGTTAGGTTAGATTTTATCTTACCATGGCTGCACATATACCCGGATAGGGCAGCTGTGTTTAAGTTAGCAGAAGGTTTTCAGGAAGGTTTCAGGGTCAGTTACCAAGGCCCACGGGGGAGGCGCTGGGCAGACAATTTACGGTCTGCGAAGGAACTACCACAGGTGGTAAAGAAAAAGCTGGACAAGGAACTGTCATTGGGCAGAATTGCGGGCCCATTTTATGAGTGGCCGAGTCAGAATTTGATGATCTCCCCATTGGGAGTCGTGCCGAAGAAGGCCCCGGGTGAGTTCAGGTTGATCCATCATCTCTCATGGCCGGAGGGCACATCTGTTAACGATTTCATTCCAGGGTGGTGTATGCATCTGTGGACGATGCTTTTAAATTGGTCAGGGTATGTGGCTATGGGGCAGAACTGGCAAAATGCGATATACAATCAGCTTTCAGGCTATTGCCGATACACCCAGGGGACTTTGATTTGCTGGGAATGCAGTTTGAAGGAGCAATCCATGTGGACAGGGTCCTGCCCATGGGTTGCGCGATTTCATGCGCCTTGTTCGAAGCCTTTAGCACCTTCATGCAGTGGGTCTTTGTCAAGAGCAGTGGGCATTGTGCGGTGACCCATTACTTGGATGATTTCCTTTTTGTAGGAAGGAAGGATTTGGGGGAGTGCCGGAAGGCTCTGACAAATTTTCAGGACATGGCACATCAGGTGGGAGTGCCGTTGGCACCCAAAAAGACCGAAGGCCCCTCATCGGTTCTCACCTTTCTGGGTATTGAGTTAGACTCCAGTACAATGACGGCCAGATTACCAGCACAGAAAGCAACGGAGTTGCTGGTTTTCTTGGTCATGGTGAAGGAGGCACGAAAAATCGATTTACGAACAGCCCAGAAGCTGTTGGGGTACCTTAATTTTGCTTGTAGGGCAGTCGGGGGGAGGACGTTTTGCAGGCGATTAGGGTTGTCCATGTCAGGTGCAGTTTTGCCACACCACAGAATAAGAGTGTCAATGGGACTCAGAGAGGATGTTAGGGTGTGGGAAACATTTCTGAAACAATTCAATGGGGTATCCATGTGGTTCTGTGAGGAAGAGACAGTATGGCAGGTGCAGATATTTTCGGATGCTGCAGGAGCACATGGTTTTTGGGATTTTCTGGGATGGCAGATGGTGCGCAGAGGCGTGGCCAGCACTTTGGTTACAACAAGGGAGGAGTATTGCTTTTCTGGAATTTTTTCCCCTTCTGGTGGCCATGGCAGTATGGCGACACGAGTTAGCAAATAGGACAGTCTTATTCAGAATCGACAACATGGCTGTCGTGGAGCTGGTGAACAGATAGAAGGTGAGGATTTGAGGGTTTTTGTTCGCTTGTTGCAGCGATTTATGTTGCAGTGCTTATCTCTGAATGTGATCTTTAAAGCTGTCCATATACCAGGAGTTTTCAACGAGATTGCGGATTCCCTGTCTCGTTCACAGTGGCAGCGTTTCCGCAACCTGGCGCCAGGAGCAGAACAGACCAAGACATCGGTCCCGGCAGACATTTGGGAATGGGGGGCATGATGATCACAGGGCTGGTGGAGATGTCTTTAGCGGAATCCACTCGGCGAAGTTACCGGCTGGCCTGGTTGGATTTTCAGTTTTTTGAGCGGTTTGCAGGAAATTTTTGGGGACAGAGTGATAAGCAGCTAGAGCATCGGGCGTTGCGCTTCGTGCAGTGCATGATTCAGAAAGGTTTATCCGCAGCCACTATCGGGGGAAAATTGGCAGGTGTATCGTTTTATGGGAAATTGTTTTATGATCACGACCCGGCAAGAAACGATCTTTTGGGAAGAATGTTAAAAGGTTGGGGCAGAATCAGAGCGGTAGAGGGTAGAGCGGCCAGGGAACCCATTGATTTTGATTTGTTACTGGAGTTGTTACACGTACTGCCGGAATGTTGCGCAGACGAATATGAGCTAGCACTTTTCCACTTATGTATGGTGTGGATGCTTTTTGGAGCTTTTCGAGTGTCACAGTTGTTGGGTGTTGGGGCAGCGGTTGGGATACGCTACAGGGAGGTGTGCATGCACGGTGATCGATTGGGGATCTGGCTTAGACGATCGAAAACTGACCAGCTAGGCAAGGGAAAGTGGGTATGGTTAGAGAAAGGGGGCAACGTGTTGGCCTGCCCAGTTACGGAATGGAGCAAGTTTCAATCCTCATGTATGTCGAACAGGGAAGCCGGGGTTTTTGTGCACAGATCAGGGTCCAAGCTCACCAGTTTTCAGCTTCTACGAGTATTGAGGATGGCGTTAGGACATGTGGGCCGCCGGGCCATGGATTTTGGCACGCATTCGTTTAGGATTGGGGCAGCCACGGCCGCAGCGCATTTGGGTTGGGACTGGGCAAAGATCAGGGCGATAGGCCGCTGGAGATCAAGGTGTTGTGAACGATACGTTAGACCCTGAGATTTGAGGAGGGACAGCTGCAGGGTTTCTTGGGCGGGGGGGTTGATATTAAAAACACATGTTACAGTTATTTTTCCATTGCAGGAGATGCGTTTGGTCCATCGCAGGGCAAGACGGTTACATGGCTAGTTGGCCATTCATTTGTCCACTGGGCAGCGAAGTTCGCGGAGAAACAGATATATGGTCAGGCCCTGGGACTATCCAGCAGGCGGAATGAGGTGCTATGGTGGGGAAAGAGCGGCATGTGGTGGGGTAACCTACTTCCTTTCATCGCTGCTAACCTATTGAACTGGGGACGTCCGGATTTGTTAATCATCCATTTGGGAGAGAATGATCGGGTGAAATTATCAGGACTCACGCTACTGCAGCACATGCAGAGAGACTTGGAGATTCTCAAGCAAAAACTGCATGGTACATGCTTGGTGTGGCCAGAATTTGTTCCCCGTAGAGTGTGGAGAGGGGCAGTAAAGTATGGAGCCATGGAGCGGGCTTGAAAGAAACTTAACAGAGCAATGAGGGTTTTTTGCTGGGCTCAAGGGATAAAAATACTGAAACATGAGAACATTACAGAGCAGGAGGTAGCACTATTTAGAGACAATGGTGTTCACCTGTCCACACTGGGAAATGCATACTATCTGACAGATCTGATACTGCTGGTTGAGGAGTTGTGGGGAGAGAACTTGTGGATTACAAACAAGAGATGAGAAGTTCTGGCTGCAGTAGCGTGGCCTTGGGAGGGGGGTGGGGCAGCAAAACGCCAAATGGGTTTGTGCTGGTTGGCAGTAGATGGGGAGGGTGGTGAGTCAGATGCGGGCTTGGCCACCCTTCCAGGGAATAAACAAGCAGGTGAAGGCTCTGAGTGGGGGTACGCACAAACCAAATGAGGCATGAAAAGAAAAGGGGAGTGCGTAGGGGAATGGAAACGAAATAAGGGTTTAAATGGGAAGGATGAGCGAGGTTATGTTAAAGGGAGGGCATTATTAAAGTTACGGTTACATTTAAAAGTGAATGGTTATGTTGCTTATGCAATCCTGTCCTAATAAATGACCTTTTACACTAAAACAGCTGTCACTGAATTATTTCCCGATGGAGGGGCCCGCGGGAAGCTGGAGCAACGCTCTAGTCTTCCCGCGGGCCATTTCGGGAAGGAAGTGACGGCGAGGGACAGGGATTGGGGGAAAGGTAAGTGGGTGTGGGTTTAAGGGGTGGGAATAAAAGGGGTTGGGGTGGAGGGACCGGCCTCTTTCCACGCTGCCCATCGCACGGTTAGTTTGGCCTCCCACCAACCCGGCAATTAGAAGGGAGATTGGAAGGATGGAAGTTAGAGGTGAGTATCAAGAGGGGAAGAGTAGTCGTCAGTTAGGGTAGGTTGCAGGAGTGGGAGGGCAGTAGATGGGGGAGGGTGGTGAGTCAGATGCGGGCTTGGCCACCCTTCCAGGGAATAAACAAGCAGGTGAAGGCTCTGAGTGGGGGTACGCACGAACCAAATGGGGCATGAAAGGAAAAGGGGAGTGCGTAGGGGAATGGAATCGAAATAAGGGTTTGAATGGGAAGGATGAGCGAGGAGATGTTAAAGGGAGGGCGTTATT
This sequence comes from Pleurodeles waltl, assembly GCF_031143425.1. Taxonomy (NCBI): domain Eukaryota; kingdom Metazoa; phylum Chordata; class Amphibia; order Caudata; family Salamandridae; genus Pleurodeles; species Pleurodeles waltl. Next base: position 907,763,362 of record NC_090438.1, on the reverse strand, counting down.
AAAGTTACGGTTACGTTTAAAAGTGAATGGTTATGTTGCTTTTGCAATCCTGTCCTAATAAATGACCTTTTACACTCAAACAGCTGTCACTGAATTATTTCCCGATCACCCTGGAGTCACAAAGCAGTGCTGTGATGTCAGGGCAGTGGATGCGGCATTATTTGATTGTTGTGATTTCTTTGTTGTTGGAAGTTAACTTCTGTGGCAAGAGCCTCACAGCGCTATGGAGATGACAGCCAGGCCTGCTGCCCTGGTGTCAACCAAATTGTGAGCCCCTCCTTCTCCCGATGCCAGTATGATTTTGCTTGGAAGATGGCATGGAGGGGGAGGAGCCGACAGCGCATTTGGCGCACATGAGAGAAGTGAACGGAGCACTGCAAGACGGTCTGGGCACGGCCGACAGTGCAACCTAAACTGAAAAGTGGACGTTTTGCTTCTGAGGTGCCAGTGCTGCCCATCTGATTGCAAGTGCTCATTGACTTTTTGGATTGTACCTTAGCTGCATCCACAGCCCGCCCGTCTCCATTGATCGGCTGGCTGAACGTCTCCATCGGGAAAAATAGGATCTGTTTCATTAGTTCATGCTTCAAGTTCAGAGTCTGCAAACGCCCAGACATGATATTTAGGGAGAGCTTAATATACATCCTGTGTAACATCACCTGCCTGTTTTTGTTTACTTTAGGAGTCAGGGATCATTACGATAGCTGCAGAGCCGATTTAATGCATTCTCCTTCCAATTGCTGTACTGATAAGGTGGAAAAACATTGGCGTTAGTGATTTGACTATTTTTTTTTTATGGTCGAGCACGCAAAGTGCTTTGTCCCTGGTGTAATCTCCTTCTGAAGGTTTAACCACACCCACCCGTTTAGTTGGTTCATGGGCTTGCCTTTTACAATTCGCTTGATTTCATTAGTGAAAGGCATGCATATGTCATGCCTTTTCCGATGTTTAGCCCTCCTCAAGTGCACCGGCCAACTACTGAAAACATAAAAGGCTCTGGGGGTCAAGTAACCCCGTCGGAAGACCGCTCCGCGGTCAACAGACCGCGACGGTCATTCCGACTTTCCCGCTGGGCCGGCGGGCGACCGCCAGAAGGCCGCCCGCCGACCCAGCGGGAAAGCCCCTTCAACAATGAAGCCGGCTCCGAATGGAGCCGGCGGAGTTGAAGGGGTGCGACGGGTGCAGTGGCACCCGTCGCGATTTTCAGTGTCTGCAAGGCAGACACTGAAAATCTTAATGGGGCCCTGTTAGGGGGCCCATGCACTGCCCATGCCAGTTGCATGGGCAGTGCAGGGGCCCCCAGGGGCCCCATGACACCCGTTCCCGCCATCCTGTTCCTGGCGGTAGCAACCGCCAGGAACAGGATGGCGGGAAGGGGGTCGGAATCCCCATGGCGGCGCTGCAAGCAGCGCCGCCATGGAGGATTCCCTTGGGCAGGGGTAAACCGGCGGGAATTGCCCATGTAGCACCGCCAGCCTGTTGGCGGTGCTACCTCCGGCCTCCACCCTGGTGGTCTATGACCGCCAGGGTCGGAATGAGGCCCTCTGTGTTTTCTGTATGGTTTCTGGACAACTTTTTATTTTTATTTCATAGGCACCGCGATCTCGCTGACAGTAATCAAGCGCTTTGCATGACATCAACCCTGTTACATGGATAATTTCACTTTTGCTGGTCACATGGAAAATTGCACTTTTGCCGATACGTTTCACTGCGAGCAAACTTCTGTTTCCTTTTGTTTGTCTGCTTCATGCTCATGTTGGCCGTCAACTTGCATATGTGAAACTGTTTTACTTTTCAGTTTTTGCGGCAAGAAAAGTCTGCTTAGAAGATTAAAACGCTAATAGCTCTAATGCGAGCAAACACAAAACCCATTGCATTGTGAATGCTTGTTTCTTTTACTAGTGGGGACATTAAAATACCGGTCATGCCAATAGAAAAATGTCCAGGTAAAATGATAGGCCCAGAGTGACTAAAAGCTCCTTTTTACTGCCATCCACCTTTAAACCAACTCTTGCAGCGTCAGGAGGGAAGGGAGGCAGGCAGAGGATAGAACATCCCTGCTCTGCCCCCAACAAACACTTCCCAGGGGGTCGCTATCAGCGCAGGCCTTTGTACTCCTGCAACCTTGTTGTTCCTCTGCTTGGCACACCCAAAACATCCTCTCCAACACACTGAAAGCTCTGCTTGAGTGAGTGGGGTGGCATAGAAGGTTGAATGCTGCTGAAGTCTAAGGTCTGTGTGCATGTGTAGAGTGGCAAGTGAGTGTTGTAGTTGTGTGAGTCCAGAGTGAATGGTGAGCCTGTGGGTGCACAGAGTGCATTGTGTGACTGCATGAGTGCAGGATCAGCAGTGTCCATGTATGAGTGCAGGGTGACTGATGGGAGTCCACTGGTGAAGGAGGCTGGCTCTCTATATAGTGTACAAAAATGATGTGCACTGCGCAGACTCCAAGCAACCCCAATTTGGTATTCAGAGGTAATATATAGATCATCTAATATTTTAATGGTAGGTTGGTTGAGCAGTTAGGCTAATTTTGGAGATATGCCAAGCGTTTGTTATACTTACAGTATAAATAGATGTGGCCACCTACTCAAAAGAATAACTCAAGACCAATTTACAAAAATACTTGAGATTTTTATACATTTTTTAAGTCCAAGATCATCACAATTGGGTAAGTACTTTTTATGTTCTGACTTTTTCAAATTTTAGCTAAACTTGTCTTTTTGTGCATAATTACACACTATAGGAATCAATGAGGCAAAACCCTACAATTGCATATAAAATCAGGCAATGCTCTCATGAGTGTCACCTTCTGTTTTAGGTCGAGGTCATCAAGTGGTCCTGTGGAACAGGCGGTGAAGATCAGACGGTTCACGGTTCAAGTGGGAGCAGCGGCTGAAAGTCATGGAGCTGGTGCAGAATGGAGGAGGGGACACACTGCACTGGATGACGCAAAGGTTTGTCCGGTGGGTCCCCTTGGGGAGTTGAGGTCGCAAGGGGTGAGGAACCTCTAGAGCACAGCTGATTTTCTGATGCAGGTGCCAGGAAGACTGGGTGCATTGCAGATAGGTCAGCCAAGTGTTGTGCCTCCTAGGGTCCTTGGAGCCAGGTGCAGGTCACTTTGAGGGTGGATTGCAGATCAGCAGGGCCATTCTAGGGGTGGTTCTTAAGTGTCCTGAAGTCCCTCAGCTGGAGCTTGCTTCTGGTCCTTGGAGAGTCTGGAGTGGGCTTTTCTTCTGGGTGTCCGATGTTGGGGTCCAGTACCTCCCTCGGGCTATGGCACATATCAGCCACTGGAGGTCACAGTGCCACCAAACTTGACTTCACTAGTTCTTGCTTGCTGGGTACAGGGAGTGATGCCTTCACTCTGGAGGGAGATTCTCTGCAATTTTTAGAAGGTTGGAGGTCCTCTGGGGTTTCTTAGAGTCTTTCCGATGTTCAGTCGACCCCTGAGCAGTGATTGTCAAATCCTGGGTGCAGCAGGCAGGGTTTGGCATCTTTTTCTTCTTGCAGCAGGACTTCTGTTCACAAGCCTTGGGTCTTCTTTGTCATTGTCATTGGTCTTCTTGTGTCCATTGATTCTGATCTGCAGGTCTAAGGATGACCACTGAATAGTGCCTTAAGGGGGATACCTGGTAGTGGCCAATGGGCCCCTTACCTTAGGTTGGCTACACCACTATGTGACCACTTCCTTTGGGAAGAGGTCACATCCCTAACTCTGATAGGCCATTGTTCTGCCATCCAAGATGGAGGAAAATGAAATGGAGTGGTCACCTCACCTGCTACACCTGAAGGATGATGCAGGACTGGGGTAGTCTCTCCTCCTACGCTGGCTGAGTTTTCTTTCAGTTTTCAGACTGAAAGTGGGGGGGAAACCACTGGGCAGCAATCTGCTGCTAGCAACCGAGTCAGAGATCAGATTTTAAAGGTGGTAAAGCCTTTAAAGCTGACTGTGGGGCCTGGGTGCCTGCTTGGGGAGGAGGTGTGACACCCCAACCCCGGAAAGGCTTTGCAGTCTAGCTCCTGAGAACAGAGTGAATGGTGCAAATGCCCTGGATAAGTGATGAGCCACTTGAAGGTGCAGGGTAAGTGGTGTGCTTGTGTGAGTGTAAATTGAATGAAGCATTGTGCATCTGTGAGTGCAGGTAAGCATACCGTGGGGCTGTATGAGTGCAGGTTGAGTGACATGTCTGCGTGACTGCAGGGAGAGTTTTACTGATTTTTCACTTAAAAAACTATGGGCAGATTTCTTGAAAAATCTGCTAAAAATGCAACATTTGCGTACATTGTTTCTCAAATGTTCTTGCAGGGGAGAAACCACTTTTGCACACCCCCACTTTTATGTTTGATTCAAGTTTGTATGAACTTTATATTTAACTTTCTGCCCCACCACTTTAAAATGCACCAGTCGCCTCTGTATATAGATGGAGTGATGAAAAGAATCTGCATAGAGAAAGGATATTGCCTCATGCAAAAAGCATATGAGCAATATAAATAAACATGGCTTAATGAAGGAGAGGACAGATAAAAAGGGACAGAAACATTTAAAATCATGGGGACAATAGAAAGGGCCAAAGGTTGATAACGGGCACAGGCATGTTCTGGTTTCTGTATCTAGTACTTGGAAGCCTGAAAAATGAAAACAGTGGTAGCCTATGACAAAACAGTTGTGACAATGTCGCCTGTGAGATCCAGAAGCCAGAAGACAATGTTAAAGGGAGGCCACTGAGAGCAGAATACCAATTAAAGTTTAATCAAATAAAAATATACTATATTTTGGGCTCTCCTTCTTCTAAACCTTTTTTCCTAGAAATTACATTTCACTGACTGCTATGGCGACTTTTATGTCTGTATTCTTCTTAATTACACTGCTAGTGGCCTAAGGCAAAATAATGGGAGCCCCAGCAGAATGTGGGAAGGGTCCCCTGAGTCCTCCATATCTCACAGATATTCATTGTCATTCCCTGAATGGAGGCACCCCAACACCTCAAGGGCTGCAGAGGACTGCCTTCTGCCCCTGCCTTTCATCTTGGCCTCAGTACAGGAAGAAATGGGAACATGTTAAAGGTCTCTGGGTGGGTTATGTTTCCTAGAAATGAGTCGTGCGGTGCGTTTGTTTTTAAGCTGTGCTATTCCTTCCCCAGTGTGTGTCTGTTAATGAAGAAGCATGGTGAGCAGGCACCTCTTGGCTTTGAGCTCCCATCAAGAGGCACCACATGCTGCCTGAAAGTCCACTCCACTTGGAACATTTTCAAAAACTGGCTTAATACTGAAGATGTCTGCAAAACAAATGCCCCTTTTTATTACAGAAATATGCAGATCTCAGGCTAAAAAGAGATACAGTTTTTCATTCCTTTAGACAGGCTTTGAATAGAAAAACAATCTGACCTGTTTAATGGATCACTGACAACAGTGTGTTTTGAGCCCTGGTTGTTTCAGGAGACTTTGGCTGCACTGCTTAGGATCTGAAAAGAACCACAGACGCCTCCCAAGGGCTTGGCTCTTTTGCTTTGGGGTAGCAGCTAGGGCCCATGAACACTACCTCCTCTTGTGCTTAGCAGCTTTTCTCAGCCCCTGTGCAGAAAATCATTTCAGTCTTTCTTCCTTCCTCTTTCAAAAAAAGTTTCACTTTTGCAAAACTGCTGCACAATGTCACTGTGCCTGCACGCAGGCTGTGCAATTACAGGAAGGTAGTTGATGTGGGGGCCTCTCAGGACAGGTAGCCCCCCCCCGAACCACTGGGAGTTGTATTAAAGCCCCTGCACTGCTGTGGTTTATTACACGAAGATAGGAATATATTTGCAAGTTACCTTCCTTCTAACCCACAGCTGATTTTAAAAGTGATATACAAATGCAGCGGCTGCCGCAAATAGCAAGGGGCGGGGAACAAATAAGAAATATATAAAAGACTTACCATTCCCGCCGCTGCCACCACCGTCTCCTGCCGCTCAGACACAACCCTGGAGCCTGTGCAGTTTCTCCGGCCCAGGCTGGGGAAACCTAAGTGCACATGTGTGTTTGGCTGGCCTAAGAAGACCGTCCAAACACACATGCACACTTAAGTGCACTCCATTTCCCCCCCCCCCTCTCACATCCCATGACCCAACCCCACCCCTCTCTTCACATGCTGGCTGAGCCAGCAGCAGAAAAATAAAACAATATTGAAGTGATTTACAATAACATACCTAACATAAGTGCCATGTTTATTTTAAAGGTACAGACAGGGCCAACCTTAGCGCTGGCAGCGCCCTGTGCAACTATGTTTTTTGGGGCCCCCCAATGACCACCTCACCACGGATTCCCTCATTACCACCCTTTAGCAGTACCCCTCAAGTCTCATTAACCACTCGCTCTCAGATGCATTTTGGGGGTTCTCTTTATTAATAAGAACCCTTTTTTGCAAAATGAGGATAATGAAAGACTGAGGAAAAAAAAAAATTACTCTCTAATCTATAACTTGCGGAATGCATGCAGTTCTTTGATGACAGTTTATAGTTTACTGTTCTATATTAGGATTTATAATTGTAAGTAACAAAAGGGCCTCTTTGGCAAAAGCAGTAACTCACTGACATATTTGTGTTATATGAACTTTGTGATCTGCCTGGTAGATGTTCTTTGCAGGAGATATATTAACCCCCTGTGGTACGTTAAAAATTCCACTAAAGAAAACTCTGAACTCTCTCTAGGCAGAACCTTAATCACCAAAGTTATCTTGACATTTTTATTGTTGCCTGAAAGTTGCTGGTGGCATGGAACACTGCAGCAGGGGGTTTTAAAACTAAAATATACTTGCAAACACACAAACCCTTTCCAAAGTCAGGACCTGGGACTATATTTATACTCTGTTTGGGGCAAATTAGCATAATTTCTTTTTAACGCTAATTAGACGCAAACCTAACTCCATATTTATACTTTGGCGCTAGACTCGTCTAGTGCCAAAGTTATGAAGTTAGCGTAATTTTTTTATTGTGAAAACCTACCTTGCGTCAATGAGATGCAAGGTAGGTGTTCCTGGGCAAAAAATGACTCAAAGGCCCTAGCGCCTTATTTATCTTCCAGTGCAAAAATCATTCAAAGGGAGAAGGAAGGTCTCAAATAATGGCGCTAAGCCTGCTTAGCGCCATTTAATCACGCCTGTCTCAGGGCAGGCATTAGGGGACCTGTGAGCTCATTTCCGTGGTCAGGGACCATGGAAACAGCCCACAAGTGCCCTTCCCTCCCCACAGGGACACCCCCACCCACCTGCACCCACACCTGGAGGACACCTAAGGATGGGGGACCCATCCCAGGTAAGTCCAAGTAAGTTTTTTTTATTTTTTCCTAAAGTGCCATATGGGGGCCTATCTTGGGCCCCCTTCATGGCACTGTGCCCAACGGGCATGCCGAGGAGACATAAGTCCCCTGGGCATGGCCATTGGGCTGGGAGGCATGACTCCTGTCTTTACTAAAACAGGAGTTATGTCCATGGGGGTTGTGCGTCAAAAAATGACGCTAGTCAGGTTAGAGTATTTTTTTTTACTCTAACCTGACTAGCGCCATCCTTTCCCGTACAACCTCCAGTTTTCCCTACACCTCCCCTACCCGGTTAGCGTCAAAATTGTTGACACTAACCGGGCCTTCGCCCCAGCTAGAGTCATAGCTTAAATATGACGCCTGGCCAGCGTCTAGGAATGGCGCTAGCCGGCGCTATAGTTTTTGGCGCAAACCTGCATTAGTGCAGGTTTGCACCAAAAAGTAAAATATGGGCCTAAGGGTTCCATGACCTTATAGAGGACCAATCTCAAATGCTGAAGTTCTTTATAAGATATGGAATTTGTTACATACCTGGTACATGGGCAAGGTGTATTTTAATCCTTATAATCCAGGATATAATATGGAGTTTGGTTTGCGCTGAATTAGCGTAAAATAAAATTACGCTAATTCAGCGCAAACCAAGTATAAATAGAGGCCTCAGGCCTCTATTTATACTTTTTGGCGCAAACCTGCGCTAACGCAGGTTTGCTCCAAAAAGTATAGCGCCGGCTAGCACTATTCTTAGATGCCGGCTTGGTGCCATAATGACGCTAGTTCAGCGCAAACAGAGTATATATATGGGCATCAGTGTCTTAACCTTATAACATGTGGTAGGATATACTTTATCCTATAAAGATTTTCTGTGTCCTGCAATGGTAATTACAAATGTTTTCTTCATTTTGCTGTTCAGCCAATCAGATCACTTGGTCCAGTAGCACTGACTTGTCTGACGGGGAATAAAGTTCCCTCGCCAAATACATTACTCTATTTTCTAAATGTACAGTACAGTGACAAACCTATGGATTCCAATCATCCACAAAAACATATTTTTTTATCGCCTTGATGACCACCCCAAGCACCTCTTTGAAAACAAATTTATTGAATTCAGATTTGCACCAAATAATGAAAAGCACACTTTCCGAGTGAAGTTCTAACTTTCTGACAAATTTGGTGTAAAATCTGTATAGCTGTTTCTATATAACTTCCCAAGACTTCCCTTTGGGAATAAACATGCCCCCTCTTTATTCTTGGCCCCCCACTTAACAAATCTCCATGAAACTTTCCAGGTAGGGGCTAAAGTGAAACAAACTTTTTTATGAAAGGCTTTGTGAAAATTTGTGAGATGGAACCAACGTTATTAGTGAATCAAAAACAATGCTCTTCCTTTGGAAACTCTGACCTAACTATAACTACACAGTTGTGACTGCTACTATGTACTATATGTATATATAATGACACAGATTGTGCCTATACCCCATTTCCTCAAGAGACATTAACCCCATTATGTGGGAAACCCTACTATGCAAAGTCTGTGCTCAGTGTGCAAACTGTGAGTCAAACACACTCCCTGCATAGACCCAAATCCTGTGCATAATAGGGGTAAGCCCCTATTATGCACAGTCTGCATTTAGTGTGGAAACTGTGTGTAGAGACCTTTCCCTCCACACACACTGGCCCCATTAGGTGGGCAAACTCCTACTATTCACTCTTTGTGCTCAGTTAACAGGATGTGTGTAGAGCTCACTCCCCTGAGAGAACCAAGCACAATTCAGTGGGGAAGACCCTACTATGCACAGTTTGTGCTCAGTGCGCCAACTTTGTGTAGAGCCCACTCCCTCCAGAGATTCAAGCTCCATTATATGTATATGTACAGTCCGCGCTTAGTGCACATTCTGTGCACAGAGCCTTCTTCCTCCAGATACCCAAGTCCACTTCAGTGGGCAATTCCCCACTACATACAGCCTGTGTACTCTGAACTGCTTTTCATGGAGCACCCATTCTGTTCAGACACCCAAGCCCAGCTAGGTGGGGGAGCAACTATGAGGCTGTGCTCTTAGTGAAGCTCTTCATGGAGAGCTCAATCTTCTTCTTACTCGTGGCTCCTCTTGTAGCAAAGGGCCTGCTACATACAGTTAGGTATGTCAGTAATATTTTACTTCCTGTTAAAAACCCATATAAATTCAGTGAACAAACAAAAGTTTTAAGTGAAGTTATAGGTTGCTCTGGTAATTATCTCTTACTTTATGCATACAAACTTGGAACTTGGGTGAAGGGGAGCAAAGCAAATGCTTAATAATTGGACAATGAAGGATAATGAATTGTTTTACAGAGTTGCATCAGCACCTAATTGATTCCAAGGTCATGCTAGCCAGAGAGTCTAGGCGGGTATAAGTGGCCCAGAGGAGGATCGTCAGTACCCAGGTGCCCACTGATTGCATCTTTGGTAATGAACATCCAGTGGTGAGAGATGAGCTGGCTGGGGTGCCACGTTAGGCACCCCAACTCTTCCTATTTCTGATTCTACTGTTTCCAGATGGAGAGTATGGATGGCCTGATGGAGAGTAGGATGTGGAGCCAATCCACGGTAGGGGGCTCAGTAGGTCAGAAGTTACCTGCTCTGAGAGGAGAGCACCCCAAGGCTGACCCTAGTGAGGCCACTTTTGACCTAGAGGTACAGCCTGCACACTTGCAGAAACAGAAGACAGAAGACCTACCCTAGGCAGAACCCTACATTACACAGACAGAGTGCATTACCCTTGAGGGGAGCTGTGGTTCCACATGGGCATTCTGGACTACCAATGCCCTGTTCAGTCTAAGGGTATGATTCTTGAACTGAAAGGCTAGTCTCACGCTACCACCCTTGAGATGTAGGAGTGAGAGTGGAAGGAGGATGTCTATCATCTGAGAGGGTAGCCACCACTCTGAGAAGCCTAAGAGTCCAGAGAGACCTCAGGAGCAAGTGAGGGAGTCCATTTCAGTCACAAGGCTGGAAGTGAGGCTGGGCCAAGGCCCCCTATTAGAACCTCCACCTGGCAGTGGATAGCCAGGGACTTTACTCTTGACACTGACAGCTGTCATTGGCCTGGGTTGGTGGCTGTCCTTGTGGGCAGAGGTTTTCATAGTGTGTGGGAAAAAGTGTGACTGAGGGGGCAGAATGAGTAGCATCACTGTGTTGGCCATGGTGGGACTAACTGAGATGCATCTGTGAGCGAGCTACATTTAGGTGCCTCTCAGATGGGGTCTGCAGATTAGTATAAAGGTTCTCCATTAACCAGTTCAGTGGCCTTGGAGAATGGTGACAGAGGGTTAGAGATGGTTTTAGAGGGACATAGAACAGACAAGTGCCACTGGAGAAGATGCTAATTGTTCACGTTCTATTGCCTGAGCAGGAAATTCCATCAAGGTAGCCTATCCTAGCCTTTGGCCTGAGGTGAGGCAGTGTCGGAAATTTTCCTTTCTACTAGGTTATCCTGGATTTTTTGTTGTTTTGCTGAACTCCGAACCCTGTAGAACTCCGTGCACTTTATTCCTGCAAACCAGAGGTAAAGTGCTTGTGCTCCTCCTTTCAACATGATGAAATTGGTATACACCTGATGGGCATATTTAACTTACCTATAAATCCCTAGTGTATAGTACTAAGGTATGGTAAAGGCCTGTAAGTTGAATGTCACAAGTGGACTTGTGCACCCATTTTACCATTCACTACAGTGACAATTTAAACATGACTGTAGGTCTGCCACAAGCAACCTGGCTGTGCAGGTTTTAACTGCAAATTTTACTGATGAAGGTAACACCTTTTTACAGGCCTAAACCTTCCTTTTAAATATTTACAAGTCACCCCCCAGTAGGCCTCTTTGGCCATAAAGCAGGGTGCATGATATTTAAAAGTAGGACACATAAAGGCTAATGAAAACATGTCATGCAGTGAAAAGTCCTAAAGGCTACTTTCACTGTAGCAGGTTTGGCTGTTCCATAGGAACACATAGGATGCATGTTTAAATACTGATACTGTATATCAGTAAAATAAATAAATAGCTACTTTTAATAGTTATTGAATTTCCAATTCAATGAAGTAAATTTTTTTAATATTATGAAAACGTAACTTTTAGAAAGTGCCCTTTCCTGCCTAAAGTCCCTGGAAGGTAAATCTTAAATTTGCCCTCTCACTTCAAGTAGCCAGTAATTAGCATTTAAATAGGGGTGATGTAGATGTCATCTTACTGTAGGAGCAAGGTTACCCATCTGAACCTGGCAGAATATGCTGGGGGGGTAGGATCCTTTCTGACATTACGGTGTAAGGGCCTGCCTGAATGTCGCATTGTGCTTGACTTGTCTGCTGGGGTTACATACAACATTTTGGGTGCATTTTAAAAGGTGAATGCAGGATGCTGAGACCGTCTTTTTGTATTTCATATCTTGCTGCTGACAATTCAGCTTTGTTCTACTAAACTTCTATCTCTGAGATTGCTGTGGGTACAGGAACTGCATCAAAGTGTTTTTTGATGTTAAATATGGAATGGCACTTGTATTAGCATAGTACATTCCCTATGCACACCCACAGCCCTCAGAGCCCATGTTTAGAATGGCCAAAGAATTCCGGAATCTTGAAATGCTCAAAGTGCGTAGGGTTAGCCAGGGGAAACTTTACTCCATTGGTTAGGGCATACCCCTGGGTCATCCCGACCCACTAGCTCATGCCAGGCATAAATGGGGCTCTTACGGGCACCCATTTCAGAACACTCACTGGGCCTGTGGAAGATCAGAAGAGGACTGAAACTGGTGCCCCAGACCTGAGAAGACTGGACAGTCTATCCCCCTTTCTCTCCCTCTTGTGACCAAGTCAATGAAGTGGATTCCAGGGGGACATAATATTGACCTCGTTTTTAAGCTACGGGGACACAAAAAGCAACAAGAGGCCTTTTCTTGCAACTGCCAACCTGACCATTGGCAACTGGACTTAGACTGGATTCTCCTGTTAGCCTTAGCCTGCTAGTCTGTGAGAAGCACATCCTATGGGTCCTGTGGGCCTAAGAAGTGTACTCCTGTGGTGAAGTGTGACTATAAGGACGAGAGTCTGAAGGTAAAATCTCTGACCAGGACAAACCTAGTTGGTGTATTCAGCACAAGCTCTCTTCACTTTCAGCGTCAAATTGTTTCCTGGTCCTATTCTTCTGCAACCATTGCCTGTCATTGATACGCTATGCTTCTTGGTGTAATTTCTACTCAAAACTTTTTAAAAAACATATCCAGTTCCCCACTTTGGATTTTTGTCACTTTTGTGTGATTTTGTTTAGTAGGTTTTACTTTATTTTTCTAAATAGTTTTGGGTTTCTTATTGTTTTTCATTTTGACTTTAGAGCTGCATAAATACTTTACACAATGCCTTTAAGTTAAGCCTGTCTGCTGTGTGCCTTAGCTACTACGGCGTTGAGATTAACTAGTAACCAAATTTCATACAGGGCCAAACTCTTTAAACATGAACCCAATGTCAAGCTTTTGATTGTGTTGTCCTCACTACTTTGTAGTTGCATCACTGTCTTCTGTGTAATAGGTTTCTTTTTAATGTTTAAACTCTCTTGATTTGTTTTAAGTTTTAACAATTGTAGGAAGTTGGCTCTGTATGCACTATTTCAAAGTAAGGAATAGTATGCGCAGAGTCCAAGGGTTCCCCTTAGAGGTAAGATAGTGGCAAAAAGAGATAATACTAATGCTCTATTTTGTGGTAGTGTGGTCGAGCAGTAGGCTTATCAAAGGAGTAGTGTTAAGCATTTGTTGTACATACACACAGGCAATAAATGAGGAACACACACTCGGAGACAAATCCAGCCAATAGGTTTTGTTATAGAAAAATATCTTTTCTTAGTTTATTTTAAAAACCACAGGTTCAAATTCTACATGTAATATCTCATTGGAAAGGTATTGCAGGTAAGTACTTTAGGAACTTTGAATAATCACAGTAGCATATATACTTTTTACATAAAACACAATAAGCTGTTTTAAAAGTGGACACAGTGCAATTTTCACAGTTCCTGGGGGAGGTAAAGTATTGTTATTTTTATTAGGTAAGTAAATCACTTACAGGTCTCAGTTTTGGGTCCAAGGTAGCCCACCGTTGGGGGTTCAGAGCAACCCCAAAGTTACCACACCAGCAGCTCAGGGCCGGTCAGGTGCAGAGGTCAAAGAGGTGCCCAAAACATATAGGCTTCAATGGAGAGAAGGGGTGCCCCGTATCCAGTCTGCCAGCAGGTAAGTACCCGCGTCCTCGGAGGGCAGACCAGGGGGGTTTTGTAGGGCACCGGGGGGGACACAAGTCCACACAGAAAGTACACCCTCAGCAGCGCGGGGGCGGCCGGGTGCAGTGTGCAAACAAGCGTCGGGTTCTCTGTAGATTTCAATGAAAGACCAAGGGGTCTCTTCAGTGGTGCAGGCAGGCAAGGGGGGGCTCCTTGGGGTAGCCACCACCTGGGCAAGGGAGAGGGCCTCCAGGGGGTCACTCCTGCACAGAAGTTCTGTTCCTTCAGGTGCTGGGGGCTGCGGGTGCAGGGTCTTTTCCAGCCGTCAGGACTTTAGGTTCAGGCAGTCGCGGTCAGGGGGAGCCTCGGGATTCCCTCTGCAGGCGTCGTTGTGGGGGCTCAGGGGGGACAACTTTGGTTACTCACGGACTCGGAGTCGCTGGAGGGTCCTCCCTGAGGTGTTGGTCCTCCACCAGTCGAGTCGGGGTCGCCGGGTGCAGTGTTGCAAGTCTCACGCTTCTTGCGGGGAGTTGCAGGGGTCTTTAAATCTGCTCCTTTGAAACAAAGTTGCAGTTCTTTTGGAGCAGTGCCGCTGTCCTCGGGAGTTTCTTGTCTTTCTTGAAGCAGGGCAGTCCTCTGAGGATTCAGAGGTCGCTGGTCCTTTGGAATGCGTCGCTGGAGCAGGTTTCTTTGGAAGGCAGGAGACAGGCCGGTAAGACTGTGGCCAAAGCAGTTGGTGTCTTCTGTTCTTCTTCTGCAGGGGTTTTTCGGCTCAGCAGTCCTCTTCTTCTTGTAGTTTCAGGAATCTAAATTCTTAGGTTCAGGGGAGCCCTTAAATACCAAATTTAAGGGCGTGTTTAGGTCTGGGGGGTTAGTAGCCAATGGCTACTAGCCCTGAAGGTGGGTACACCCTCTTTGTGCCTCCTCCCAAGGGGAGGGGTCACATTCCTATCCCTATTGGGGGAATCCTCCTTCTACAAGATGGAGGATTTCTAAAAGACAGAGTCACCTCAGCTCAGGACACCTTAGGGGCTGTCCAGACTGGCCAGTGACTCCTCCTTGTTTTTCTCATTATCTCTCCTGGACTTGCCGCCAAAAGTGGGGGCTGGGTCCAGGGGGCAGGCATCTCCACTAGCTGGAGTGCCTGGGGCATTGTAACACGAAGCTTGAGCCTTTGAAGCTCACTGCTAGGTGTTACAGTTCCCGCAGGGGGGAGGTGTGAAGCATCTCCACCCAGAGCAGGCTTTGTTTCTGTCCTCAGAGAGCACAAAGGCTCTCACCGCATGGGGTCAGAAACTCATCTCTCAGCAGCAGGCTGGCACAGACCAGTCAGTCCTGCACTGAACAATTGGGTAAATTACAGGGGGCATCTCTAAGATGCCCTCTGTGTGCATTTTTTAATAAATCAAACACTGGCATCAGTGTGGGTTTATTATTCTGAGAAGTTTGATACTAAACTTCCCAGTATTCAGTGTAGCCATTATGGAGCTGTGGAGTTCGTTTTTGACAGACTCCCAGCCCATATACTCTTATGGCTACCCTGCACTTACAATGTCTAAGGTTTTGCTTAGACACTGTAGGGGCAAAGTGCTCATGCACATATGCCCTCACCTGTGGTATAGTGTACCCTGCCTTAGGGCTGTAAGGCCTGCTAGAGGGGTGACTTACCTATGCCACAGGCAGTGTGAGGTTGGCATGGCACCTTGAGGGGAGTGCCATGTCGACTTAGTCATTTTCTCCCCACCAGCACACACAAGCTGGCAAGCAGTGTGTCTGTGATGAGTGAGGGGTCCCTAGGGTGGCATAAGTCATGCTGCAGCCCTTAGAGACCTTCCCTGGCATCAGGGCCCTTGGTACCAGGGGTACCAGTTACAAGGGACTTACCTGGGTGCCAGGGTTGTGCCAATTGTGGAGACAATGGTACATTTTAGGTGAAAGAACACTGGTGATGGGGCCTGGTTAGCAGAGTCCCAGCACACTTCTCAGTCAAGTCAGCATCAGTATCAGGCAAAAAGTGGGGGGTAACTGCAACAGGGAGCCATTTCTTTACACAAGCCCCCCCCAGCCCACAGGCCAGGAGACTCAGCCAAAGCTGGGAGAGTCTTCCTAGTCTGTCAGGCGAGGAAGAGTAGAGGAAATAGACTGGTTTGTTGCAGGGCCTACTCTGCCTTACATCCTCCTGTTCAGGTCATTCCCTCTGGGGAACTGACCCACTTCCACAGTGATAGGACCTAATCTAAACTGCCGCTTGTCTGTGCTTTTAATGTCTTCACCCATTCTCTCTATTTTGGGGTTAGAGGTATCCACCTCTGCTAATCTTATCTTAGCCAGGGTCACGCCTAGCTTACCCAAAGAGGTTACCCAGAGCTGGAGTAACCCCACCATGACCAACAGGGTCAGGGGGCCTAACTTGCTATTTCGCATGAGGTCAGACCACCATGCCAAGGATAGTGCAGCCATAAAGGCTAACACCCAGCAGAGGCCACTGACAGCTGTCAGCGCCCAGAACCACACCTTTAGCTCTTCACCTACAAGGAAAGGGGCTAAGTTACATGCTTCTTTGGGTTCAGGGTGCCTGTCTGCTGTATTAGAGTGGGGGTTACCACATCTTGTAGTAAACACCCTTCTTCCACTCTTTCTTCTGTTAGCTGAGGAGCCACCCACTCAGGCTTAACAGTTGCCTGACTAGCCAGGACTTCTTGTGGGTCAGGTTGGACTTTATCAGAGCCACTTTTGGAGTTCTCCCCTACTGGAGCAGAATCTCCTTGGCTTGCTGGAACCTTGGCTAAAGGTTGTCCACCCTTCCTACACTGTTTTCTATTCTTTTTCTTCTGGGGCCTGCTTGCAGTTACTGCAGGGGCAGCACCTCCAGAATCCTTTGGAGAGCACTGGCACTGGACCAGTTCCTCTCTTGGGCTCTGACTAACCTCTGGGTAGTCATTTCCAAGGAGACAATCAAGGGGGAGGTCTGTACTGACTACCACTCTTCTCCAGCTAAAAGTCCCACCCACTTCTATGGGCACAAAAGCCACAGGCCTATCAGTGACCCTGTCTGGGCTAACTCTTACTCTGGCAGTCTCACCTGGGATGTACTGGTTTGAGAATACCAGCCTGTCATGCACAATAGTGTGACTGGCACAAGTGTCTCTCAGGGCAGTGGCTGGGATTCCATTCACCAGTAGGTAGTGGAAGTGTCTACTTCCCTCTGGAATCTCCAACTCACCTGTTGGGCCCTTTTTCCAGTTGAAGGCTATGAAGACCTCCTCCTCTGAGGAGTCATCCCCAATGGCTACACTGGTTACCCCTGGGATTTTGCTAGGGGGTTTGTTTTTGGGACAAGAATTGTCCTTGGTGTGGTGCCCTGTCTGTCTACAGTTTTGGCACCATGCCTTAGTGGCATCCCAGTTCTTACCCTGGTACCCACCTTGGTTTTGGGTTGTGTCTCGGGGCCCACCCACCTGCTCTGGTTTTTGGGGGCCTACTGAGGACTCTTTTTCTTTGTTTCTAGTGTCACCCACTTTCTCCTGGGGAGTCTTTGTAACCCCTTTCTTTTGGTCACCCCCAGTGGAAGTTTTGGTTACCCTAGTCTTGACCCAATGGTCCGCCTTCTTTCCCAATTCTTGGGGAGAAATTGGTCCTAGGTCTACCAGATACTGATGCAACTTTTCATTGAAGCAGTTACTTAAAATGTGTTCTTTCATAAACAAATTATAAAGCCCAACATAGTCATGCACTTCATTTCCAGTTACCCAACCATCCAGTGTTTTCACTGAGTAGTCCACAAAATCAACCCAGGTCTGGCTCGAGGATTTTTGAGCCCCCCTGAACCTAATTCTATACTCCTCAGTGGAGAATCCAAAGCCCTCAGTCAGGGTACCCTTCATGAGGTCATAAGATTCTGCATCTTTTCCAGAGAGTGTGAGTCTATCCCTACACTTTCCAGTGAACATTTCCCAAAGGAGAGCACCCAAGTGAGATCTGTTTACTTTTCTGGTTACACAAGCCCTCTCAAAAGCTGTGAACCATTTGGTGATGTCATCACCATCTTCATATTTAGTTACAATCCCTTTAGGGATTTTCAACATGTCAGGAGAATCTCTGACCCTATTTATGTTGCTGCCACCATTGATGGGACCTAGGCCCATCTCTTGTCTTTCCCTTTCTATGGCTAGGATCTGTCTTTCCAAAGCCAATCTTTTGGCCATCCTGGCTAACTGGATGTCCTCTTCACTGAGGCTATCCTCAGTGATTTCAGAGGTGCTGGCCCCTCCTGTGAGGGAAGCAGCATCTCTGACTATCACAGTTGGAATCAGGGATTGAGGGTCCCTGGGTTCCCTAGTTAGGACTGGAAGGTGGGAATTCTCCTCCATGTCACTAACATCATCCTCTGGGTTGTCATCCTCAGAGGGGTTGGCTTTTTCAAACTCTGCCAAAAGCTCCTGGAGCTGTTGTTTGGAGGGTCTTGAGCCAATTGTGATTTTCTTTATTTTGCAGAGTGACCTTAGCTCCCTCATTTTAAGATGGAGGTAAGATGTGAGGTCGAGTTCCTCCACATTCACATCTGCACCAGGCATTATGGGGGTCATTCTGACCCTGGCGGCCGGTGACCGCCAGGGTCACCGACCACGGGAGCACCGCCAACAGGCTGGCGGTGCTCCCGAGGGCATTCTGACCGCGGCGGTTCAGCCGCGGCCAAAAGGGTAAACCGGCGGTCTCCCGCCGGTTTACCACTGCCCTTGTGAATCCTCCATGGCTGCGGAGCGCGCTCCGCAGCCATGGGGATTCTGACACCCCCTACCGCCATCCTGTTCCTGGCGGGTCTCCCGCCAGGAACAGGATGGCAGTAGGGGGTGCCGCGGGGCCCCTGGGGGCCCCTGCAGTGCCCATGCCCATGGCATGGGCACTGCAGGGGCCCCCGTAAGAGGGCCCCGCAAAGTATTTCAGTGTCTGCTAAGCAGACACTGAAATACACGACGGGTGCAACTGCACCCGTCGCACCCCTGCAACTACGCCGGCTCAATTCTGAGCCGGCGTCCTCGTTGCAGGGGCATTTCCTCTGGGCCGGCGGGCGCTCTTTTGGAGAGCGCCCGCCGGCCCAGAGGAAATGTCTGAATGGCCGCCGCGGTCTTTTGACCGCGGTGCGGTCATTCAGCGGCGGTACCTTGGCGGACGGCCTCCGCCGTCTGCCAAGGTCAAAATGACCCCCTATGTTTCTAAAAGTTGGAATACTTTTTAAGAATCTAAAACTAGTTCTAGAATCTAATTCAAACTTTCACAAAACTTTTAAACTCTAAAAGAAATGCTAAACAGGGACTAACACAAGGCCCTAGCAGGACTTTTAAGAATTTAGAAAAATAGTTCAAATTGCAAAAATCAATTTCTAATGACAATTTTTGGAATTTGTCGTGTGATCAGGTATTGGCTGAGTAGTCCAGCAAATGCAAAGTCTTACCCCACCGCTGATCCACCAATGTAGGAAGTTGGCTCTGTATGCACTATTTCAAAGTAAGGAATAGTATGCACAGAGTCCAAGGGTTCCCCTTAGAGGTAAGATAGTGGCAAAAAGAGATAATACTAATGCTCTATTTTGTGGTAGTGTGGTCGAGCAGTAGGCTTATCAAAGGAGTAGTGTTAAGCATTTGTTGTACATACACACAGGCAATAAATGAGGAACACACACTCGGAGACAAATCCAGCCAATAGGTTTTGTTATAGAAAAATATCTTTTCTTAGTTTATTTTAAGAACCACAGGTTCAAATTCACCATGTAATATCTCATTTGAAAGGTATTGCAGGTAAGTACTTTAGGAACTTTGAATAATCACAGTAG
Organism: Pleurodeles waltl; assembly: GCF_031143425.1. Classification (NCBI taxonomy): domain Eukaryota; kingdom Metazoa; phylum Chordata; class Amphibia; order Caudata; family Salamandridae; genus Pleurodeles; species Pleurodeles waltl. The sequence goes on along the minus strand of NC_090438.1, from coordinate 907,744,006 downwards.
CATATATACTTTTTACATAAAACACAATAAGCTGTTTTAAAAGTGGACACAGTGCAATTTTCACAGTTCCTGGGGGAGGTAAAGTATTGTTATTTTTAGCAGGTAAGTAAATCACTTACAGGTCTCAGTTTTGGGTCCAAGGCAGCCCACCGTTGGGGGTTCAGAGCAACCCCAAAGTTACCACACCAGCAGCTCAGGGCCGGTCAGGTGCAGAGGTCAAAGAGGTGCCCAAAACACATAGGCTTCAATGGAGAGAAGGGGGAGCCCCGGTTCCAGTCTGCCAGCAGGTAAGTACCCGCGTCTTCGGAGGGCAGACCAGGGGGGGTTTGTAGGGCACCGGGGGGGACACAAGTCCACACAGAAAGTACACCCTCAGCAGCGCGGGGGCGGCCGTGTGCAGTGTGCAAACAAGCGTCGGGTTCTCTGTAGATTTCAATGGGAGACCAAGGGGTCTCTTCAGCGGTGCAGGCAGGCAAGGGGGGGGCTCCTCGGGGTAGCCACCACCTGGGCAAGGGAGAGGGCCTCCTGGGGGTCACTCCTGCACAGAAGTTCTGTTCCTTCAGGTGCTGGGGGGTCTTTTCCAGCCGTCAGGACTTTAGGTTCAGGCAGTCGCAGTCAGGAGGAGCCTCGGGATTCCCTCTGCAGGCGTCGCTGTGGGGGCTCAGTGGGGACAACTTTGTTTACTCACGGACTCGGAGTCGCCAGAGGGTCCTCCCTGAGGTGTTGGTCCTCCACCAGTCGAGTCGGGTCGCCGGGTGCAGTGTTGCAAGTCTCACGCTTCTTGCGGGGAGTTGCAGGGGTCTTTAAATCTGCTCCTTTGAAACAAAGTTGCAGTTCTTTTGGAGCAGTGCCGCTGTCCTCGGGAGTTTCTTGTCTTTCTTGAAGCAGGGCAGTCCTCTGAGGATTCAGAGGTCGCAGGTCTTTTGGAAAGCGTCGCTGGAGCAGGTTTCTTTGGAAGGCAGGAGACAGGCCGGTAAGACTGGGGCCAAAGCAGTTGATGTCTTTGTTCTTCTTCTGCAGGGGTTTGTCAGCTCAGCAGTCCTCTTCTTCTTATAGTTTCAGGAATATAAATTCTTAGGTTCAGGGGAGCCCTTAAATACCAAATTTAAGGGCGTGTTTAGGTCTGGGGGGTTAGTAGACAATGGCTACTAGCCCTGAAGGTGGGTACACCCTCTTTGTGCCTCCTCCCAAGGGGAGGGGATCACATTCCTATCCCTATTGGGGGAATCCTCCTTGTACAAGATGGAGGATTTCTAAAAGTCAGAGTCACCTCAGCTCAGGACACCTTAGGGGCTGTCCTGACTGGCCAGTGACTCCTCCTTGTTTTTCTCATTATCTCTCCTGGACTTGCCGCCAAAAGTGGGGGCTGGGTCCAGGGGGCGGGCATCTCCACTAGCTGGAGTGCCCTGGGGCATTGTAACACGAAGCTTGAGCCTTTGAAGCTCACTGCTAGGTGTTACAGTTCCTGCAGGGGGGAGGTGTGAAGCATCTCCACCCAGAGCAGGCTTTGTTTCTGTCCTCAGAGAGCACAAAGGCTCTCACCGCATGGGGTCAGAAACTCGTCTCTCAGCAGCAGGCTGGCACAGACCAGTCAGTCCTGCACTGAACAATTGGGTAAATTACAGGGGGCATCTCTAAGATGCCCTCTGTGTGCATTTTTTAATAAATCAAACACTGGCATCAGTGTGGGTTTATTATTCTGAGAAGTTTGATACTAAACTTCCCAGTATTCAGTGTAGCCATTATGGAGCTGTGGAGTTCGTTTTTGACAGACTCTCAGCCCATATACTCTTATGGCTACCCTGCACTTACAATGTCTAAGGTTTTGCTTAGACACTGTAGGGGCAAAGTGCTCATGCACATATGCCCTCACCTGTGGTATAGTGCACCCTGCCTTAGGGCTGTAAGGCCTGCTAGAGGGGTGACTTACCTATGCCACAGGCAGTGTGAGGTTGGCATGGCACCCTGAGGGGAGTGCCATGTCGACTTAGTCATTTTCTCCCCACCAGCACACACAAGCTGGCAAGCAGTGTGTCTGTGCTGAGTGAGGGGTCCCTAGGGTGGCATAAGTCATGCTGCAGCCCTTAGAGACCTTCCCTGGCATCAGGGCCCTTGGTACCAGGGGTACCAGTTACAAGGGACTTACCTGGGTGCCAGGGTTGTGCCAATTGTGGAGACAATGGTACATTTTAGGTGAAAGAACACTGGTGATGGGGCCTGGTTAGCAGGGTCCCAGCACACTTCTCAGTCAAGTCAGCATCAGTATCAGGCAAAAAGTTGGGGGTAACTGCAACAGGGAGCCATTTCTTTACAACAATGTTTCAATCAGACAAGGGAGCTATGTTTACTATATCTGCTGAATTTCTGTGGTTATTTTAATTCAAAACATTAATGTTGTCACTGAGGAATTCACCTGACTAGAACTTTACTTTAACGTTTGTTTTTTTCAGTGATTTTCTAGTTTTTTTTTTTAACATAAAGTAATATTTAATTATCATTGGTAAATTAAACCCGCACAGCTCATGGGCTTTGATCAATTACCATAAGGCAGACAATCCCACACTGAGCAGGGCCTTTTGTCATGCATGGGGGAGTGTTGGCCACAAGGGCAACCCCCACATGCAGTCAATCCTAGGCTGTGCACAGCCTTTGGCCGTGCACAGTGGGGGTTGGCCACAAGTCCCAGCCAGGCCCCAGGGCCAACCCTCCCAAAGACAACCAACCTACACTGACCACGGCATTTGGTTGTGCACAGCGGGGTGTTGTACATCCGCCCTGTCCCTGGGGACCCATCACCCAGGGCTTCTTTTATTTAAAGGGAGGGGGACACATCCCCTCTCCCAAAGCTTCTTTAGGTCCTGGAGTCGCCGTCCCCGAGGACTGTGTTCAAAAGTCGAAAGGTGACTGGTGCCGCATGGCTCTGCTCCCCGAGCCTCTTTAGGCCCTGGGGATGCTATTCCCCAGGGCAGTAGATACATGTTAAGGGGAACCGGGCTAGGTGGCCCCCTTCACTAAAGCTTGTAAGGCTCCATGGCCCCCCTCTCTTAAAGCAATAAGCCCTCGGGGCATTTTTGAGGCTTGGGGAGTGGGGCCATGCCGCCACTCCCCCCCAAATAAATTAATTTCTGCCCCAGGAGAGGGCTTCACAGGGCCTCCGAAGGCTCAGGGAGAGGGACCAGGTGGCAACATCATTTGGTTGCAGTGAGGAAGTACAGAGAGGCATTCACACCCCTACTGCTAATATTTTCCTAATTGATTGAGATTGGCTGCGTGCTGCAGAGACATGGAAGGTAAATTACATTTGAGAGATAGAGGGATATTGGGGAATTATCAGAATACATCTTTGAATGGACCAATAGATCAGTCTTTGCCCGTCTGATTATGTTGGCCACTCTCTATTTTGTTGAAGCCTGATGGAAGTACATCTTTGTATAGGTTTGATGGCAGCTCAGTATCTGGCTTGCAGTCCCACTGATTAAGGTCATTATTAGAATGTCCTTTGCTGTGTAGTGAAGGTGGAGAGGTAATTTAAAGAATTACATCAAGTAAAGGTCATTGTATCCTGGTGAGGTTGATTTTGCAGTGTGGTCACCAAACTTTCAAAAAGTGGTCAGGACCATACAACTTACTCACTTGGGTTTTTCAGCATAATCTAGACCTTCTTTCCACTCTTTCTGATTTCCTGATTTTCTGTACAAGATCTTATTGTTCTGAGGGTAGAGAGCTTTGAAGATAGTGAAAGAGCAAACATATGGTCAAGTTTCAATTAACCTTACTTTATGCTATTCATTTTCAATAATTGGGTACTGAGCATGAAGTGTTGTGGATCGTATACATATTAACAATAAAATGATACCCAATGTTAGGTACTTGGGAGGTGAATCATCTGATTGGAGCCATGTGGGCAAATCCTTGCCATCTGTTCCAATCACTACTAGGTGTTTGACTGAGTTGGATTAGCTGCTTGATCAGGGCATTGATGATTTTAGCAAGCTCAAGCTGAAAGCCTGTCTATAACTGTGCACCTCTTGTGTTTCCCCAGGGGAAGGGTGCACTGAGATGATGATTAAAGAGCGACCCATGCTGTAAGACCATGAGCAGCAGTGATGTTTCTCATCTGATCACTACTAAGATGTAGAGTGAGATCCGCCACTTATGAGGTGTGGTGATGCGGTAATGTTGTAAAACCTGTTGCAGACATGGTTACTTTCCCCTTTTGATACTGTGAAAGATCTTCTGTAAGGTTTTGTGTATCAACTGGTCATATGAATCTTTATTGATCAATGAAGAGAAATGAGGAGCAATCAACTACATAATCAATACAACATTAAGTACTTTCAATTCAGTCAATGAAGAGAGTTAGTTTGAGTTAAATGGTTTTTGTTTTCAAATCTTGTAGTTTTGTATCTATTTATTCAATAGGCATTTGTCCTTTAATTTCTGCATTAAAAGTTTATAAAGTCCATCAATCAATACTATATAATAAAGGAGAACAAAATATTGGTTGAAACCACAGTCAATTTAGTAGTAAAACAACAAGCGTGTCCCATAAAGGAAAACACCCTAAACTAAATAGATTAGTTCATAGATACAAAAAGGTGTCAGTTCAGAAACCCCTTGAAGAGTTCTGGTGAGGGAGATCAATGGACAAACATAAAGCCTTTGCAATTAAGACTGGAAATTATTTACAGTCACAAATCAGCACACATCTAGAATTTGACTAAATAACCTCTCATGTAGAGAAGCCAAAAAGATCAGACACTGGTGTCTAGTCAGAATGTAGGAGAAAAGGAATTCTGCCCTACTCTAGGAACATGCACTTGTATAAACACACAAATTCAATGTTGCAACATTATCTTCTTTTGTCTTCTTCATTCACCAGCAGAATATAAGCAGACTCCTACGAACCAGTTCACTTCCCATGCTCTCACCAGATGATAATAGGCTTTCAGACAATAGTCCTTGAAAAGATACAATGTTGTTTTCTTGTGGTCCAAAACTTCTTCTCTTGGATCTTTCTTTCATTTTGTCTCCTCCTGACGAGAACATCACTATCAGTTGTCTAATATAAATCAAGTGTCTATTCATTATCTAACAGAAGGCTTTTGAAGTAGCAATATCTGAGGCAAAGAGAAGAAAAACACTGTGCACAAACAACTATTCAATGGGAAAAACAGGCCCTTCCGCGATAAGGCATTATTTTCCATTAAACATGGCATTAACAGTTAGGCTAACCTCATTCATCTCTTTATTTACATGCAGGCCTATACCGTTTAAGTATGTTTACCTATTGTGCATTTAGCATATGCTATATTTAAACATAAACGTGTACACATTACTAGCATAAGTGTTTTCAATAGCAGATAAAATTTGCTGCAGCGACTTACCACCTCTGGTGGTTGATCACAATTTCTTCCCTAATGAATCTTCAGGGTGTACTTTCATTTTCTGTTGAGCTTTTTTTTGGAGTGTTTCATCTTTCTTCAACTTTTTATACTGTCTAATACTTAAACTCCTCCATTTTTTACTCTTCTCTAATTTTTCTTTTTTTTCTAGTTAAATAGCATCTAAATCCTCTATATAAAGCATAAAATGTTATGCAAACACCAATGATTATTATAGACTTTAATATCACTCTGAAAAGTCCTCCACTATTTTTGCAAACCAATTACAAATGGTTACAACTCCTTTGACTAAGCTCCCTAATACACTAGAGGTTTCTAAAGGTTCTAATTCAGGTTTCAAATCAGAAATGTTCTTTGGAAATTCTTCTGTCTTTCTACTCTCATCCTGAATATATGAGCAGCAATGTTTAGCTTCCAGCATCTTGCAGGCTCTGCCTTTCGCTGCAAAAAAAATATCTTAAGCTAATTGATCTTGCAAAACCATTCGTCTAATAGCACTAATTCTGTCTTAACTGCTAGTAAAGCACCAGATGTACTAGTAGCTAATCTATCTTCTACTGTTGATAGTTTTCTAATTTTTTCAACCTTTAAGACTACTCCTACAGGTGGTATTATTGCTCCATAATGATCTCCCACTAATTTTGTTACATCAGTTGTACTACGTGGGTGTCTATTTGGTGGTGTCATTGTTAAAGCGTCTATACTATTTATTTCAAACATTTTAGGGAATAGCAAAGCTAAATAACAAAGAGCCTCCAAATCATCTGGCAACTGGAAATTAGCATCTTGTCCACACACAAAATAAATTACAGAAAAAACTGCCCTCGCTAATATTTGAATTGGTTCTTGCAAAGCTTCAAAAGTGTGTTCGCAATTATTAATCCCAGTATGTCTTTTTCTCACCTGGTTTCTCCTCTTGAAAAAACACATAATTTCCCTTGTTGCCTTCTATCTATTTACATTTTGGATAAACCATTTTCTTTTTATTTTCATCTTCTTCTTTCTTCCAAACCACAAGACAACATGGAACAACTATGTTTATAATCTTTTCAAAGGTCCTGTACATTCCTTTATTTCCTATTGGACTTCTAGAAACCCATAATGGGTGAATTGTGAGGACTTTTGACACTTCTATCAAAATCCCCTATTTCAACATATTTTCAATCAGTGCCGTTACTCCAGCAACTTACTCTGGTGTTAGATTATATGGTGGCGCTATCGGAAACACGGCATTTGGCTCTATTCATTATTTGGACAGGTTGTACACCTTTGATTAGTATGGTGTCTTTTCCTGCAAAGTCTCCTATTTCTGTTTTTACTGTAACTCTCTAATCATGTGTAAAATCCTCCAATGTTCTCACATTATAGGAAGCTGGCTCTGTATATACTATATCAAAATGAGAAATAGTGTTCACAGAGTCCAGGGGTTCCCCATAGGCTTAACAGAGGCTAAAGTAGATAATACTAATGCTCTCTTTTGTGGTAGTGTGGTCGAGCAGTTAGACTTATGAGAGGGTAGTGACAAGCATTTGTTGTACACACACAGGCAATAAAGGAAGCACACACTCAATGACTAACTCCAGGCCAATGGTTTTTGTATACCAAAAATATATTTTGTTAATTTATTTCTAGAACCGCAAGATTCAGTTTCTTGGTAAGTGTGTTTGCGAGTAAGTAGCAAGCATGTGTATCAACACCACTTTGTTTCAATTCGGTGAGTTAAATGGTTCTAAAATAAATATCAATAATCTGTTTTAAAAGTTGGCACTGCAGTTTTCAAACACAGTTCTGGGGGGAAGAAAAGTTACTGCAGTTTCGAGGTAAGTACAAGACTTACAGTACCAGTCTCTGGGGGTTAGGATGTCTACAGGTTGGAGTTCAAGTTAACGACAAACACCCACCACCACCAACAATGTGGCCAGCTGGGTGCAGAGGTATAAGGTGAGGGAAGATTTAAAATGGGCTCCTATGGAGACTGGGGGCAATCAGAATTGGATCTGCCAGCAAGTAAGTCTCCGGAGGGCAGACCTGGAGGGTTTAGATGAGCACTGGGGGGCCACAGGTCAGCACCAAACACACACCCTCAGTGGCACAGGGGCGGCCAGATTCAGGATGCAAACACGGCATCGGGCTCGCAATGCTTTTCAATAGGGTCCCCCCTGCGGTCACAAAGATGCTGCAGGCTGGGTCCACGGGGTCAGTTCTGGGAAACCACAGGCTGGACAAAGTGGAGGGCCACATGCTGCTCGTTGCTGCACTGGATGTCAGGTTCCCCAAAGCCAGGGAGCTGCGGGTTCAGGGTACCTTTTGGCATTGAGTATCTTCGTCCGGATCCTTCACAGGCAGGGGGTTCCTCTGGATTTAGTCTGCAGGTGTTGTTGTGTTAGTCAGGAGGGGTCAACCCAGGGTGGACTATAGTTGAGAATTGCCTTGTGACCTGCTCTAGACTGTTAGCCACCAGGGCACGGGCCGTGGGTGGCACCGGGTGCAGAGTTGGCAGGACTCGCAGATCCGGGGTGGTTGTGGAGGGCCACTGTCCACAGGAGATCTTACTTAGTCTCTAGCATGCAGGCAGTCCTTTTGGGGCTTTTAAGAGATCACTGGTCCTGCAGGATGTGTCACCTTTTGGTAGCAGGGGCTTTAGAAGCTGGAGATAGGTTGGTAGGGCTGGAGTCAAATAAGTTGGTGTCTTCAGTCTTCTCTGGTGGGAGTCAGCTTAGCAATCCTTTTTCTTTCCTCTTGTTGTCTTCTTGAGGTCACAAGGAATCTGACAAGATAGGTTCAAGGGAGCCCTTTAAATTCTGGATTTAGGGGTGTTATAGGGGTCAGAGGGCAGTTGCTAATGGCTACTTTCCCTGGTGGTGACTTCACCCTTCTGGTGTCCATTCCCGTTGGGTAGGGGGAACCAGACCTAACCCTATTGGTTCCGTCCTCCAAACAGGATGGAGGATTCTGCAGGAAGTGTGTCACTTCAGCTCTGGACACCTTAGGGGTGGTGCTGGCAGAAGTGGTCACTCCTCCTTATTTTTCCTAATTTTCCCACTGGACTTGCTGCCAAAGTGAGACTTTGTCCGGTGGGCAGGTATCTCCGCTAGCTGGAGTGCCCTGAGCCACTGTAACAGGAGGTCTGAGCATTTGAGGCTCAGCAGCAGGTCTTACAGTTCCTGCAGGGGGCAAGTGTGAGGCACCTCCACCCAGTGCAGGCTTTGTTTCTGGCCTCAGAGAGCATAAAGGCTTTCACCCCATGAGGTCGGAAACGTGTCAGGAAGCGGAAGGCTGGTACAGACCAGTCAGCCCTGCACTAGAAGTTTTAGCTTAAATACAGGGGGCATCTCTAAGATGCCCTCTGGGTGCAATTCTCAACAAATCCAACACTGGCATCAGTGTGGTTTTATTGTGCTGAGAAGTTTGATACCAGTCCATGTACTCAACATGGCTACACTACACTTACTATGTCTAAGAATGGACTTAGACACTGTAGGGGTATATTGCTCATGCAGCTATGCCCTCACCTGCAGTATAGTGCACCCTGCCTTAGATGTGTGAGGCCTGCTAGAGGGGTGACTTACCTATCCCACTCAGTGGCTTGTCGGCATGGCACTCTGAGGTGGGTGCCATATTGACTTTGTCTTTTTCTCCCCACCAGTACCTACAAGCTGCAATGGCAGTGTGTATGTGCTTGGTGAGGGGTCCCCTAGGGTGGCATAATACATGCTGCAGCCTTTGTGGGACCTTCCTTGGCCACAGAACAATTGGTATCATGGATACCTTTTACAAGGGACTTAGCTGTGTGCCAAGGGTGTGCCAATTGTGAAGGCAATGGTACAGTTTTGGAAAAGAACATTGGGGCTGGGGGCTGGTTAGCAGAATCCCAGCACACTCTCAGTCAAGTCAGCATCAATATCAGGCAAAAAGTGGGGGGAACCATGCCAAAAGGGACACTTTCCTACACGCAGGATTTAAGTTTACAGCTGTTTATTGTCTGGCCATTTTAAATTCATCATCTTCAGCATGCATTTGAAATCGAACACCATCCGGTGTGCAGTAAACAGTGCAATTTAAAATGCACAATAGATCTTTTCCTAAAAGATTTTAAAGGACTTCAATCTCATACCACAAACTGATGGTTTTCCTCAAATGATCCTATTTTTACAAGCACTTTCTTTGAAGCAGGATTTGTTCTTTGCTTATTTGTGATGCCTACGGCTTGGATCGGATTTCGCAAGAGGGGTAGGTGTGGGACCTTTGCTGTTCTAACAGTAGAACGGGTAGCCCCTGTGTCGATAAGAAAGGACACTTGGTGGCCATTAACCTCTCCTTTTACAAATTGTCCTCTTTGGTCTATCTCTAAGACTGCACCAAGTATGCAATCTTCCATTCCCCCCTCAGGCACCGTCATTAGGAATGGTCAGAATCTAAACTCTTGTTTTCCATCATGAGAAACTGTTGAAATGGGTTCTGATTTTGGAATGGATTTGAATTTGCTCTCAATACCTGACTCATATTGAATCTGAGATCTCACATATTCTGTGGGGCTAGAGCTTGTGAGACTTACATCTTGGGACCTTGTGATTGCAATGGCTTCTGCATTCTTTGGACAAGTGTTTGAACTGGGACATCTTACATCTGTGCCTGATTTACACCCGGAATTTGACCATCACTACTCACTGAATTTGAATTGTGTCTACAATCTCTCTTCCAATGCCTGATCTTGTTCCAATATTGACAAAAGAGTTGTTTTTTTCAACATCGCATTGTCTATTCTCGAATTTGGATCAACTGAAACACTTCAACCTCTACCCTGCAAAACACCAACTCCACTTTGTGCCATTTGACCTTCTGCCTGAAAACTAACACCTTCTGTTCCATCAGCATATACGCCCCTTTTGAGCAAGCTTTATCTGTGCACCCATAAGTTTCTCCTTACATCTTTTCTGCTTTATTTACTGCTCATCACTACCATATTTTGCATACCTCAGGATCTCATCTAATGGTTTTGTTTGCCAACAAATCAGATTCTGCTAAATGTGCATTTTGATCTCTGGTTGCAACACATGAACGAACATGCACACAAAACTCCCCATATCTCCCTTTTCGGTATTTTCTTGTCCGCTGTGTTGTTTAAACACCTGCAACAATCTTGCAACACAGGAACGAACATTAATACAAAACTCCCCATATCTCCCTTTTTGGTATTTTCTTGTCCGCTGTGCTCTTGAAACACCTGCAACAATCATTCATAATAAGCATGTACTGATTCTTCTCCTTCTTGTATGGTTCTCTTAATCATTAAACAATCAATGTCTCTCACTGGAACTTTTCCTTTCAAAAAGGTAATCACCTCATCGTATTTAGTCATTACCATAGGTGAAGGTGCACAAGTACCTGCATCTTTTGGAGGTTCAGAATGTGACCATTGCACAGCTATCTTACATTCAGCCCAGAGATCACTCTGCACCACAATATCAAAGAAAGTATTCAAATGTGCCCACAAAACCTTTGAAATGTTTTCAAATCTGTTAACGTGTGCATACTACTGTGCAGGATTCCCTCTCAACTTTGAAAAATTGTTCATAAATGTTGCAATATCTCCTCTGCTTCATAGAACATGCAAATACCTTCCACCTGCTATTTCCCTCATATGGAAAGCTAAAGCATTCTCTTCATCTGTAGGTGCTGGTGGTGACTTACTATTCATTTCAGTAGTATCTGGTTGCTTCTTTTTCTTTGCCTGTTTCTTCACCCACGTACTCTCAAATCTATCAACATCACTCCATTTGAAGTTGCATTGTACTAATTCTGCAATGTGTAATCTCATTCCTGAGGACCTTATTGTCACAATAGCTTCATCATCTAGTTGTACCCTGAAGATTTTCTGTAAGGAAATACTCTTAGAAAGATCCATCTCATATTTTCTTAGCAATTCAGTTAATTTATCATGGGTGGCAGACACTAATCTTGTAATTTCTTTGCTTAAATATATCAGTTCATTTTCCTGATATTGATTTAGATGTGAAATGTCTAAGCATCCTCTGATAATGTCCACTAATTAAACCTTCTATTTCAGCACATCTAAGGGTCTTGCCTTTTCTTGGATAGTAGATGGTCTCTCTTATGTTATGAAGTCTCCTCAAATCTTGGGGAAATTCCCATCATTAAATGATATTGGTTCTCGCTGTGTGATTGGTCTTGAGAAGACAATTCTCCTCCTTTCTCTCAGTGGTTGAACATTTTAGTGGTGGTGTCCAGGCAACAAACTGTAAATTCTGAGATGTCTGGATAAACCCTGTCACAGCTACTCCTGCTAGAGTACCTTGAGCATCAGTATTGGTATAATATTTATTAGTACAGTAACAACTGGAATTGCCAATATTTGTGCTGTCACAACTTGTGCCACTGGGGCAGGAACAGTCACAACTGAGACAGTAATGTCTGGAGCAATTACAGTCAGGGCTGCTTCAATAGGCGTAGGAAACATTGGAAGTGATGGAAGTGGTCTCTCAATCTGAATCATACTTGGATCAACAGGGCTGTAGCCACAGTAGCACTAACGTTATCTACATTTGTTGTGGTAGCCACACATGGAGGTTGACGTAAGGACAACAAAGCTTTAAAGTGTCATTCCATGAATCACTATCACTGTCTGTTTTCTTTGCAGCTTCCTCATCATTATTTCCCTGTTTCTGATTCTTTTTAGTCTTTTTTGTGATTATAGCTGGAAACATAGTAGCTCCCTCAACTACACACTTTCTCCATCTTTGCTACCCTTTATCCCATTGAGCATCTGTGTAATTGTGCAGTGCTCTCCTTGCTCTATTTAGATACCTTTTTTCTCCTTAGCCTGAGTTGCCCTTTCCCCAGTATTTAACGTTTCATACTGTGTAGGTCTAGGAGGTGGCTTCAGTTCATAAGTTTTCAATAATCTTTAAATCAACTACTATATTGTGGAAATCTAAATGATCCTTCATTTTCAGTGATCTTGCCCCTTTAATGAAGCCACAGACATGTATGAAGCTCAATATTTGTCACTATTTAATGATGTGGTGTACCTTCCGGTTTTGCTTGATCAGCCTCCCCAACTGGAACTCTTACTTCTCCCCTCATCAAATCTCTAAGAGCTTTAAAATATTTCATTTTTGCAATACTTCAACAATCAATGAACAGTGATCAAATTCAGAATTTCAATGTTTTGGTTCTGTTTTTAATTCCATATATGTCAATCTCTTCCTCCAATCCTGTCTTTCAAAACCCTATCACAGTTTAATACTTGATGACTCATCAACCAGTCTCAGCGCAGCACTTCAGAACAACTGACAAATCCCAGCAAGGCACTTTATGAAATAACTCTTCACTCCTTGCAGCGGTTCATCCTCTTTACCATTTTCCCATACAGAAAATTCTACAACTCCAAGTAAGCACAATAAGCAAATACCTTTTATATGTTCCACTAATGAAGTTCAAAGTAATTAATGCATGCAAGAAACAATTGAAAATTTTAGTTTAACACCCTCCAGCTCCCTTGTACACACATATGCATGAATTAAATCTTGAGCAGTGGGAATTTACCCTGACTAATGTAGCTTCCCCTTTGTGCAATAGGTTCCACAAACACCAATCGATATTAGTACAATCACAATTTTTTTTAATAATTGTGCAGTTGATGGCACCTCATAAATCTGCACCACAAACCTTTAGCAGACAAATAACACCACAATTTCAATTGTTTATCACAGGATCTTAGACTACTTCAATATCGATAACAACTTCAAGTGCTCAACATCCAAGCAAAAACTACCATTTCACATAATGAAAAACACATTATCTCAACATAAGAATGTAAAAAAAAGACAATGGCAACACAAGTCCCTATTGATACTCACACCTCCACCACTGCAACCATCTTCAAAACTGCAAATCCTTAATTCTTCAAGTTTAGGCTTAGGCTTAAATGACATGGGCAATTCAAAGCTGGCGCATCCTATTTCAGCTCCTCTCTCTTGTGACTCTCACCATCATCTCACTACCACCTGAGGTAGTTTGGTTGTAATCATTAATGTAATCATTAAATAACCCCACCACTGGTTGTATGGACCTTTATTGATCGAAGAGAAGAAACGAGGAGCTATCATTGACATAATCAATACATCATTAAAGACTTTAAATTCAGTCAATAAAAAGTGTGAGTTAAAGGGTTGTTTTCTTATTTTTTTAGTTTTTCACCTGTTTATTCAATAGGCATTAGACTTTGAATATCAGCATTAAAAGTTAATATAGTCCATCAATCGATATTTGAATGTAAAATAGAACAAAATACTGGTTGAAATCACAGTTAGTATAGAAATCATAAAGTAAGCTCCATAAAGGAAAACTCCCTATTTTGATTGGTTTATTGAGAGAAAATGGCCAATTAAGAGATCTGCTGAGAGAGATTAATGTGCAAGCATACAGCCTTTGCCTTTAGATTGGAAATTATTCACAGTCACAAATCAGTAGATGTCTAGAATTTGACTAAACACCTCTAATGTAGAGAAGTCAAAAAGATCACAGATGAGTCTCTAATTAGAATGTTGGGCAAAGGAATTCTACCCAACTCTGAGAACCTGCACATATATAAACACACAAATTCAAATGCAAGATTATTTTCTTTTGTCTTCTTCATCCACCAATAGAATATCAGCAGACTCATAGGAACAAGTTCACACCCCATGTTCTCATCAGAGCATAATAGACTTTTAGACATTACTCCTTGAAAAGTTGTGGTGTTTTCTTGTGGTTTGAAACTTCTTCCCATGAGTCATTCTTCTGACTGTTTTTCTTCCTCCCGATGATAACCTCACTAACAGTTGTCTAATACAAAATATGTGTCTATTATCCAGATAACAGTAGACGTTTGAAGTTGCAAAATCTGCAGCAAAGAGAAGAAGCATTGACAATGCCAATAGGTCTTGCATTTATGTTTAAGCTATTGGCGCTGTAAATGACAATGGGTCTCATTTCAACCTCAGCGGTCTTTTTTCAAGACCGCTGAGGTACCGCCGTGCTGAAGACCGCCAATGCAGGTGGTTTTCCACACAGCGTATCATGACTGCTGGCAGCCCTCTGTCCTTTTTCGGATGGAGAGCCGCCAGCAGCCATACTGGCGGTCGGCGGGGAAGTGGAGGCTGCTCCACCTCCACCGCCCCGTCATCAGAACACCGTCCACCGAATCCCAAGCCAGGATTTGGTGTGGCGGTGATCTGGTGACAGGGAGCTGGCAGTGGAGCAGCCCCCAGGCTGGGCCGGGTTCCCTCCCGGAGGATCACTGTACAAGGTAAGGTGATCGTCTGTTAGGGGAGGGGGTGTGGGTGTTGTGTGCGTGCATGGGTGTGTGCATGTAAGTATGTAGAGGGGTGTGTGAGTTTGTGTATGCATGTGGGGGGTGTGTTGTGTGCCTGGAAAATGTGTGAGGGTCAGTCTGTTTGCATGTCTGTTTGTATGTGTGCGGGTATGTGTTGTAGTGTGTGTGTGTGTGTGTTTAGGGGGGGTGTGTCAATGTTGGGGGTGGGGATGGGGATGGGGTGTGGGACAATGTTGGGGGTGGGGGTGGGGAGGGGTGTCCTGCCACCTTTGGGGTGTTGTAGCGGGGTCGGGTGTGGGGGGAGGACTCGGAGGTGGGGGAGACCCCTATCAGTGCCAGGGAAGGAATTCCCTGGCACTGATAGTGCCTACCGCCATGGATTTCGTGGCGGTTTCAAACCACACGAAATCCATGGCGGTATGCAGGGTCCTGATACCGCCGGCGGTCTGGTGATGGCCGCCGGGCTGGAGACCGAAGTCTCCAGCCCAGCGGTCGTCACTGCCCTGGCGGTCGGAGTGGAGAAGTGGCAGATGACCATGTAGGTAACAGCCATGGTCATAATTCAATTTTTTTTCCGCTGGCCGGTTGGCGGTATTACCGCCACTTCTCCCCCGCACGCCAGAGTAGTAATGAGGGCCAATGTCTTTTACACATGTGTTTTGACAGCAGGGAGACAGTTGCAGTGAGCAATGGCTGTAGTGGAAGCAGGTGGATAGAAAAAGAACAAGTTCACAACCAAACCGTATGGCTAGTTAAAAAAAAGGAATGCACTGCCTTTGAACAGAGAGATATTGGCAGGCAGATATAAAAATAACACTCTACATTAAATGCAGCTTTGGTGTTTTTTTGGGTGACGGTGGATACCTAGGAAATGCTGGCACTGACCATCGCAAGGCAACCCTGAAATGTCATTGGTAGTGAGAGAGTTAAAGGTTCTCTGCCCTTGCAATCACCTCCTTTAGTTTATGAACATAGTGAATGCAAAATGTGGGACATGCAGAGGAAGAGGGAGGAATCACCAGACGGGGGAGTGGGAGGGAGGAGAAGAAACTTCTTGTTCGCTTCAGGAAACCAAACCATATTGCTAGTTTAAAAACTGGAATGTGCTGTATTTCAAAAGAGAGATATTGGCAGGTAGATATAAAAATATCACTCTTTGTATTAACCCCTTCGCTGCCAGGCCTTTTCCCCCTCAGGTGCCTGGCTTTATTTTGGCTATTTGGGGCAGCTCGCGTTTAGGCCCTCATAACGTTTTGTCCACATAAGCTACCTATGCCAAATTTGCATCCTTTTTTCCCAACATCCTATGGATTGTGCAAGTACCCTGAGTTTGTTGGTTCCCCTGGAGGAGACCACGACATTAGCCAAAATACAGTGAAAATGTTGTTTAAAAAAAAAATGGGACAAAAGGTCTACAGAAGAAGACTAGTGTTTTGTTCCCTGAAAATTGTATCAACAAATGGTTTGTGGTGCTAAAATCACCATCTTCCCAGCTTTCAGGAACAGGCAGACTTGAATTATAAAAACCAATTTTTTCAACACACATTTGGCATTTTACTAGGACATACCCCCATTTTTACTATATTTATTGTGCTTTTAGCCTCCTTCCAGTTAGTGACGGAAATAGGTGTGAAACTAATGCTGGATCCTGGAAAGCTAAACATTTCTGAAAAGTAGATACAATTCTGAATTCAGGAAGGGGTCACTGTGTAGATCCTACAAGGTTTTCCTACAGAAATTAACAGCTGAAATGAAAAAATATTCAAATTGAGGTAAAAAAAACTGCCATTTTCTCTACGTTTTACTCTGCTACCTTTTCCTGAGGTGTCAGATTTTTTAAAACAATATACCATTATGTCTGCTGGACTCTTCTGGGTGCAGGGATATATAGGGCTTGTAGGTTCAACAAGAACTTTAGGTAGCCAGAGCCAATAAATGAGCTACATGATGCAATGGGTTTTAATTCTATACCCGGTATACAGCAATTTTTACATTGAAATCTGACGTGTTATTTGTAAAGTGCCTAGATGTGGATTTTGGCCTCTACCTCAGTCTGCACCTAAGGAAACCTACCAAACCCGCACATGCTTTAAAACTAGACACCTAGGGGAGTCCAAGATGGGGAGACTTGTGGGGCTCTCACCGGGTTCTGTTACCCAGAAGCCTTTCCAAACCTTAAAATGTGGCAAAAAAACTAAGCTAAGAGGAGCCACACATTTTTTTCCAGTTAGTATTCCCCCAAGTCTCCCGATAAAAATGGTATCTCACTTGTGTGGTTAGGCCTAGTGCCCGCGAAAGGAAGTACCCCAAAATACTATGTGGACACTTCAAAATTATCAAATACAAAACTACCTGTTTTTGCAGTGGGGGGGCACCTGCGTTTTTGGTCCTGGACTCAGCTGCCATATAAGAAAACCTACCAAAACCAAACATTTTGAAAACTAGACATCCGAGGGAGTCCAGGGAGGTGTGACTTGCGTGGGTCCCCCAGTGTTTTTTAACCCAGAATCCCCAGCAAACCTCAAATTTAGCTAAAAAATGACATTTCTCCCCCATTTCTGTGTGGGACCACCGCACCGGGACAAATTTCCTACCACCCAACATTTTCCTCAGTCTCCCGGTAAAAATGATACCTCACTTATGTAGGTGGGCCAACTGCCTGTGACTGGGAAGAGCCAAAAACATGTTGAAATTAAGGGGGAACCAAAGCAGGTCCAAAAGGGCAGTTTTCAGGCTGACAAATGGGGCAGAATTTTTATTTGTATAGATGCGGCAATGCTGGGTGGTAGGAATTTTGTGGATTCATGCAGATTCCGGAATGCTCCATCACAAAAATGTGGGAAAAAATGTGTGATTTCCAGAAAAGTTGGAGGTTTGCAGGGCATTGCGGGTAAGAAAATGGTGCGGGTGCATGTGAAGCACACCACCCTAGACTCACCCAGATATTTAGTCCAGGTCTTGTGGATTTTTTTACATAGCAGCGTCCCAAAGTCCAAAAAGTGCAGCCCTCTCCATTCCAAGTGGGACAATTTTTAGAGTTCAACAAGCTATCATGGCCCAAATTTAAAATCAAAACCCAAAATAATCAGATGTCCTCTTGCTTGCTGTAGGATAAGATATTTTAGTGTGTGGGGGAGAGCTGAAAGACGGTTACTCCCTTCAGTTGCGGTGGGGGCATAACCATGCCCACTCCCTGGCATCTAGTGGGCTTTCTGGGGAGTGGACTTGTGGTAATTGCCTCATCTGCCACTGGTTGGCAGAACAACTTTGGCCCCATTTATTTGGAATGGGGGGTATGGCCATACCCCCACCGTCTTTTTTTTAAATAAAAAAAATCTTCCCTGGTCTCTGGTGGGCTTTCTGCTCCCCTTGGGTGCAGATGGCCTTTCCAAAAATAGGCCAATCTTCCCCCAAAGTGGAAATATATGGCCAACAGTAATGTGCCCCCATGGGAGCGACCCTTGTCCAAGGGGCTGCCCCCCAAACAAAACACACACATACACACACATACCAATCCCTGGTGCCTAAGTGGTTTCTGCCCCCAAATGGGCAGAGATGGCCTAAACAGATTTGCCCCCCAGGGGTCGCTCCCCACCTGTAAAAAATAATAATAAAAAAAATACCTGGAGCCTAGTGGTTTCTGCCCCCCCTTGGGGACAGATTGGCCTAATAAAAATAGACAGATCTGCCCCCAAGGGGGGCAGAAATGGCCTAAAATAAATTTGCCCCCCAGGGGAGCGACCCTTACTTAAGGGGTAACCCCCCTTGTGTGAAATTTGCACAAAAAAATCCCTGTTGTCTAGTGGTTTCACCCCCCTTGGGGGCAGATTTGCCTACGAAAAATAGGCCAATCTGCCCCTAAGGGGTCAGAAATGGCCTAAATACAATTTACCCCCAGGGGAGTGACCGTTGACTAAGGCGTCGCTCCCCACACTATAAAAATTAAAATAAATAATTATCCCTGGTGTCTAGTGGCTTCTGCCCCCTGGAGGCAGATCGGCATAATTTAAATAATGTTCTCTTCCAGTGAGACGTTATTGACTCTAACCAGTCTTCTGACAGTATCCTGTGACTTTTTTTTGCATGAAGTGTACTCTTAAGGGTGAAGGTTACTCGCGATACCAGTGAAATGTATTTTACATAATATGCTTAATATCCTGAAAAAGTCGGTATTTTAGTGAAAAAAATGCAAAATTCGCACACATTTTCAATATCCATTTGGCCTTCTAAAATATATGTGACCAAAATTAAGTTAATATAACTTCTCCGTTTTCCTCACATCCTCACCAAATGCCAGAGTCCCTGCTGATAACTGTAGGAGAAGTTGCTAAAATATTCATAAAGTGCAAATGACTTGTGATTAATACTGATGCAACAGAAAGTGTTTTTTAGTTAGGGTGTGAAATTGACGACTTAGTTAAATGCTTTTATTGGATGTTTGTTTTCTGATAGAGCTTGCGTTTTCACGTTTCCCTCGTTGTTATTGTCTTCACCCTGCATTTGCAACTGCTGACATTAGAATGAAATGCCAGCGCTATTAGCAGCCGGTAACAGTGTCTGTTGAACGCTTTGAAATAATCAAACGTCCTCATCTTCTGGCATCAGTTGCGTCCAAACGAAAGAAGAATAAATGGCACCGTCTGTTTTTAGCCTTATCACGTCGACGTCGAAAGAAATTACCGTTGTTTTTTGCCAGTGTGGTCAATCTATCAGCTAAACAAAAGGCACGTAAATAATGCCACCTGATGTTGTAGTGACTGCAACAGGAGCCTGAGCAAAGTATTACTACATTAATTTGCAAACTGAATGCATATTTGATTGTATGTTGTTTAGTGGTAAGAACAGCTCTCATTATCACTGACACCTTTAAAAAGCTTAAACAAATCCCGACCCACATTTACCATTCATTTGCACGAATGCTCGTGTGCAAGAAAAGCAGAGCTTTGTAATGCAAAACAGCACAAACAGAAACATCAATCAGTTTCTCGTTATAACATATAATTTGTGGCGAAAAGTTCATGCATGCACAACGTCAAATTACTTTGTGTCGCAAGTTGTTTAACTCCTGAAGGTCTGTGTAATTGTGTAAAATGAGCGCAACCAATTCCCGGGTTCACGCAAACATATAATTCATTTCAGCACAATTACACAATTTGCGTGGGCTTGCCCTTGGGTGATTGTCTTTGAGTGACATTTGTATGGGAGGGTGTACCTTAAGTGCAAATGTCACACAAGAACCACCTGGCTCTACAACCACTAAATTAACAGACATATACCTTCACACCAACCAAATTCCACAACATTAGCTCTAGTTGTACTCTGCATATTTGATTGACTGCCATCTGGTTGATATCTACACAGGGAATAACATGGACAGAAGTTGGGACGAGCATCATTACAGTCACATCCCACATATCGCTATGCCTATTTTTGATCAAATGTGACTGTGCAGATCACAGAGTTTTAATAAAGAAGGAAATGCCTACCCAAGAGAATGTACTAGCTCCAGGTGACACATTGCTGGAGAAGACCTCTTTAGAGTCCTTCACTTTACTGTTCAGATGCCTGATTTTTTTTTTAGATAAAATGGGTTCTATCCCTGCTGTTGCAGGTTATCAAAGTAAAGATCTCCTAAAAATGTTGATATTTCTATAGATTCATCTTATATGTTTAGTGTTTCCCCCTAGTGATAATTATTTTATACCACCTGGTATTAGCCAATAGAGTTTTCATTGTGGTTTACAATTGTAGTGGTAGTATTTAATTTTATGGCCATGTTCTTATAATGGTTTTAATCCAGAAACATTTATAGAATTTAAAAAACAGAGAAAGCAAGGCCCTCATCGTTTGTGTATGAAGCTGTGTATGTTGTCAGTGCTGTCCTTTGAAGTGTGGATAAAATTATAGAGGAGTAACTATGAAAACCAGGGATGTTTTTCACTGTTTCACTGTTATCTGCAAATTATGTTATGCATATCCCACCAAAATCATCTGCCCCTGCTTTTAAGTACAAAGAAGGAACAGAGGAGTAATGGGGGAGCTATACATAACATGATGTCTCCTACCTGTTGGAATTAAAACCTGGCCTCCTGCCAGCCATCCCTACCACCCTCTGAGCCCTCCTTCGCCCTCATCTCTGCTATCCCCTGATTTGCTCTCTGCTCTGCCAGTGTTGCACTGACAGGACCTGTGACAGCCTTGCCGGAGCAGCATGGGAATCCTTTATGATGTAGAAACAGTGGGTAACAGCTTCTGTTAATGTCTGTTGCTATGTCATAGCAGTGAACTACTAAATTTATAATCTTACAGTTCACACTAGAGGAGTCCAGTGAGAGCTGCACATAACATATAGTATTATAGATGGGTAACAGTGAATTGCAGTGATGCTTTCACTGAGGTGTTCTGAGTGACATCAAACAGAGAAAAAGAGCAAAGCTTGAGTTGTCTTTGATGTCTCCCAGAATCCCGAGGTGAAAAATATCCCTGTAATTCACTTTTTACCCATCTTTAATTTTATGTTATGTATGGGTCCCCAAAATCATCTGCCTGTGCGTTTAACTGCTATGCAGTGACCACATAGTAATGTGTTTTATTATCAACTGTTGCCACATCATAGCAATGAGTCATTAGATTTACTAACAGAAATAAATAAAAGAAGTTCTCTATAAGGGTCATGCATAACACATCGAATTATAAATGGGTAACAGAGAATTTTGCTTCAGTTGTCTATGATGTCACTGAGAACCCCAAAGTGAAAAACATCTCTATAATTTAATTGTTACCCATGTATAAGTTTATGTTATTTATGGCCCCTGTTGGAAAATGGCTCTCTCTGAAGTTAACCCCAGACATTTTGCCTTCCTCCTCCTCTTTTTCTGACCTCATTTTTGTTGGCTTTAGGACTCTGTGCACTTTACCATTGCTAACCAGTGCTAAAGTGCATGTGCTCTCTCCCTAAAACATGGTAACAGTGAATCATAGTCAATTGGCATATTTAATTTACTTGTAAGTCCCTAGTAAAGTGCACCACATGTGTCCTGTAAATTAAATGCTATTAGTGGGGCTGCAGCACCATTTGTGCTACCCACATATGTAGCCCCTTAACCAGGTCTGCCGTTGCAAGGTCTGTGTGTGCAGTTTCACTGCCACTTTGACTTGGCATGTAAAACTACTTGCTAGGCATTAAACTCTCCTTAAATGACACATGTCACCCATAAGGTAGGACCTATGTAGCCAATGGGGCAGGGTGATGTGGTAAGTAAAAGGTAGGACGTGTACCTATATGTTTTACGTGTCCTTGTAGTGACAAACAGCCTATTTTCTTTTTCACCACTGTGATGGCTGCTTCTCTTATAGGCTACCATTGGAAATGCCCTTATATACTTTTAAGTGGTGATTTCTGATACAAAAAAGAGTGACAATGACATGTTTGGTATGTACAGAATGGTAGTGAGAAATCTTGCTTACTGGAAAAGTTGGATTTAACATTACTATTTTAGAAATGCCACTTTTAGAAAATATATACCAGCAATCTGTAGTGTAAAGCCCATAACCCCGGGATCCTGGGCTTTAAAATCCACATCCTACACAAACATATGGATCCATAGTGCTCTTTACAAATTCCTGATTGATTGATTGATTGATCCATGGGATAGATTACCTTTTTTATAATGTCCAATGACACACTTAGTTATCACTTAAACTGGATTTTAAACCTTCAAAAATTGATTAATTTTTTTCATAAAATGAGACAAACAATTTACACTGCTTCAACAACACCAGAACCCATAGAATTTAAACATATACTATTAATAAACACACTTAAAATCTTGATTCTATAGCATGAAAATTCCTAGAATTTCTTTCATCTTCCCAACAGTTCAAAGCAAGGTGGTTGCGACCAGTCCTTCTGTGCTTAAAATTCATCTCAGGTAGTCCGTCAAGTGCCAAGGTTATTTCGGCCTACTGGACTCAATTTGCTTGGCTACTCCTATGCTAACTAATGCTTTATAATTCATCCTGGCCTCCTTTAGAAATTTGTCAAGGTGTTTCGGCCATTAGCACTTTGGCCTCCTCAGGACATAGGAAGTCAAGTAAAAACTTCAAAACCTATAAAAGTCTCAATTATAATAACCAAAGATCAAAAAGACCCCACATATGCTATCGTGGATCAAATCTCTCAATAAAATCAAGTTAAAGCCATATGTTAACAAGGACCAAAAAGTGTCAAACCAGTGAAGCATCAGACGACACCCCGATCACCTGGTACCTGGATCACCACTGGTGATAGCAAGACATCCATATTGTGTCAGTGCAGCCCCACTCTGTATGTTGTTAGTGAAACAACATCCAGTGCTCCTATGGAGACGGGCTGTTTTGAGAGAGATGGTTTCACTAACAACGTCTAGTTTGGGGGTATACTGATGCAGTTTGCATGTTTGCACGGATACAGTGGTTCCATCGATCTCAAGGTGACTCCTCACCCTCCCGACATCTTGCCAGGAATTGGAGGATACTATTTGTTCTCCTTGTAGCATGCTAGGCGCAAGAGTTGCCTGGCTCTCATCCCGGATAGCACCCATGTTCTAGTCAGGCGCCTCCAGTTTTTAGCTTTTTACTTGATTTTATAGTTTGATTTCTCAGGCTTTTATTTGTCTTTATTGTGTTATTTTACTTTTCTTACCTTTAATCCAACTGGGTGGGAAGCCTGCCAGTCGGGAGAGTAGCAACTGGGCTCTGTTTGAGTTTCTTTGGCCCCCCTTCACTTCCACATGCTGTACAGCGAGCCTCACCTCCTCACAAGTGGGCTATATGAAGACGGTCACTGCGCAGATGCTGCACAGATACACACAGGAACAGGAAACCACTTTTCGGAAGATGCTAAAAACCTGGCTCTTCCGTTCGAATGAGAAATAACATGCAATGAGCTAAAGGTCAGGATCACTCTCCATGAGCTGGGGGGAGAGGGTGGGTCTGGTTGAGAAACCCTCCAGTGCGGGGCACTACGTTTTGGGAGTAACCAGGCACTTATTAACGTAACATAGCATAACAAAACCACACTGACATTCACCACTTATAAACAGAACTCAAGCCCCCTCAATGCCCAGTGTTGCCATCAATGATGCAATTTTAGACGCTGCAATCATGTTATCAATGATGTCATAGAACATGTCATGAGTAATGTAATCTAGGAGGTAATTAGCAGTGTATGGTGAGAGCACAAGTTATGATTACTTTAGGTCATGAATTATAGTTACTTGAGATAAGTGCAATGGATATGATGAAATATGAGTACCAAGCACTGGAACCCAGCTATACCTGGCTGATGATCCCTAACCAGGGAAAAAGCAGTCTTAAGTTGCTTGTGTTCTGGTTTAGGGAGGACCTTTCCTGGCAGCTTGGGATGGACTGTTCCCATTGGAGCAAGGTTACATCTATTTTGCAAATGGCTGGGTCCAAATTGAGGTGGCATGGTGTGCAAAATAACAATGGACTGAGATTCGGCTCTGAATAATTATTAGTAGCAGAGATTCACTCAAGCATTCCAACAATAATTTTTTGTATACTTCAGTAGGTCTCCTTTATGGGCCATTGAGTTTGCACACTGAAGACTGACATTACATGCAATGGGCCCTATTCACAAAGCATTTTGGAATATGTAAAGTAGTACTCTTGTAGTACTATTTTATGAAATTTTAGCTGCCTTTGTGAATTGGCTCAAAATGTAAATGAAATGAGGACAGTAATATATAGTTGGTACAAACAGAAAGGACTGTGCCTTCTGTACACTTTTAGGGACATATTTATACTTTTT
The DNA here is from genome assembly GCF_031143425.1 of Pleurodeles waltl. Taxonomy (NCBI): domain Eukaryota; kingdom Metazoa; phylum Chordata; class Amphibia; order Caudata; family Salamandridae; genus Pleurodeles; species Pleurodeles waltl. The sequence continues at coordinate 907,719,450 of NC_090438.1, read as the reverse complement.
TGTGCCGCATTTGCATCACTTTTTGACGCAGAAGCGGCGCAAACGTACAAAATACAATTATATTTTGTAAGTTTGCGCCGTTTGCGTCAAAAAATGTCGCACATGCGGCGCAAAAAAAGTATAAATATGGGCCTTAGTATTAGAGGGTTGGACATTTTGGAGAAGATTCAGAAAGGCATATGAGAGTATCTAAAAGAGTACTTCTGTAGTACAACTTTCAGTACGCATAAATGCTTTTGTGAATCAACTCCATTCAGCTTTAGTTAATGTTTGACTTTGCCTTAAGGATTATGAGCAGCCCTTTTTATCAATTAGAGTAGACGATCGAAAATACCAAATTAAGTCATTTATTCACTCCTGATTGCTTCTAAGGCCTCTGGTATCTTGATCTACAAAGGGGGCTAAGGCAGACTGTCCCTCATTAATTTTCCTCAGAGCAGTGAGGAAATGCAGTCTGTGGCAGAAACAGAACATCCAGACATCCCGCTGATTAAACTGCAGCAGAAGACATGGTCTGCAGCTTTTAAAGTGTCCGGGGCTGTCTTCTTAATTTACCAAACATGAGTAATGGAGGCCGGAATTTGCAGTGAGAATTAGTCTCCTAATTGTCTCAAAGAAGCACCATATGGAATATATTTACATCAGGCTCCTAAATGATTTGGATGGATGACTCGTGAGTGCACGGCTAATGGGTCTACAAGACTGCAGTTTACTGTTGTGTTACAACTTCATGGGAAGCACGAAATGGCGTGGCTCCAGAATATTGAGACCAGGATACCCTGGGTTAGTAACAGTGCCTGCTCTCAAACAAACATTTTCTTAACATTCACAAAAGGGGCCCATTGCCTTTTGCAAATAGCACTTAATTGTTTATGTTTGCATAGATATATATTTTTAAATATTACATATATAACTTTGTGTGTACATTCCCACATTTCTGCACACTATATTTTCTGTAGGAGATATTTTTGTTAAGTCTAATAATGTTTTTAAAATGCAATATTTTTGTAGTAGATACTTTGTTAGTGGATAGTTTTATACTATCTATATTGTTAATTAGCAATATTTTGTTGCAGATATTTTTTCATATCTACCTTATAGATAAAGAAATTCAATATTTTGGCTACCAATAGGTTGACCTTAAAATTGTTATAGTCCTATATTTTTGTGGTTGATTGTATAACATACAAACCTGTTTGAGGTAAGTATCCGCTTAGGATATTGTCATGTTTGTTGTACCCGCTTGGAAAAGTTTTATTGTTTTCAGAAAAAGCAGAAGTTTGTTTCTTGAAAACAAAAAAAGTCAATGGTCCTGGTGTTATCACACTTCATGTTGGGACATCGTTTTGATTTCTATGTCATGGTCGCATGGTGGCCATGTAAGAGGCGCTTCTTCTGCACCTGCCTATGTAAACTAAGGCCCATATTTATACTCTGTTTGCACTGAACTAGTGTCATTTTTTTAAATGCTAATACAGCGCAAACTTCATATTTATATTTTGACGCTAGACTAGTCTGATGTCAAAATATTGGAGTTAAAGTCATTTTTTGGATGTGTGAACCCACCTTGCGTGAATGATATGCAGGGTGGGCGTTCCCATGCAAAAAATAACTCTAAGACCCTAGCGCCTTATTCATCGTCCTGTGCAAAAATGGTGCACGGAAGGGAGGGGGGCCTAAATAATGGCGCAAAGCCTGCTTAGCACCATTATTTAATGCCAGGGTCAGGGTGGGCAATATGGGACCTGTAAACCCACTTACAGCGTCAAACACCATGGAAAGAGCCCACAGGTGCCCTCCCCAAGTCCCAGGAACACACCCACTCACACCAGAGGGACACCACAGAATGGGGAACCCCGTCCCAGGTAAGTAGGGTAAGTAGAGATAAGATTTTTTTTTCCAAAGTGCCATTGGGGGCCCTGAAATGGACCCCCCTACATGGCACTGGGTGCAATGGCCATGCCCAGGGGACCCTTGTCCCCTGTGCTGGCTAACGTAATTTTTTGGTGCAAAACCCCCTTCGCCCATACCGCCACCCCCACCCGTCTAATGTCATTTATTTTTACGCTAGCCCATCCTTTGTGCTGGACTGTGCCATTTTATTAATGTGGCACCTGGCTGGCGCAAGCTGGAGCTATACTTTTGCCGCAAAACTGAAAAAAGTATAATATGCCCCTTAGTGTTTCTCCCCACTCTAAAGAAAATGGGGAACCTTGAGTTTAGCGAGGGGCACTTGGGTGATGGTGGTGCTTATGCCCTGCCTAACTTTAAAGGCAATATGATCTTCTCACAGTTTCTAATCAACCATCAATATTTAGCTCTCTTGGGGCAATTGTGCCTCCACAATGCTTTTCCTGTATGCTAATTCTTAATGAATTAAATAGCAGAGAGTTATTTTTATCCCTTTACTGCCAGGAACGTACACACCAGCCACATTTTGTACCTAGAAATATACAAACGTTAATTAAAAGACTATTTTTCCAGTTTTTAATAATGACAGTGTACTTACGGCTTGCACTCATTGACGTTGCTTAACCACAGTTACTGACTGAGACCAAGAACATTTATTAGCGGTGGACAGAAAATGCAGCAGCTACTCATAGTTTGCATTTGTCACCCCTGGCACCCAGGCACTGATTATGTTAATCCTCAACTCACACCACATCCTTTGAGTTATGTTTTGGCCAACTTTACATCACAGACTGAGTACCAATTGTTCTGGTATTAGGGAGCACAAGCCATCTAACCTTCAAAAGTGCTCGGTTTTTCCTCCAACTGAACAAGCCAGTAAAAGCCTGAACCTTTTTAGCTGTTTCTGGTCTCCTTTCTGTTATGCTGTCCTTCAGCTGTCAATTCCTGCAGCAACTGTGCACACTCCATGTGGCCCCTCCCAGTTCGTTCGCACTCCTGGTATCACTTTTGTGAAATACCCTATCCCAAGTCACAAGGAGAACACCCTAATCCTTGTACTCGAGTGTTAACTCCTCGAAATGGCAGATTAACTCCAGCATACTTGGTTCTCAGAGTTCTTTACATGATCACTCAGCAATTTTTGGTATTTGTTTTGATAAGATGCACTGTATTGTTACTCAGCTTCTAATTACCCTTCTTCTGTGCTTGCTGGGTATTCTATTAAAATGATATTTTACATGCCTGGTGTTAGACCTGGCAGCTCTTGGCATGGTTTCTCTAATCTTTTTGCTTCTGACCTCCTGTTTTTGGACCCTGTGTTGTAATTAGTTTTGGCTGGTGTTGATACTCTGGACACTTTACGACTGCTAACCAGTGCTAAAGTGCCAGTGCTCAATGTCTAAATTGTATATGTGATTGATTATCGATGATTGGCATATTTGATTTACTAGTACGTCTCTAGTAAAGTGCACTAGAGGTGCACAGGGCCTGTAAATCAAATGCTACTAGTGGGCCTGCAGCACTGATTGTGCCACCCACATGAACAGTCACATGAATAGCCTGCAAACATGTCTCAGACCTGCAACTGCAGTGTCTGTGTGTGCAGCTTGAAACTGCCAATTCGACCTGGCAAGTGCACCCACTTGCCAGATCCAAACCTCCCCTTATATTACATGTACGTCACACCTAAGGTAGGCCCTGCAGTGTATTTAAAAGGTAGGTCATGTACTGTTTTACATATCCTGATAGTGAAATACTCCCAAATTCATTTTTCACTATTGCAGGGTCTATCTCTCTCAAAGATTAACTTAGGGGCTGCCTTTAAATATCTTTTAAGTGCAGTTTCCCATTGTGAACAGACATAGATATGACATTCTGGGTCTCTGACCTCACAATTTAAAATACATCTTTTGGTAGAGTTGGTTTTTAGATTATTTGTTTGAAAATGCCACCTTTAGAAAATGGGAATGTTCTTGCTTAACCATTCTGTGCCCCTGACCGCTTCTGTATTCCACATCTGGGTCAGACTGACAGTTGGGCTGTTGTGAATTCTCTCTAGACAGTGACACAAATGGAGCTGGGGTGTAGTCTGCATATCTTAATGAGTCTCCTGGGTTAGAGTGGTGATGGAGGAGCTGACATTCACAACTAAAAGGGTTGTGCCTGTCCTCACACAATGCAATCCCCAACCTCCTGGTGTGTGTCTGGGCCAGGCCTGGACAAGGCAGGATCTTTCCTTTGAAGTTTGTCTACTTCAAATGGAGAACTGAGTATAAGTAATGGACCCAAAACCCCAGTTTTTCAGATTACTTATGAATCAAGAAGAGCCTCTGCCAAGAAGAAGAGCTTGATGCTTGAGGAGGACCTACCACTCTTCCTATTGCTTTGCTGTGCTGATCTGCTGTTGCTGATTCTGCCTGAAGAGGGAAAGAACTGGACTTTGCTTTCTGAAATCCTGCTTGTGAAGTTTCTCCAAGGGCGTAGACCCTGCTGTTCTGAAGTCTCGGGAACATCAAAGACTTCATCTGGCAGTGCCTGGGCACTTCTGTTGGGAGTTCTGACTTGCTAAGTGGTGCCAAATCCATTCTCTGGGCCCTTAGAAGTGGAAGCTGGTAACCTGTGGGGGGAAATCCTTGCACAGCTTTGTGCACGTCAGAAAAATCGATGCATGGCCCATCCCACGGCTGAAAATTTGATGCAGCACCTGCCTTGCAACTGGAGAAACAACACAGCACCTATTATCACTGAGCACTCTTCGCACATCACGTCAGACATTTTCACGCATGGATCCTGGGCATCAAAGTCTTCAACATCCCCACACGAACTTGAGGCTCCTCTTCCGGATTCTACGTATTGCCTCCCTTCCAAGAAAAGAATCGACGCACGGCCTCCGGGGCCAGTAACAAACCAACGCACGGCCTTACTTGCGAGTAATGAAGCGACCCATCGCTTGCTTTGCTGACGCACTGATGTCCTTGCGGCTTTATTTTAGGCACATACCAGGTACTCTGTGTTAAAATAACGCATCCATTTATGTCTATGGATTATAACTATTTTTAATTTAAAAATTCATATCTTTGCTTGGGTATGTTGGATTTTTGTCGTTTTGGTCTTGTTTAGTTTAGATAAATACTGGCTATGTTTCTAAAATGGTGTGGAGTCCTTTTGTGGTGTTTTCACTGTGTTACTGTTTGTGTTTTGTGCAAATACCTTGCACATTGCCTCTGAGATAAGCCTGACTGCTTGTGACAAGGAACCAAGGAGGTGAGCAAGGGTTATCTGAGCTGAGTATCTCCCTTACCCTGACTAGAGTGAGGGTCCATGCTTGGACAGAGTGAAACTGACTCTCAAACAGAAACCCCATTTCTAACACCTCTTTTACAGTGTACCAATTACATCACTCAATACTTGGATCAATAATTCTGCTGCTGAGCAAACCATATTGGTTGCATATGATGTAGACCTGGATAGTATGGCCTGATTACCTAATAGTTGTGCTCTTTCCACCACAAACACTACAGGCCAGAGGTACAAAGGCTTTTTGCTTTTGCAAAAGGTCCACATCGCTGAATCTAACCAATTGTGAATGCAAAAAGGTCTTTTTGTATGCAAAGGAAAACATTCTCTTCACTATTTTAGTGAATCAAATGGATACCAAATCGGTATTTTAGCAGCTCCAAATACCCAGTCGCTGTGAGGGATTTTCTAATAGTGATTCATTAGTTGTATGTATCAAGCATTCACATATTGTCACTATTTGCAGAGTGCTTCTTTGGATTTAATGGTAAGAGTCCCTGAACATACTCATGATTCTTTTGTTTATGCATAGTGGGATTCACACATGCCTTCATAGAGGAGAAATTAGAGATGTATATTTACTTGGTAACTCTTAGCACATCTATATAGGTATATGCTGAACATGGCAATCCGTTTTCTTTCTAAACTCATTTCCACTTCAACATTGTAGGAGACAGTGCTTCTGCTTTGTAATCCTGGAACACCAAGTGAGTGGTGCTACAATGCTGCACATAAATCTAAATGAAGTGTGTATAAGCATACATTTGGGCTGCTGAAAACTAATTTCTGCTGTCTCAATAAAAACAGTGGGGCACTCCATTATACACCTGAGACAAGCTGCAATATAGCAGCAACATGCTCTGTATTGCACAAAATAGCTACACAAAGAGGCATACCCATCATCTGTGCACAGCCTGGATTGAATGAAGATGATCAGCTAATACCACAATATCAGCCTTAGGATTGTTCACGGGCAGGAGAAGGAAGAGTGCAGCATGCGCAGATCCCTAGGAATTATTTTTTACCGTAAGAATCACATAAAAACTAAAAAAGAAAATCCACAGAACAATGTTGCTTTGACCCTTAACTTTTTGTTACCTTTCCTTCAGGGTTTGGTGTGGTGCAAGGTTTTATATCATAAAAAAAAAAAAAAAAAACTCTCTTTTTAAACAATGCAATTTGTAACAAATGGAAAGAAAGTAACAAGTAATAGAAGAACATTGTATTAATGCCTCTATCACTCTCTCTCTACTTTTGGCATTTCTGTGGTCTCAAAATTATTAATTCCTGGTACATCACTCCCTGTAGTTTGTCTGTATGTGTGACACAGACTTATGGCTTCCAGCGGAGAGATGCCACTAAGGCTTGAAGCCTCTTCACTTTCATCCCCACCTAATTCCCCAGTCGCAGAGATGTGTGAGGTTTGTATATTTTTTAAAGCACTGGTGACTCGTTCATGTCACAAGTGCTTTAGAGAGTCACCAGTGCTTTAGAAAGGATACAAACCTCACACATCTCTGCGACTAGTAAATTAGGTGGGGATGAAAGTGAAGAGGCTTCCAGTCTCAGTGGCATCTCTGTGCAGGAAGCCATGAGTCTGTGTTGCACGTGCAGACAACTGCAGGGAATGATGTAACAGGATGACCAATATGTTCTTATTAGGAAATTGCTATTTTGGAAATGCTAAACTAAGGATAGCTAAGGGTATAATGCCCCCGTGATGCACCCACCAATAGTGGTGCACATTAGAAGCACGCATATGTGTAATATATGGAACTCAAAAAAAGCATCTTTGGGTCCTTTTTTAGAATTGCACATGGTCACCATCGACCTGGAGTCGTTTGTGATTGCATTTCCTAAATGTCCAGTTCGCATTTAGGAAATGCTTTCTACATGTGTATAGGAATCGCAAATATGTATTCCCTATTTGTGATTTCCTATTTAGGGGATCACAAATTGCGATTTCTACTGGGTAGAAATACCAATTTGAGACCACTTACAGGGCTTTCTACATCTGAAAATCCCATTTAGCATTTCTTAACAGCCCGAAATAGCAATTTGGCCCATTAGGAAATGTTGAATGGCTTCATACAGCTGGTCTTAAATTGCAAATGCAAATCATACCAATTCACAAATTGAGAAAGAGTAACTATAATACATCAAAAATGTCAATTTCTAAATTTTGATTTGGTAACATTCACAATTTAGAAATGGCTGTTCAAAACGTTAGTACATAGGGCTCAAAGGGCCATTAGGCGTAACATTACAACTTTTTGCTATTCATCATTTCCAAGGGAAAAGTTACTCCTAGGTGTAGATTTGCATGCCTCCACCCACTCAGTTCAGAGAGTGGAGTCTGCTACAATGTCATTGATGGACATAAAGTTACTACTCGTAATGTTATGACTGCCAATGCAGGCATCCTGCACCATTGTGCAATGATGTCTGCGTTGAGGGGTGTGATTGTTTATGTGGGGGAAGGTGTCCCTTCCTGCACATAAACAATAACTAAAGGTGTGTTAACGCGTCCCTTTATGATAATTTATTACACATCAGGACTCGTTTTAGGCCAATGAATCTTTTGACCCAGTTGAGAGACACCTTAGGATGAGATAGCTAATCAATATGTCAATCAATACGTCAATAATTTCATCAATATTTATCACAACAATACATTTCACTCACCGGTTTAGTAGAATTTTATGAGTTTTATTCCCTATTGCTTACAAATCTAATAGCAGGTGCGTCAATCTCAAAACCAAGAAACATAATAACATAGTCATAATATGGCAACTTTGGTAAGATTTCATTAAAGCGAGAATAACAAACATCAGAACATAACACAGCGTGAACATAGATTGATTTAGCAGAGTGTCAATAATGCGTCAGTTCAACAAAGCATAAATTTGGTCGTTTGTCTATTTGCGTCAGTTTAATGAACACCTATCCTAACCACTGATTAGCATTAGCATGTTGGGCTCCATGCAAAACAATGTAGAACACCAATTTGGAAAACATCTAACTATGGTCTCTGTCAAAAGTAAGCAGGTGGTACCTAGAAAGGAAAAGCAAACAGACAAATCACAATTGCATTGTCATAATTACCCTACAAAGTTTAGGTCAGCGCACAGGTTCAGTCTTCGTCTTCAGGACATCAGTCAATTCGCCATCCGTCAGACCTCAGCTCTGGGGCAAAAGGGCATTTCCCTCATAAGGAAGTAAAGTGTAAAATGGACAATCTAGGGCGAGGATAGTTTAAAGTAAACCAACAAGTCACCAGACAGAGTGACAGAGTTTCTGGATAAAATCAATAGCATTCCCTACCTAATTCTAAATGACTCCCCGTGACATGGGGTTTTATCCCTTTTCCATTGTACATTCCCCCAAAATTTTATTGGACTTTTGTTATACCCCACTATCTTTAACCTATCAGAAAACACATTAGGTCACCTAACTCTTCACCCCATATTATTTTACAAGTCTTTGATTGGTCTCCAGAACTGACGTCTTCAGAGGTGGCACGTCCGGTATGATTTCATCTTTCTGTCATTCCTTGCACATCTTTTGGTCAGTAACTTCATTGTCTTCACCGATTTGAATGACCTTGTACATTACATTAATCTACACTGTTTCATTTTGTTTTTAACATTTATTCTGCAAGCAAGGAAAAGCTATGGGAACGGATCTAACATGGTTACATTCGTCTTCTAGTTTGGAGAAAAAACATACGGAGTCCTGTCCTTTTGTGAGTCAGCACACTGCAAGATAGAAAAATACATTTAATATGAGAGCTAAGCAGCTAAGCAACGGCTCATGCTAACTTAAGGCCTATGAGGATTTCAACACAGATTCAATAATGCAATCATTAGTATAAACATATTTAAACGTAATATAAACATTTTAGTCATCATTATTAGTCTACTTATACATTGGCGGCCACTCCCCATGGTCACATTTCTAGTACATGTTTAGGCAAAATTACTAATACAGTTTTATGCGGCAGTATCACACATTAATTCATAGACATTTTATGTTAATATAGATTATATAAGCTACGCTCTCTCAGGCGCTTTGGCACTTCTGTGTGTGCGGCACAATGCAGCACACATAGAAGTGCCAAAGTGTCCTTTTTAAATGATTGTTTATGTGCAGGAAGGGACACCTTCCCGCACGTAAACAATGATTTCTGCCATTTTGCTCATTCCATGCATGCTGCAGAATGCAACACGCATAGAAAATGCAAAAAATGAGGAGGAATAAAAGTATTCATCCTCATTGTGCCCTGCTAACGCCACCCCTGGAGGTGGTGTTAGATTTTGGCGTTGCCTCAGGTTAAAAAAATGTAATAAATCTGAGGCAGCGTCAAAATGTAATGGGTGTTGCTGTGGAACACCCACAGCAACACCCATCGCACACCCCTTCCACGCACAGTGCTGCATGGAAAGGGGCTGTATTTACAAGGTAGTGTTGAGCCACAAAAAGTGGCTTAACACCACCTTGTAGCTATGGCACAGTGCTTAGCGCCACAGGAGCGTCACAAAAAGTGACGCGCCTGTGGCGCTAGGGGCCTAGAAATATGGCCCTCTGTCTCTAAAGTGGAGAGACACTCTCAAATCTGCTGAGAAATGTCTCAGAGGGGAGAGCCCTTATAGTGAAAATTGTGGTCCAACACTACAAAAACTACATGGGTCACCTACATCACCCTGACTAGGATATAGAAGGCAGCCTTGTGGCAGGAGGTCAATGGTTCAGTGACTGCATTGGGGGAACACCTTGGGGGGCATAAAGAAAAAATGGCCAGATGAGAGGACGTGGGCGAAGGGTAAGTTCTCCAGGGTTCTGCTGGCTAAAGCTCTTCTAGGGGGTAAACAGTATCCTGTCTCTGTCTTGCTCTCCTTGAGGAGGCTTTCCTCTACACAATGCATCCTCAACACTGTTACATGAGAAGCCTCTTGCATATAATACTAATAATAGAGTACTAGGTAATATTTCAAATCCCCTCTCTGTAGCTACAAACGCTCCTACAATCACTGACCCACATTTATCCTTTACCATACAAATATTGTTGAGCACACACCACATATATGCCTTTCAAACACAGCCTCCAACATATACCGTATTACAAAATTGTGGTTTATATTGATTTTCATGCCATCACTTTTCAGAGTAAAGTGGTTGCTTCAGCTCAGGAAGTCGCAGCTGGCCAACTCACAGAGCTAGTTGTTGAATGTATTCCAAAAGCACACATATGTATAGTCCTATTCTAACTAGCTCACTACCACACTGTTAGACCTGGTATCCGTGGCATACTTTCCCCTGACTTGTTGCCTTCTGACCCTCCTGTTTTTCTGTCTCTATTTTTGCTGGCTTTATGATTCTGTGTACTTTACCACTGCTCACCAGTGTTAAAGTGCAAGTGCCCTGTTTTCTAAAACATAGTTATATTGGCCTGTACACAAATGGCATATTTATTTTACTCTTAATTCCCTAGTAAAGTGCACTATAAGTACCTGGGGCCTGTAAATCAAATGCTACTAGTGGGCCTGCAGCACTGATTGTGCTACCGACTACAGTAGCCTTTAAACAACATCTCTCATGCCTGCCACTGAAGAGCCTGTGTGTGCAGGTTAAACTGGCTTTTCAATCTGGAAAGTGCACCCACTTGCCAGGCCAAAACCTTCCTTTTTATTGCATATAAGCGAGCTCTAAGGTAGGCACCAGTTAGCCCCAAGAGCAGGGTACAGTGAATTTAAAAAAGTTGGACATGTACTTTTATGGTTAATATCTGGTAGCGAAAAACTAATATATTTATTTTTCACTACTGCAAGGCCTACTTCTACTATAGGTTAACACTGAGGTTACCTGAAGCAGCCTTTCAGTGTAACTTTAAATTGGGGAAAAATGAAATTTGGAGTTTGCTGTCTCTGGACTCACAATTTAAAATCAGAAATCATGGTGAAGTTGGATTTTAAACTGTGAGTCTCTTAGAAAGTTGGCATTTTCTTACTTCAATCATTCTGCGTCTCTGCCTGTCTCTGAATACATGTCTAGGGAGTGTGACAGCTGGGCTTGGTACATTCTCTCTTGACAGTCACACCAGGCTGATGGGCCTTTGTGGGCTAGATTGGAGGGAGGAGCTGACAGTAACTCCTGAATAGGGCTGTGCCTGTCCCCACACAAAAAGCTGCACAACCCCATTAAAGTGTCTGGGTTGAGGGAAGGAAGGGAAGAGACCTTGTGCACTTCAAAGGTCTCTCTTTGAAGTCTCCCCTACTTCAAAGTCTCACCTGGGTATAAGTACTGGACCCCAAACCCCATAAAATAGGTACACTTCTAGATCTCAGGACATTTTGCCGGGAAGAAGGACTGATGTGCTGCCTGAAAAGACTGCCCTTCTGCTGAACTGCTTTTTGATGTGTTGGTCTACTGCTTGTTGCCTAGGAATGTAAAGGACTGGACTTAACTCTCTACATCCTCACAAGAACCAAATGACTACAAAGGCTTGCTGGCAGCCCCCTGTTCTGAATTCTCAGGGCCATCAAAGACTTTCCCCAACTCTGCTGTAGATGCTAGACTCTGCAAACTGACTGTGAGTCCTGTCCTGCAAGGAGGTGCTGATCTAGTCCTGGGCCTTGAAAGGGGAAATTTCAGCTGTTTTCCTGCAAAAACCTGTGCATCAACACTGTTGCACTGACCAGAACTGCTGCATCCTCCCCTGATTTCTGATGAATCACAGCTACCTCTGAGGTAAGGACTCTGATTGCTGATTGAGCAGCTCAAAACCAATGCCTTTCCCCCAGTTCTGGTGCATCACCTTTGCTGCGCAGCTTGATGATGATGCATCAGCTCCATCCCTGAGGGTTCAACGCCGCACTTCGAGGACACTGCTTCGACAGCTGTGCTTCTCGACGACGATGCATCCCCCAGACTGCATGGATAGGGCTGACACAATGCCTTTGCATCGCCTCCTGGGCATCGGTGCAGCCCTTTATCCAAGCGTGGGTCCTATAGCCATCCTGCCCTTTGTCACAATCAGCCTGAACTTAGGATTTACCCCAGTCTAGCATGACCTCAAGTAACCTTTTAGCAGTATCTGGTTTCTAAGTACTGTATTGCAGTTTATTTGTTTACAAAATCATACCTTGAGTGCTACTCTTTGTATTTTGGTCATTTTGGACTTCTCTTACTCAGGTAAATATTCTCTATGTTTCTAAGTTGGTGTAACATTTGTCTGTGATGATTTTCACTGTAGAGATCTAATAATTCTATGCATGGGTCAACACCTAGTTTCAAATATTTATTCATGTTCACATTACACTAAATGTATTAGTTAATTTCTATTAAAATAATAGATATAGTATGATAAGGGAGGATGTACACTGGACCAGTTAACCTCCTAGTCCCCGTTATTTTGTAAGTGAATAAAGAAGGAGTAGACATGCATCTTTCCAACCCAGAACCCAGAGTGACTCCAAGGGCTAGTTAGCTGGTCTCCTGAGTTGATGTCTAAGGGACATAAAAGACTTCTGACCACCTTGTTTCTGTACCTGGACTCTGCCATTTGCGATTCTGCCCTGCCAAGTGGTGCCACCCTACTCATGGACCCTTGGAAGTGGGCAAAAGGTGTTTGCTCCAGCAAGACTGATGCATCCTCTGCTGTGGGAGCAGAACCTACACATTTCCGCAGTTGTGCGAAGCAGAATCAATGCATCCTCTACTGCATGGGTCAGAACCATTGCAACAGATTTGCATCAGCTTCGGAACTGCTGCTGCACAACGCTTTCCCCAGCACAAGGTCCTCACATCTCTCATTGGTGGCACCTTCGATGATGATGCTGAACCTTGTCATCGTCACTAGTGCACGGATTGGAACCAGCACCTCGCCTGAACTGTGCAACACATCCTCAACTCCGGCCTTCACTTCGCAAGCCCCTTCCACAGGATCCTCAATGATGACACATCAGGACCTCTCACCGCAGCCTCGCTGTATCTCGGAACCAACGCAAAACCTCTTTGTTTTGGATCCATGCAACGCTCCTCAACTAGGATTTAAAGCACTTTGCTTTGGCAGGTCTAACTGGGTTCGTGTAGTCAGCCCCAGCTCCATCGTAGTCAGCCTGAACTTTTGACTTTGTCCTGGTCTGGGGAGACCAGATATCCCCAGTTGGTGCTTTTGACTTTTCAACTTTATTTTACAGTATATTCTTTAAAAATTCAGAACTCAAGTTCTACTTATTGTATTTTAGTTGTTCTGGTCTTGTTTTATATATCAAAGTAATTTCTGTTTTTGTGTGGGATCCTTTTTGTGTGGTGCTTTTACTGTTTCACTGTTTGAATTATAGCACAATTACTTTACACATTGCTTTCAAGTTAAGCCTTGCTGCACCGTGCCAAGCTACCTGAAGGTGAGCACAGGTTAACTTGGAGTTAGCGTGCGCCTTACCCTGACAAGAATTGCGGGTGTTGCTTGACCAGGGCTCACACCCCAGTCAACCATCAATACAATTTCTCAGAGTGGAAATATCTACTCCACCTACGCAGCCTCTCGCTCGTTTGCATAAATCTGTGCTTGCAGGAAGGAAACCCCTGCATGCAGGAAGGAGACAAAGCTTTAGGGGAGCACAAAGATTGTTACAAGATGTGACTGACATCACAAAATTTAGGTCTCAACTGATATGTGTTAATTATCGACTGTACCATGTGGATGATTGTGACTAAAAGTTGTAAGTGTGAAGTGTAAGAATGATAGCGAAAGTGAAGTGCAAATTGCACAATAAATAGTGTTGCTTGTTTATTTGTGACATGCAATGTGGCAGTCCATCATAATTGACAAGACACTCTTCAACCACATAAATGCATGAACCGAATTAGCAACTGTAGGAGGCTGGCCTGGCTTGTAGTGGGTACCAAAGGTACTTACACCTTGTGCCAGGTACAGTTATCCCTTATTAGTAGAATAGAGGTGTTTCTAGCAGCTTAGGCTGATAGAAGGTAGCTATGGCAAAGCAGCTTAGGCTGAACTAGGAGACTTGCAAAGCTCCTACCATACCACTTATATCATATGCACAATATCATAAGAAAACACAATACACAGAGGCCCATATTTATACTTTTTGACGTAAAACTGCGCTAACGCAGTTTTGCGTCAAAAAAATTAGCGCCGGCTAACGCCATTCTGAAGCGCCATGCGGGCGCCGTATTTAGGCAATGACGTTAGCCGCCGTTAGCCGCCGGCGCTGCCTGGTGTGCGTTGAAAAAAACAACGTACACCAGGCAGCGCCGGCGTAGGGGGATATGGAGCTTGGGCGTGAAAAAATGGGGCAAGTCAGGCTGAGGCAAATTTTTCGCCTCAACCCGATTTGCGCCATTTTTTTCCACTCCCTACCCCCATAGAAATGACTCCTGTCTTAGCAAAGACAGGAGTCATGCCCCCTTGCCCAATGGCCATGCCCAGGGGACTTCTGTCCCCTGGGCATGGTCATTGGGCATAGTGGCATGTATGGGGGCACGAATCAGGCCCCCCTATGCCACAATTTATTTATTTTTTAAAATACTTACCAGAACTTACCTTATTGTCCCTGGGATGGGTCCCTCCAGCCTTGGGTGTCCTCCTGGGGTGGGCAAGGGTGACAGGGGGTGGCCCTGGGGGCATGGGAGGGCACCTCTGGGCTCCTTTCGAGCCCACAGGTCCCTTAACGCCTGCCTTTTACAGGCGCTAAAAAACGGCGCAAAAGCGGCCGTACGTCATTTTTTTTGACCCGCCCACTCCCGGGCGTGAATTTTGCCCGGGAGTGTAAATACGGCGCACATGCCGCGGAGTCACTTTTTTAGACGGGAACGCCTACCTTGCATATAATTAACGCAAAGTAGGTGTCCACGCTAAAAAAGGACGCAAACTCCATGGACTTTGGCGCTAGACGCGTCTAACGCCAAAGTATAAATATGGAGTTACTTTTGCGTCGGAATTGCGTCAAAAAAAATGACGCAATTCCGGCGCAAACAGAGTATAAATATGCCCCAGAGTTACTAAAAATAAAGGTACTTTGGCCCATATTTATACTTTTTTAGCGCCGCATATGCGCCGCATTTTGATGCAAAAACGGCGCAAACTTACAAAATACAATTGTATTTTGCAAGCTTGCGCCATTTTTTGCGTCACAAAATGACGCAAATGCAGCGCTATAAAAGTATAAATATGGGCCTTTATTTTTATGACAATATGCCACAAGTATCTCAGTGAGTACCCTCAGTAAGAAGGTAAGTAATACACACAAGTTATATGTACACAAACCAAAATTAGGTAAGTAAGAGTAAGAAAAGTAATGCAAACAGTGTAGAATTACAATAGGTTGCAATAGGCAGACATAGGTCTAGGGGCAACACAAGCCATATACTCCAAAAGTGGAATGTGAATCACAAATGGACCCCAGACCTATGGGAGCTTGTAGAGGGTCGCTGGTACTGCAGGAAAACAGTCAGGGTGTTCAAGATACCCCACCCCAAGACCCTGAAAAGTAGGAGTAAAGTACACCTACTACCCCAAAAGAGCACAATAGTCGTGATGGGGGATTCTGCAAGAACAACAAACACCAGCAGTGCACTGAAAACGTATTCCTGGACCTGAGGACCTGCAAAGCAAGGGGACCAAGTCCAATAGTCGCGACAGTGTCCAGGGGGGCAGGAGCCCGGAAAACCATGGATGAAGGTGCAAGGAAGCTGCCTCTGGATGGAAGAAGCTTGGAATTCTGCAAAAACGAAGAGGACTAGAAACCTTTCCTTTGGATGGAAGATGTCCCACGTTGCGATGAAGGTTGAAAAAGTGTTCCTACGCAGAAATACCACAAATAAGCCGTGCTAGCTGCAAGGGTCGCGGTTTTTGGGTGCTGCTGAGGACCAGGAAGGACCAGGATGTCGCCCCTTGGAGGAGGAGACAGAGGGGTTGCTCAGCAACTTAGAGAGCCATCACAGAAGCAGGCAGCACCAGCAGAAGAATCTGAACGGGCACTTGGAAGATTTGTGAACCAGAGCCCACGCAGAGTTACAAAAGACGTCGGAGGCCAAGTCAGCAGGTTGTGCACTGCAGGACAGAGTGCTGGGGACCCAGGCTAGGCTGTGCATGAAGGAACTCCTGGAAGAGTGCACAGAAGCCGGAGCAGCTGCAAATCATGCAGTACACAGGTTTGCAGTCTAACGTGGGGAGGCAAGGACTTACCTCCACCAAACCTGGACTGAAGATTCACTGGAGTGTGGGAGTCACTTGGATAGAGTTCCTGTGTTCCAGGGAACACGCTCGTCAGGATAAGAGGGGACCCAGAGGACCGGTGATGCAGTCTTTTGGTGCCTGCGTTAGCAGGGGAAGATTCCGCTGACCCACGGGAGATTTCTTCTGAGCTTCTGGTGCAGGGTGAAGGCTGGCAACCCCCAGAGCATGCACCACCAGGAAACAGTCGAGAAAGCCGGCAGGAGGAGGCACTACAATGTTGCTGGTAGTCGTCTTGCTACTTTGTTGCATTTTTGCAGGCGTCCTGGAGCAGTCAGCGGTCGATCCTTGGTAGAAGTCAAAGAGGGAGATGCAGAGGAACTCTGGTGACCTCTTGCATTCGTTATCTGAAGAATTCCCCAAAGCAGAGACCCTAAATTGCCAGAAAAGGAGGTTTGGCTACCAAGAAAGGAGGATTGGCTACCAAGAAAGGTAAGAGCCTATCAGAAGAGATCTCTGGCGTCACCTGCTGGACTGGCCACTCAGAGCAGTCCAGTGTGCCCCCAACACCTCTGTTTCCAAGATGCCAGATGTCTGGGACACACTGGAGGAGCTCTGGGCACCTCCCCTGGGAGGTACTGGTCAGGGGAGTGGTCATTCCCCTTTCCTTTGTCCAGTTTTGCGCCAGAGCAGGGCTGGGGGATCCCTGAACCGGTGTAGACTGGCTTATGTAGAGGTGGGCACCATCTGTGCCCATCAAAGCATTTCCCTGAGGCTGGGGAAGGCTACTCCTCCCCAGCCCTTCACACCTATTTCCAAAGGGAGAGGGTGTAACACCCTCTCTCAGAGGAAATCCTTTGTTCTGCCTTCCTGGGCCAGGGCTGCCTGGATCCCAGGAGGGCAGAAACCTGTCTGAGGGGTTGGCAGCAGCTGCAGTGGAAGGCAGTTTGGCAGTACCCAGGTTCTGTGCTAGAGACCCGATGGATCCAAGATCTTAGACATTTTACATGGCCATGTTCGGAGTTACCATTGTGATGCTATACATAGGTGGTGACCTATGTATAGTGCACGTGTGTAATGGTGTCCCCGCACTCACAAAGTCCGGGGAATTTGCCCTGAACGATGTGGGGGCACCTTGGCTAGTGCCAGGGTGCCCACACACTAAGTAACTTGGCACCCAACCTTTACCAGGTTAAGGTTAGACATATATGTGACTTATAAGTTACTTATGTGCAGTGTAAAATGGCTGTGAAATAACATGGACGTTATTTCACGCAGGCTGCTGTGGCAGTCCTGTGTAAGAATTGTCTGAGCTCCAAATGGGTGGCAAAAGAAATGCTGCAGCCCATAGAGATCTCCTGGAACCCCAATACCCTGGGTACCTAAGTACCATATACAAGGGAATTATATGGGTGTACCAATGAGAATTTGTAAATTTAGTCACTAGCCTGCATTGACAAATTCAGAAAGCAGAGAGAGCATAAACACTGAGGTTCTGGTTAGCAGAGCCTCAGTGATACAGTTAGGCACCACACAGGGAACACATACAGGGCACATACTATGAGCACTGGGGTCCTGCCTGGCAGGATCCCAGTGACACAAGGGCCAAAACAACATACATACAGTGAAATATGGGGGTAACATGCCAGGCAAGATGGTACTTTCCAACAGCAAATAAAAAAATTAACTAACTAGTCGATACTGCCCAGTATACTCTGACCTCCATACTGTACTCCACTGTGGGTATCTGGATGTGGGCCTTGATCAGGCTTAATGTCTTTATGTAAGCCGGGTCGCATGGTGATTTTGTGCAATACACAACAGGCTACAACAATCATGCAAACAACTTCTGAGAAGTACACTAACACCTTCTGTATGGCCAGGATATCTGTATCACTACTTAAGAATCCAAAAAGGTGCGTGCAATTATGGCTTGTGTATGCATGTCCCCTAATGCACGTCTTCAGGGTGCGAGGGGATGAGGAGAGAGAGCATAATCCACATCACCTGCAACAAAGACAAGTTATTTTTCTTAAAAAGGGTTCTATTCTAAATTCTGTACATCGTGTCTACATTACATGCAGTGATTGTCAGGGTAACTTGTGTGTATCTTGTTGCAGAAAGCACTGAGTCAGTTTGTTTGAGATGCCACCCCCAGATGCTTGTGTAGTCCCAGTGTGAGACATAATTACTTACCAGTTAGTTTCATGTTACCAATCCCCAGCAGCCAACCAAGGTGCAAGAAGCGAGAAAATGTGTGCTGTGTGATGAGGTGGTTGAAATTATTTTTGGGTGCACTAAGTTGCAATAGGCACATGAGGGAAGTGGGCAAAGACTTACAATTTCCTTGTAATCTTCTGCTTGTCCTCCAGTGATTGCGGCATTTTAATAAACTGTTTCCCTTTTCTGTTAACACATTTCAAAATCTAATACAAGCATCAAGACTGACTTGCCTGTGAGAGGCTTACGTTGTCAGAACCGACCCTCTGGAAAGATCCAGTGGCCATGAAATCAAGGGCAGACAGTATTTTGATATAGGCAGTTATTGCCTCAAGGTGGGCTGTAGGTAAATCAAGCTCCTGCTCCCAGATTGCAACCATGTCAAGTGATCACTTCAGTTGAGAAGTGGTATCGGTTAATGACCGCTTCCACAGACATGCCAAAGAGGATGGTTTTTGCCTGTAAACAATCCCTCTCCCCCTCAATTAACAAGTCTTCTTAATGAGGGGCAAAGCAACAAACGCATTCTCTGACAGAGTGATGGCAAAAATGTTTGGGTGTGTAAGTTAATTTATTGTGTGCCAGCCTTTATACAATTGGTTGATGTTATGATGTGTGCTCACCTGGGGGTGGGTGGTGGTGTACAGAACCAGCACTCCTTGCATTACTAGGTATATTGCAAGTGTTGTAAGCATTCTTGAAAAATATAAAATTATTTATTATGTTTGGGAAATGAAACCCCTTACTACATTATAAGTATATTGCAAGTCTCTGAAGAGTTCTGTGACTGCTTAGAGGAACAAGTCAAAAGGCCAAGTTCTTGTATAAGGTCATGTAACTGCAAGGTGACTTGCAATATCCTTATTATTCAAGGCAGAGGGTATTGTATTCTTTAGAATTCATGGTCGCCCATGCCACAAAATGCCTAAATCTTTGGTGTTTTGAGCTATCATTTGAAAAAGAGATAGGGTCCGATTACGACTTTGTGGATGGAAAAGCCATATGGGTAGGTTGCCGCCAGTTTGTCCGCCTCCCCAACAGCCCCATTATGAGCAGAACCTGTTGCCATCAGTGCAGGTGCCTCCCCATCGGCCCCATTACGAGTTTCCCACTGGGTCAGCGGACGGAAACAGAGTTTCCGCCCACTGGCCTACTGGCAAGCAGCCTACAGCATTGTTTCCAGCTCGTAATGGAGCCGGCACCAATGTTTTAGTGTGTGGGGTGCTCCAGAAACCTGTAGCAAAGTTCACTGTCTGCAAGGCAGACAGTGAAGTTTGTGACGGGCTGGCCAGGGGGCCCCGTACTGCCTGTGCAAAGTGCATGGGTAGTGGAGGGGCCCCACTGGGGCACCCTGGACCCCGTCTCCGCCAGCTGTTTCATGGTGGTGCTACACCATGAAACCGCTGGCAGAGAAAGGAGTCCTGGTAGATTAGGACCTCCAGCACGGCCACACTGTCGTGCCAAGAAAAAGTAGTGGTGCTGGAGGTCAGACCGCAGCACCACTGACGCGGTCGTAATGAAGGCCAAAATGTTTGTAACATGAAGAATAAAATTTGAATCTCTGTGCAAAATTAAACACACCAAAAAACAGTTAGATGTTGGTTGCAAACCAATAATAGAATCCGTCCAATACAAGCCAGATTTAAAAAACAATGCTGAAGCTCAGAATGTGTACAAACATAAACATTTCCTTTCTGCTTATCACTGAAGAAGGAAAAGCCACGTTAAATTTTTGTTTTTGAAACTGAAGCTTTAATTATGCACTGTGACCTGCCTTTCTTCTTGGTTGCTGGTTCTGGCAGCAAGCATTGTGATTTCAGAACTCAACTATAAATCATCACAGTTGAGAGGCTATGTCATTTCTTTATTAGACTAGGTGAGCATGTCACCTGTACATTAGATACAGACTTTTATACAATGATTGTAGGCTCCTATTATAAAATAAAAATATTTAATAGACATCAAAAAATTATTTTACAAATCACCTTATATTCATACACATTTCTATGGTATTTGGCACCTCTAATATTTTCTATGGCAGCCAGTTGCAGTACCAGCGAGTGACTATGAGTGGTGCTGAACTTACTTAAAGTCTTGGCTGAAGGACACTTACTATTTTGTGCCCTTTCTGGCAGTTGTAATTTTAACAGTGTAGTTTGTAAAAATCAAGCTGTCTTTTTCTTTTGTGTATATGTTATTTGCAAGTCCCTCTCTAAGCCCTTCTTGGACCCTTCCTAAACCACTCACATTTATAAGTAAGTGTTCCCTATTTCCAGTCACTGTCCCTTGACTGTCCCACGTTTAATACCACTAAATATATGTACATAAGTGCACATCTCTGCATGTGTTGCAGAGATCTCCACATAGAAAGGGAGGAAAGTAGAGATGGAGGTCTCCCCACATAGGTTCGTGAAAAGCATTTTTGTAGCATGGAAGTTGTAATCTTGGAGTACTCTTAAGAATACTACAAAGTGTATGTTGGACTTGGCCCTTTTACAGGGTCATTCCCTAGACTTTTTGCCTTTGGCATCCTTATTTTTCTGACCTTTGTTGGCTGACGTTATGACTCTGAGCACGTTTTCACTGCTAACCAGTGCTTGAGTGCATGTGCTCTCCCTTGTAAAAATTGGTATGATTGGCTTATAACTAATTGGCATATTTAATCTACCTATAAGTCCCTTGTAAAGTGGTATCCCTATCCCCAGGGCCTGTAAATTAAATGCTATTAGTGGGCCTACAATGCTGCTTGCGCCACCCACTGAAGTAACCTGTCAAACCTATCTCAGGCCTGCTAGCACAGGGCCTTTGTGCGCAGTTTCCTGCCACAGGGACCTGGCATCTAAATTTACTTGCCAGGCCCAGAACTCCCCTTTTACTACATGTAAGTCACCCCTAAGGTACACCCTAGCTAGCCCTATGGGCAGGGTGCCATGTATGTAGAAGGCAGGACATGTGCCAGATTGCGTGTCCTGTCCTGGTAGTGACAAGCAGCCTATCTTGGTGTCTCACTGCTGTGAGTGCTGCCTTCTCATAGGATTGCATTAAAAATGCCCTGCCTTATGTGTAAGGGGTATTGTCTGATCTATGAGAGGTAGTGTAGGCATGTTTGGTATGGTTGTGATAGTGATAAGAACTGCTGCTTACTGGTGTAGGTGTATTTTCATTACTATCACAGAAATGCCACTTCTAGAAAGTGCAAATATTTCTGTGCTTATGACTCTGGTGTTTTTGCAGCTTGCCTCCAATCCATGTCTGGGCAGACTGACAGTTGGGGCTTTGTGCACACTTTTCAGGCAGCTTGTACACAGGGAGGATGGAGGTGTCACAGAGGTGCACCTACATATTGTATAGCCTTCCAGGGCTAAGAGAAGGGGGAGGCAGGACACACCTGAATTTGTAAAGGCTGTGCCCTGGCCTCGCACAATAGGGTTGTTTACCCCTCACAGATGTTTGGAGCCTGTGCTGGAGGAGAGAAAGGGCACTCCCAGAACCTGTCGTAACTGGTTGGGACCCCCTCTCCTCCCCATTGTAACACACACTGTAAACTTAGTATAAGTACAGGGGTATTTTCCCCACAATTTAGACATTCTTTTGGCATTCTTGGGACTCCAGAAATCTTACCATACCTGGACTCAGGACTATGTTGAGAGGACTCACCAGGACCACCTTGGACTGCTTCTGTGGGGCTGACCTGTGACCTGCCTGGTCACTAGGAGGAACTGCCACCACCTGCATTCTTTGTGCTGGCCTGTAGCTGGGCCACTCCAACCCTGTGCTTTTTTTTTGTTCATTCTCCCTTGCCTCTAGGGGCAGGGTGCCGTGGCCCCTGACCCCTGCAATAACCCAAACACAACAGGGACTCCATTTGCTTGCATTGGGGACATAGTGCAGCGCTTTCTGTGTGGCCCACTTAGCGCCTCGTGAGCACCCTTTTTGTGACCCCCTCCTTGAAAGCGCGTCAATGGAGAAATCACCACCGCAGCCCGGGTTACAAATATGGTCTTGGTGCTTTGAAAAGCGCTTCCTGGCTGCCCCAAATCACCGCCCCAGTCCGGGCGTCATCTGCTGAAGAAACGCAAGTATCGCGCACCTTCCAGTGCCCCCGGAGCACAAGGAAAAGGTAAATGGAGCAAGTGTGCTCCTATTGATACCCCCAGGGCACGGTCCGCTTCTTGGAGCACCCCCATGGCTCCAGCTGCCCTCCAGTTCTGTGTGAGTCACCGCAGCACCCTGGGAAACCACCAGAAACACTCACGCACCACATCAGGTGCAGGCGACTGTGTATCCGTGGCCCCAGGAGGGAGAAATACCTCATCGGAGGTCTCCTCCGGATCCCAGGGCCGCCCCTGAGGAGCAGGACTCGGGGGAAGGCGAGGGGAACACCCTCCTACCCCAAGTCTCTGCCATAGGAGCGGGACGCTCCTCTTTTGAAACTGGGCATCATTACTCTTTAGTGCACGGGGAGGAGAGGTCTCACAAGAGGTCCCTTCCTTTCGCCCCCATTTTCCTTTGTTGGGCTTGCCTGCCCGCCCCCTTTGTGAAAGGCATGAGAAGACTGGGGGAGCCCTCCAGAGAGATCAAAGGCTCCAGGAGGGGCCTGATTATCGCAATAGAGAGGGTGCAGACCTCCCCTCTCCCCCAGGAGCACTGCCTGGCCCCTGCTTCACGCATAGGAGCGCCAGGGGTCCCCTTTGCTCATCTTCTAGGCACTAGGGCTGCTTCATCTTCATAAAACCAGGTACTTTTTAGGATATATTGGCTCAGTGTATGGACCTTGTGGGGTTTACATGTTTCCTACCTGCTTTTATGACGCTACAGATATGTGCTGTTGTTTCTTTTTATGGACATGACATGCTGATATGTATTTTTTATGACTTGTGATATGTTCTCTAATGTTCCTTTTATGGGTATTTACGAGGTATTCATGACAGTGCATAGATTTCTTTACTGTAATTCCTGACTACTGCTTATGTTGCAGAATCCTGAGTATGTACGTGTTCTAATGTGACAACTGCATATTCTTGCAGAGTTTTAGTAACTTGTGTAACGTTCTGACAACTGCTAACGTAGCAGGGTGTTACTAATGGGTAATGTTGGTCTAATTATGTTTTGTGCGATACAGTTTATTTTTACATAGCTCAGTGTTGTGTTTACTTTGTGGTGTACATTTTGCATCACGTGTGTTGTGTGTGTTGTGCAAACACTTTACACATTGCCTCCGGGTGAGGCCTGACTGCTCGTGCCAAGCTACCAAGGGGTTGAGCAGGGGTTATCTTGGACGTGTAACTCCCTTGCCCTGACTAGAGTGGGTTGTAGGAGGCTGGTATGGTTTGTTGTGGGTACTTTGGGTACTTACACCTTATACCAGGTCCAGTTATCCCTTATTAGTTAAGTAGTAGTGTTCTAGCAGCTTAGGCTGATAGAGGTAGCTAGGAGACATGCAAAGCTCATGCAATACCACTTATAGTTACACAGTACTTATACACAAGTAAAGACAATACTCAGTATTACCAAAAATAAAGATATTTATTTGGGTGACACCGTACCAAAAATATCTTAGAGACAATACTCCTTCTGGAGGTAAGTATTATACACAATGTATACACTAGACACCAAAATTAGAAAAGTAAATAGTCATAGAACAATTCAAACAGTAGGAAATCCGATCGAATGCAATTGGAGAAAATAGGTCTAGGGGCAACACAAACCATATACTAAAAAAGTGGAATGTGAGCCACAAATTCCCCCCTGCAGAAGTGCAGTGTGTGCAGAATCACTGGGAGAGTAAGACTAGAGTAAAGGTAAGTAAATTACCCCACCCTGGAGCCCGGAAAAGCAGGAGTAAAGAACTGCAAGTTTCCTTAGGACACACTACACCTCGTTTTGGGGATTTTGCAGCAGTCAACCAAGTCTGCAAAGAACAACTGCTGGATTATTGGACCTGAAGACCTGCAAAGGAAGGGGACCGAGTCCAGAAGTCGAAAGAAGTTCCAGGAAGGACAGGAGCCCCTGCCAACCCAGAAGAGGGTGCAAAAGAAGAGTCCACAGTTAGTCGAAGACTGCAGAATTGCACCCTAGCAAGAAGCCAGGGGGTTCCTGCATGATGCAAAAGATGTTCCACGGGGTGAATATTGTTGCAGATGAGATTTCGTGTTGGAAGTCACCAACAAGCCTTGGCTATGCCAAACGTGCATTTTTCATCAAAGTGGCATTGGATGGACCCAGGAGGGACCTTGGGGTCTCAACTCTGTGTTAGGAGGAGGAGGAGCTCTCAGCACTTTAGAGAGCCCTCAGGATGCCAGCCAGCACCCCCAGAAGCTTCAGGATCTGGGTTCAAAGGAGGTGCAAAATGCAGTTGATGCAGCACAACAAAAGAAGGTCCCACGCCACCGAAGAACAACTCAGCAAGTTGAGCGTCACAGGGTGGAGTGCTGGGGACCTGGGCCCAGCTGTGCATGAAGGAATTTTGCAAAGAGTGTACAGAGGCCTCAGGAGATGAAGAAGACACAGTACACAAGGGTACTGCCGTTCTCGGGGAAGGCAAGGTCTTACCTCCTCCAAATTGTGTCCGCAGGACCTCAGGACAGTCTATATTGAGGATGTCCACCCTGTGTGTCCTTAGGAGCACGCTCTTTGTTGTGAGAGGAGTCCCAAGGTACCGGTCGTCGTCTTGGAAGGTGCCTGCTTGGAGCAGGGGAGTGACTCTGTCACTCCACAGGAGATTTCTTCGGTTCTTCTGGTGCAGGGTGAAGACAGGGAGTCCCCATAGTGTGCACACCATGGAAACTGTTGCAGTTGCTGACTTGGAGCTGAGGAGGTTGCTGAAGAAAAGTGTCTCATGTAGACACTTTGTTGCAGTTACAGCGTTTCTTGAAGCAGGCTGCGGTTGATCCGAGGTCAGAAGAGTCTGAAGTTGTTGCAGAGGATTCCTGAAGAAACTTGCAAGCAGAATCTGAAGAGAACCCACAGGAGAGACCTTAATTAGCCCTGAGAGGGAGATTGGCTACATTATCAGCTAAGGACCTATCAGGAGGGGTCTCTGACGTGACCTGCTGGCACTGGCCACTCAGAGCCCTCCAGAATGCCCCCACATCCTGCAAAGCAAGATGGCTGACGTCTGGGACACACTGGGGGAGCTCTGGGCACCACCCCTGGGGTGGTGATGGACAGGGGAGTGGTCACTCCCCTTTCTTTCATTCAGTTTCCCACCAGAGCAGGGGAAAAGGGGTCCTTGAAATGGTGTAGACTGGTTTATGCAAAGAGGGCACCATCTGTGCCCTTCAAAGCATTTCCAGAGTCTGAACTGTGTGAGGGCACCTTTGCTAGTGCCAGGGTGCCCTCACACTTAGAAACTTTGCACCTAACCTTCAGCAAGTGATGGTTAGACATAAAGGTGACTTATAAGTTACTTAAGTGCAGTGAAAATGGCTGTGAAATAACATGTGCTTTATTTCACGAAGGCTGCAATGGCAGGCCTGTGCAAGGGTTTGTCTGCGCTCCCTATGGGTGGCAAAAGAAATGCTGCAGCCAATGGGAATCTCTTGGATCCCCAATACCCTAGGTACCTAGGTACCATATACTAGAGAATTATAAGGGTGTTCCAGTGTGCCAATTAGAATTGGTAAAAATGGTCACTAGCCTGCGAGAGAGCATAAGCCCTGAGGTTCTGATTAGCAGAGCCTCAGTGACACAGTTAGGCACTACACAGGGAACACACATTCAGGCCACAACTTTGAGCACTGGGGTCCTGGCTAGCAGGATCCCAGTGAGACAGGCAAAAACAAACTGACACACAAGCAAAAATGGGGGTAACATTGTGTCCCAGACCTCTGCCATCTTGAATGCAGAGATGTGAGGGCACAATGGAGGCCTCTGAGTGGCCAGTGCCAGCAGGTGACGTCAGAGACCCCTCCTGATAGGTGCTTACCGGGGTAGGTGGACAATCCTCCTCTGAGGGCTATTTGGGGTCTCTCCTGTGGGTTTCTCTTCAGATAACGAATGAAAGAGCTTACCAGAGTTCCTCTGCATCTCTCTCTTTGACTTCTGCCAAGGATCGACCGCTGACTGCTCCAGGATGCCTGCAAAAACGCAATAAAGTAGTAAGACAAGTACCAGCAACATTGTAGTGCCTAATCCTGATGTCTTTCTTGACTATTTCCTGGTGGTGCATGCTCTGAGGGCTGTCTGCCTTCACCCTGCAATGAAAGCTAAGAAGAAATCTCCTGTAGGTCGACGGAATCGTCTCCTGCTAACACAGGCACCAAACTTCTGCATCACTGGTCCTCTGGGTACCCTCTCATCTTGTTGAACATGGTCCCTGGAACACAAGAGCTGGATCCAAGTGACCCCACAGTCCTGAGGTCCTTTTGTCGAAATTTGGTGGAGGTAAGTACTTGCCTCCCCATGCCAGACTGTAATCCTGTGCACTGCGTGAACTGCAGCTGCTAGGGCTTCTGTGCACTTTTGCAAGGAATCCTTCGTGCACAGCATAGCCCAGGTCCCCAGCACTCCGTCCTGCATTGCTCAACTCGCTGAGTTGACCACCAGCTTCGTAGGACCCTCCTTTATAGTGTTGAGAAGACTGCTGTGTTCAGATTTCTTGAACACCTGTCCAAGTGCTTCTGAGGGTGCTTTTGCACTGACCCTCTGTGCTGCTCCTCGCCACCTCTCTCTCCTTCTCCAAGGGGCAACCTCCAGGTCCTTCCTGGTACCAGGCAGCACCCATTTTCTTCAACCACGACCTTTGCAGCTAGCAAGGTTTGTTTGCTGTCTTTCTGCGTGGAAATAACTCTGTATCCTCCAGTATGCCATGGGACATCTTCTGTGCAATGGAGAAGTTCCTGGCATCTTCTGTTGTTGCCGAATCTTCAGCTTCTTCCACCCGGAGGCAGCCGTTTTGCACCTTCATCTGGGGTTTAGTGGGCTCCTGCCCCCCCTGGACACTTTTGTGACTCTTGGACTTGGCCCCCTTCCTTTGCAGGTCCTCAGGTCCAGGAATCCGTCTTCAGTGCTTTGCAGTCAGTTGTTGTCTTTGCAGAATCTCCTATCACAACTTTAGTGTGTTTCTGGGAAAGTAGGGTAACTTTACTCCTACTTTTCAGTGTCTTGGGGTGGGGTATCTTAGACACTCTTAGTGTTTTCTTACACTACCAGCGACCCTCTACACACTACACTAGGCCTGGGGTCCTTAAGTGGTTCGCATTCCACTTTCTTAGTATATGTATTGTATTCTACAGTGTTTGCACTACTTTTCTAACTGTTTACTTACCTGATTTTGGTTTGTGTATATTTTCTGTGTATTTTAATTACCTCCTAAGGGAATATATCCTCTGAGATATTTCTAACACATTGTCTCTAAAATAAAGTACCTATATGTTTGGTAACACTGAGTATTGTGATTTTTATGATATAGTGCTATATGATGTAAGTTGTATGGTAGGAGCTTTGCATGTCTCCTAGTTCAGCCTAAGCTGCTCTGCTATAGCTACCTCTACCAGCCTAAGCTGCTAAAACACTACTAATCTACTAATAAGGGATAACTGGACCTGGCACAAGGTGTAAGTACCATCAGGTACCCACTACAATTCAGGCCAGCCTCCTACATTGGTGGTGCAGCGGTGGGATAAGTACTTGTAACTGCTTTACCACTTTGTCACTGGTGCTTTTCATAACAAAAACATATACCAAATACTTCAGAATACACACAGTTAACCTAAACAGTTTAACTTTCTTTCTACAAACTTTGTAAAACGTTTCAGAAAAGTTTTGAAAAGTTTTGAAAAGTTTTCAAACGTTTTTTCTCTTTCTTCTAAAAGTTTCTAAACTTTTTTCTCTATGTCCTAAACCCTTTCTAACAATCATGTCTGCAGTAGAACTTACTCCCACAGTTATCCAGGCAACCTATGGTAGTTTAAACTTTAAAATGTTGAGGGGTCTCTGCATAGAAAGAGGTTTCAGCATTGGTAAGAACCCTACCAAAGATCTTCTCCTTAGCCTTCTCCAAGAAAATGACCAGAACCAGTCTGGCCCATCCCAGGATCAGGAGTATAGGAGGGGGGTACCCAGCAAGACTCAGAGGAGTCCCCTGAGGATGCTGGGGAGGGTTCATCCAAAGACCTGCCAGCTAACAGGCCATCTAGTGACACTTGTAATGGGAGGGGGTCACACACTAGTAGGGCATATTTCACTCCAAAAGGCCAAAGTTACTAGAGTCCAGCCAGTTAGGGAAAGGTCCACTTCTGCCAATTCCCACATTTCTTCTGTGTTTCAGAATTCCTAAGCCTCCCGCCCTGAGGATAACACTATGGAAAGGGAACTCAGAAAACTGAGGTTGGAAGAGATCAGGCTGAAGCTAAGACAGCAGCAGCTGGCCTTAGACAGGGAATCTCTAGATGTAGAGAGGGAGAGGCAAAGGTTGAGGTTAGTTCCCCATGGTGGCAGCAGCAGTGTTTTTGATAGCAATCCTCCAAGAGAACACAATTCCAGAAACCTGCACAAGAAAGTACCCCTTTACAAAGAGGGGGATGACATTAACAAGTGGTGTGCTGCCCTTGAGAGGGCTTGTATGGTACAGTTGGTCCCTCAAAGGCAGTGGGCTGCTATCTTGTGGCTATCTTTCACTGATAAGGGCAGGGATAGGCTCCTTACTGTCAGAAAAAGTGATGCTAATAATTACAAAGTTTTGAAGGATGCACTCTTGGATGGATTTGGCTCAGCCACTGAACAATACAGGATTAAGTTCAGAGACACCAGAAAAGAGTCCTCTCTAGACTGGACAGACTTTGTAGACTGTTCAGTGAAGGCCTTGGAGGGTTGGTTACATGGCAGTAAGGTGACTGACTATGAAAGCCTGTATAATCTAATCCAGAGAGAGCATATTGTGAACAATTTTGTGGCTGATTTGTTGCACCAGTACTTGGTAGACTCAGATCTGACCTCTCTCCAAGAATTGGGAAAGAAGGCAGACAAATGGGTCAGAACAAGAGTGAACAGAAAAGTTCATACAGGTGGTGACAAGGATGGCAAGAAGAAAGATGGTGAGAAATCTCAGGATAAGCATGGGGATAAAGGTAAAACTAAAGATCCTTCTTCACATCCTAAACACTCTTCAGGGGGTGGGGATAAATCATCTTCTTCCTCTTCTTCACAACCCAAACACACTAAAAATCCTTGGTGCTATGTGTGTATAAATAAAGGCCAAAGGCCAGGGAATATGTCCTGCCCAGGTAAACCCCCTGAGCCTACCACCACTAATACATCAAACTCTAGTACCCCTAGCAGTAGTGGTAATAGTGGTGGGACTGCTGGCAACAGTCAAGATAAGGGTGTGGTTGGGTTCACTTTTGGGTCCATCATAGAAACTGGGGTAGTCAGTCCCAAGACAGTTTCTGTCACACCTTGTGGCATTGGCCTTGCCACACTGGCTGCTTGTCCCCTTACAATGGATAAGTACGGGCAGTCAGTTACAATAAATGGTGTTAAGCCTCAGGCCTACAGGGACACAGGTGCCAATATCACTTTGGTGATTGAAAACCTAGTGTCTCCTGCACAACACATCATTGAACAACAGTACAATATTATTGATGTCCATAACTCCACTCAGTACCTCCCCTTCGCTATAGTTCAGTTTAGTTGGGGTGGAGTTATTGGCCCTAAGCAGGTGGTAGTATCACCTAGTTTACCTGTAGACTGTCTCTTAGGTAATGACCTAGAGACCTCAGGTTGGGCTGAGGTAGAGTTTAATACCCATGCATCCATGCTGGGTATCCCTGAGGGATTGCTTCCTCTCATTTCACCTGAAATGAAAAAGCAAAGGAGAGAAAAAGGCCTGACAACTCAAGATCCTTCTCCAACAACAGGTAAAAAGGGCATCAAAGTATCCCACCCTGACAGTAAGGATACCATTCCTCTGGTGGGAGAAACCTCTCCTGGGGTGGAACCTGTACCAAGGGAACCATAAGGTAGCACAGCTGTACTCCCTGAGGTGAAAGTACCTCTCTGTGGGATAACTAATACTGGAGAGAAAAAGTACACCATTTTAGTTAACATGGAGCATCCCTCCAACCCTCCCAGAGAATCTTTAGTGCAGCAACCCTGCACTGCCTCACAACACTTAGGACAGCAGCACTGCCCTAGTGTGGAGCTTATAGGACAGCAGCCCTGCCCTGCTCCAACTCAAGAGAAACAGCAACCCTGTTCTCTCATACAGCCATATGGACAAACATTTTGCCCAGCAGTGGCTTTATTGAGACAGTATCCCTGTCTGGCATTCTCATCATTTGACAAAGGCCAAGTGGACAATTCCCACTGCTCTAAACAAAAACATACTAATAGGAACTCTGAGAATATAGCTTCACATTGTTGGCTAGCTAAACAACTCCAAACAGGGTGGTTCACATCCCCACAGGGAAGTAACCATACAGTGGATGATAAAGGGAGTAACCAATCTATTGCAGAGATACTCTCCACTTATCAGCACTCAGACAATAAAGACTCAACTGGCCAAGGTTAGCCTTATTCTCCTTCTTTTTTTGGGGGGGGGGTTGTGTAGGAAGATAGCCTCTTTCTAACCTTGTTACCCCCACTTTTGGCCTGTTTGTGAGTATATGTCAGGGTGTTTTCACTGTCTCATTGGGATCCTACTAGCCCGGACCCCAGTGCTCATAGTGGAAACCCTGTTTGTCAGTGTGCTTTATATGTCTCACTGGGATCCTGCTAGCCAGGACCCCAGTGCTCATAGTTTATGGCCTGAATGTGTTCCCTGCGTGGTGCCTAACTGTGTCACTGAGGCTCTGCTAACCAGAACCTCAGTGCTTATGCTCTCTCTGTCTTTAAAATTGTCACTGCAGGCTAGTGACCATTTTTACCAATTCGGAACACCCTTATAATTCCCTAGTATATGGTACCTAGGTACCCAGGGTATTGGGGTTCCAGGAGATCCCTATGGGCTGCAGCATTTCTTTTGCCATCCATAGGGAGCTCAGACAATTCTTACACAGGACTGCCACTGCAGCCTGAGTGAAATAACGTCCATGTTATTTCACAGCCATTTTACACTGCACTTAAGTAACTTATAAGTCACCTATATGTCTAACCCTCCCTTGGTGAAGGTTGGGTGCAAAGTGTAGGAAGTTGTCTCTGTATGTGCTATTTCAAAGTAAGGAATAGCATGCACAGAGTCCAAGGGTTCCCCTTAGAGGTAAAATAGTGGTAAAAAGAGATAATACTAATGCTCTATTTTGTGGTAGTGTGGTCGAGCAGTAGGCTTATCCAAGGAGTAGTGTTAAGCATTTGTTGTACATACACATAGACAATAAATGAGGTACACACACTCAGAGACAAATCCAGCCAATAGGTTTTTGTATAGAAAAATATCTTTTCTTAGTTTATTTTAAGAACCACAGGTTCAAATTCTACATGTAATATCTCATTCGAAAGGTATTGCAGGTAAGTACTTTAGGAACTTTAAATCATAAAAATTGCATGTATACTTTACAAGTTATTGACAAATAGCTGTTTTAAAAGTGGACACAGTGCAATTTTGACAGTTCCTGGGGGAGGTAAGTTTTTGTTAGTTTTACCAGGTAAGTAAGACACTTACAGGGTTCAGTTCTTGGTCCAAGGTAGCCCACCGTTGGGGGTTCAGAGCAACCCCAAAGTCACCACACCAGCAGCTCAGGGCCGGTCAGGTGCAGAGTTCAAAGTGGTGCCCAAAACACATAGGCTAGAATGGAGAGAAGGGGGTGCCCCGGTTCCGGTCTGCTTGCAGGTAAGTACCCACGTCTTCGGAGGGCAGACCAGGGGGGTTTTGTAGGGCACCGGGGGGGGGACACAAGCCCACACAGAAATTTCACCCTCAGCAGCGCGGGGGCGGCCGGGTGCAGTGTAGAAACAGGCGTCGGGTTCGCAATGTTAGTCTATGAGAGATCTCGGGATCTCTTCAGCGCTGCAGGCAGGCAAGGGGGGGATTCCTCGGGGAAACCTCCACTTGGGCAAGGGAGAGGGACTCCTGGGGGTCACTTCTCCAGTGAAAGTCCGGTCCTTCAGGTCCTGGGGGCTGCGGGTGCAGGGTCTCTCCCAGGCGTCGGGACTTTGGATTCAAAGAGTCGCGGTCAGGGGAAGCCTCGGGATTCCCTCTGCAGGCGGCGCTGTGGGGGCTCAGGGGGGACAGGTTTTGGTACTCACAGTATCAGAGTAGTCCTGGGGTCCCTCCTGAGGTGTTGGATCTCCACCAGCCGAGTCGGGGTCGCCGGGTGCAGTGTTGCAAGTCTCACGCTTCTTGCGGGGAGCTTGCAGGGTTCTTTCAAGGCTGCTGGAAACAAAGTTGCAGCCTTTCTTGGAGCAGGTCCGCTGTCCTCGGGAGTTTCTTGTCTTTTCGAAGCAGGGGCAGTCCTCAGAGGATGTCGAGGTCGCTGGTCCCTTTGGAAGGCGTCGCTGGAGCAGGATCTTTGGAAGGCAGGAGACAGGCCGGTGAGTTTCTGGAGCCAAGGCAGTTGTCGTCTTCTGGTCTTCCTCTGCAGGGGTTTTCAGCTAGGCAGTCCTTCTTCTTGTAGTTGCAGGAATCTAATTTTCTAGGGTTCAGGGTAGCCCTTAAATACTAAATTTAAGGGCGTGTTTAGGTCTGGGGGGTTAGTAGCCAATGGCTACTAGCCCTGAGGGTGGGTACACCCTCTTTGTGCCTCCTCCCAAGGGGAGGGGGTCACAATCCTAACCCTATTGGGGGAATCCTCCATCTGCAAGATGGAGGATTTCTGAAAGTTAGAGTCACCTCAGCTCAGGACACCTTAGGGGCTGTCCTGACTGGCCAGTGACTCCTCCTTGTTATTCTCATTATTTTCTCCGGCCTTGCCGCCAAAAGTGGGGGCCGTGGCCGGAGGGGGCGGGCAACTCCACTAAGCTGGAGTGCCCTGCTGGGCTGTGACAAAGGGGTGAGCCTTTGAGGCTCACCGCCAGGTGTCACAGCTCCTGCCTGGGGGAGGTGTTAGCATCTCCACCCAGTGCAGGCTTTGTTACTGGCCTCAGAGTGACAAAGGCACTCTCCCCATGGGGCCAGCAACATGTCTCTAGTGTGGCAGGCTGCTGGAACTAGTCAGCCTACACAGACAGTCGGTTAAGTTTCAGGGGGCACCTCTAAGGTGCCCTCTGTGGTGTATTTTGCAATAAAATGTACACTGGCATCAGTGTGCATTTATTGTGCTGAGAAGTTTGATACCAAACTTCCCAGTTTTCAGTGTAGCCATTATGGTGCTGTGGAGTTCGTGTTTGACAGACTCCCAGACCATATACTCTTATGGCTACCCTGCACTTACAATGTCTAAGGTTTTGTTTAGACACTGTAGGGGTACCATGCTCATGCACTGGTACCCTCACCTATGGTATAGTGCACCCTGCCTTAGGGCTGTAAGGCCTGCTAGAGGGGTGTCTTACCTATACTGCATAGGCAGTGAGAGGCTGGCATGGCACCCTGAGGGGAGTGCCATGTCGACTTACTCGTTTTGTCCTCACTAGCACACACAAGCTGGCAAGCAGTGTGTCTGTGCTGAGTGAGAGGTCTCCAGGGTGGCATAAGACATGCTGCAGCCCTTAGATACCTTCCTTGGCATCAGGGCCCTTGGTACTAGAAGTACCAGTTACAAGGGACTTATCTGGATGCCAGGGTCTGCCAATTGTGGATACAAAAGTACAGGTTAGGGAAAGAACACTGGTGCTGGGGCCTGGTTAGCAGGCCTCAGCACACTTTCAATTGTAAACATAGCATCAGCAAAGGCAAAAAGTCAGGGGGCAACCATGCCAAGGAGGCATTTCCTTACACAAAGTTACTAAGTGTGAGGGCAGCCTGGCACTAGCAAAGGTGCCCCCACATAATTCAGGGCAATTTCCCCGGACATTATGAGGGCGGGGACACCATTACACATGTGCACTACATATAGGTTAATACCTATATGTGGCTTCACAATTGTAACTCCGAATATGGCCATGTAACATTTCTAAGATCATGAAATTGTCCCCCATGCCAAATCTGGTATTGGGGTTCCAATCCCATGCATCCCCGGGGCTTCAGCATGGACCCCGGGTACTGCCAAACTAGCTCTATGTGGTTTTCACTGCAGGTACCACTGCTGCCAACCCACAGACAGGCTTCTACCCTCCTGGGGTCTGGGCAGCCCAGTCCCAGGAAGGCAGAACAAAGGATTTCCTCTGAGAGGGGGTGTTACACCCTCTCCCTTTGGAAATAGGTGTTAAGGGCCTGAGAGGAGTTGCCTCTCTTGGCCTCTGGAAATGCTTTGAAGGGCACAGATGGTGCCCTCCTTGAATAAACCAGTCTTCACCGGTTCACCTGTCTGGGGTGGGGAGGCAAGGACTTACCTCCACCATATTTGGACAGAAGGACTACTGGACTGTCGGGATCACTTGGATCCAACTCCTGTGTTCCATGGACCACACTCGTCAAGATGAGAGGGGACCCAGAGGACAGGTGATGCAGAAGTTTGGTGCCTATGTTAGCAGGGGGAAGATTCTGTCGACCCACAGGAGATTTCTTCTTGGCTTCCAGTGCAAGGTGAAGGCAGACAGCCCTCAGAGAATGCACCACCAGGAAACAGTCGAGAAAGCCGTCAGGATTAGGCGCTACAATGTTGCTGGTAGTCTTCTTGCTACTTTGTTGAGGTTTTGCAGGCGTCCTAGAGCAGACAGTGGTCTATCCTTGGCAGAAGTTGAAGAGAGAAGTGCAGAGGAACTCTGGTGAGCTCTTGCATTTGTTATCTGGTGAGAAACCCACAGGAGAGACCCTAAATAGCCCTCAGAGGAGGATTGGCTACCTAACCCGGTAAGAGCCTATCAGGAGGGGTCTCTGACGTCACCTGCTGGCACTGGCCACTCAGAGGTCTCCATTGTGCCCTCACACTTCTGTATTCAAGATGGCAGAGGTCTGGGACACACTGGAGGAGCTCTGGGCACCACCCCTTGGGTGGTGATGGACAGGGGAGCGGTCACTCCCCTTTCTTTTATCCAGTTTCGTGCCAGAGCAGGGGCTGGGGATCCCTGAACCAGTGTAGACTGGTTTATGCAAAGTGGAGTTCAAAGGGGCTAAAGCCCACTCCTTTTTGGGGTTCCTCCCTGTAAGCAAAAATGAGGCAATGTTACAGGACATCCCATCTCCTTCAGAGTTTTTCAGGGAGTCCCATTATCATACCTTTGAGAGTTTTATTAAACCTCTCAACCAGACCATTTGTTTGTGGATGATAAGGAGTAGTGAACTTGTATGTCACACCACACACCTTCCACATTGCTTTGAGGTATGTAGACATGAAGTTACTACCACTGTCTGACACCACTTCCTTAGGAAAGCCCACCCTGGAAAAGATTCCCAGGAGGGCCTTTGTCACTGCAGGAGCTATATTGGTCCTTAAGGGGATAGCTTCAGGATACCTAGTGGCATGGTCCAAAACTTTGTAGTTGTTAGCATCTCTTTCTCTGACAGTAAGGAGCCTATCCCTACCCTTACCAGTGAAAGATAGCCACAAGATAGCAGCCCACTACCTTTGAGGGACCAACTGTACCATGTAGGCCCTCTTGAATGCAGCAAGCCACTTGTTAATGTCATCCCCTTCCTTGTAAGGGGAGACTATCTTATGCAGGTTTCTGGAATCTTGCTCTTTAACAGGATTACTATCAAAAACACTGCTGCTGCCACCATGGGGAACTAACCCCAACCTCTGCCTTTCCCTTTCCACATCCAGAGATTCCCTGTCTAAGGCCAGCTGCTGCTGTTTAAGCTTCAGCCTGGCCTCTTCCAACCTCAGCTTTCTGAATTCCCTTTCCATTAAGTTATCCTCAGGGCGGGAGGCTTGGGAATTGTGAGTCACAGTAGAAATGTGGAAATTAGCAGAGAGAGACCTGTCCCTAACTGGCTGGAATCTAGTAACCTGGCCTTTAGGACTGAAAGGTGCCCTACTAGTGTGTGACCCCTTCCCACTACCAGTGTCACTAGATGGCCTTTAAGCTGACAGGTCCTTGGAAGAACCCTCCCCAGCATCCTCAGGGTACTCCTCCGAGTCTGGCTGGGTACCCTCCTCCTCTACCTCCTGATCCTGGGATGGGCCAGACTGGTTCTGGTCACTTTCTAGGAGAAGGCTAAGGAGAAGATCTTTTGTAGGATTCTTACCAATTGCTAAACCTCTTTCAATGCAGATACCCCTCAAACTTTTAAAATTTAGATTCCCATATGCTGCCTGGGCAACTGTGGGAGTAAGCTCTACTGCAGACATGACAGAAAAGGTTTAGGACAGAGAGAGAAAAATTTTTTTGGAACTTTTAAAAGAACAGAGAAAAACATTTTCAAAGTTTTAAAAACTTTTGAAAGTTTTCAGAAACTTTTCAGAAACTTTTTAGGACGTTTTAGAGAAAGAAAGTTAAACTGTTTAGGTTACTCTGTATATTCTGGAGTATTTGATATATGTTTTTCCTATGAAAAGCACCAATGACAAAGTGGTAAAGCACTTTCAAGTACTTATCCCACCGCTGCACCACCAATGTAGGAGGCTGGCCTAGCTTATAGTGGGTACCTTGTGGTAATTACACCTTGTGCCAGGTCCAGTTATCCGTTATTAGTAGATTAGTAGTGTTCTAGCAGCTTAGGCTGATAGAGGTAGCTATAGCAGAGCAGCTTAGGCTGAACTAGGAGACATGCAAAGCTCCTACTATACCACTTGTATCAGATAGCACTATATCATAAGAAATACAATGCTCATAGTTACTAAAAATAAAGGTACTTTATTTAAGTGACAATATGCCAAAAGTAACTCAGAGGATACTCCCTTAGGAGGTAAGTAAAATACACAAAATATACATAGAAACCAAAATCAGGTAAGTAAGACACTTAAAAAAGTAGTGCAAACACTGTAGAACAAAATAGAATTAAATAGGCCACAATAGGCCTCGGGGCAACACAAACCATATACTCCAAAAGTGGAAAGCGAACCACAAATGAACCCCAGTCCTAGTGTAGAGGGTCGCTGGGAGTGTAAGAAAACACTAAGGGTGTCCAAGCTACCCCACCTAAAGACCCTGAAAAGTAGGAGTAAAGTTACCCTACTAACCCAGAAAGACAGTAAAATCGAGATGGGGGATTCTGCAAAGACAACAACTGACTGCAAAGCACTGAAGACAGATTCCTGGACCTGAGGACCTGCAAAGGAAGGGGACCAAGTCCGAGAGTCACGCAAGTGCCCAGGGGGACAGGAGCCCACTAAACCCCAGATGAAGGTGCAAAAGGGCTGCCCCCAGTGGAAGAAGCCGAAGATTCTGCAACAACAGAAGGTGCCAGGAACTTCTCCTTTGGTCAGAAGATGTCCCATGGCGTACTGGAGGATGCAGAGTTGTTTCCACACAGAAGACTGCAAACAAGCCTTGTTAGCTGCAAGAGTCACGGTTGAAGATTATGGATGCTGCCAGGACCCAGGAAGGACCAGGAGGTTGCTCCTTGGCAGAGGAGACAAAGGGGGCGCTCAGCAACACAGAGAACTCATGCAGAAGCAGGCAGCCCCTGCAGAAGCACTTGAACAGGCGTTCAAGAAATCTGAGCATGGCGGTCGCCTCAACACAGAAGTGGGTCCCACGAAGCCGGAGGTCAACTCAGCGAGTTGGGCAATGCAGGACGGAGTGCTGGGGACCTGGGCTGTGCTGTGCACGAAGGAAGTCTTGCAAAAGTGCACAGAAGCCCTAGCAGCTGCGGATCTTGCAGTACACAGGTTTACTGTCTAGCGTGTGGAGGCAAGGACTTACCTCCACCAAATTTGGACAGAAGGACTACTGGACTGTTGGGGTCACTTGGATCCAGCTCCTTTGTTTCAGGGATCATGCTCATAAAGATGAGAGGGGACCCAGAAGATCGGTGATGCAGAAATTTGGTGCCTGCGTTAGCAGGGTGAAGATTCAGTCGACCACGGGAGATTTCTTCTTGGCTTCCAGTGCAGGGTGAAGGCAGACAGCCCTCAGAGCATGCACCACCAGGAAACAGTCGAGAAAGCCGTCAGGATTAGGCGCTACAATGTTGCTGGTAGTCTTCTTTCTACTTTGTTGCAGTTTTGCAGGCATCCTGGAGCAGTCAGTGGTCAATCCTTGGCAGACGTTGAAGAGAGAAGTGCAGAGAAACTCTGGTGAGCTCTTTCATTCATTATCTGGTGAGAAACCCACAGGAGAGACCCTAAATAGCCCTCAGAGGAGGATTGGCTACCTAACCAGGTAAGAGCCTATCAGGAGGGGTCTCTGACATCACCTGCTGGCACTGACCACTAAGAGGTCTCCATTGTGCCCTCACACCTCTGTATTCAAGATGGCAGAGGTCTGGGACACACTGGAGGAGCTCTGGGCACCACCCCTGGGGTGGTGATGGACAGGGGAGCGGTCACTCCCCTTTCCTTTGTCCAGTTCCACGCCAGAGCAGGGGCTGGGGGATCACTTAACCGGAGTAGACTTGTTTATGCAAGGAGGGCACCATCTGTGCCCTTCAAAGCATTTCCAGAGGCCAGGAGAGGCTACTCCTCTCAGGCCCTTAACACCTATTCCCAAAGGGAGAGGGTGTAACACCCTCTCTCAGAGGAAATCCTTTGTTCTGCCTCCCTGGGACTGGGCTGCCCAGGCCCCGGGGGGCAGAAACCTGTCTGAGGGTTGGCGGCAGTAGTAGCTGCAGAGAAAACCCCAGAGAGCTAGTTTGGCAGTACCCAGGGTCCATTCTGGAGTCCCGGGGATGCATGGGAATGTCCCCCCAATACCAGAATGGTATTGGGGGACAATTCCATGATCCTAGACATGTTACAGGGCCATGTTTGGAGTTACAATTCTGACGCTACACATAGGTATTGACCTATATGTAGTTCACGCATGTAATGGTGTCCCCGCACTCACAAAGTCCGGGGAAATTGCCCTGACCAATGTGCGGGCACCTTAGCTAGTGCCAGGGTGCCCTCACACTTAGTAACTTTGCACCTAACCTTCACTAAGTGAGGGTTAGACATATAGCTGACTTATAAGTTACTTAAGTGCAGTGTGAAATGGCTGTGAAATTACTTGGACGTTAATTCACTCAGGCTGCAGTGGCAGTCCTGTGTAAGAATTGTTTGAGCTCCCTATGGGTGGCAAAAGAAATGCTGCAGCCCATAGGGATCTCCTGGAACCCCAATACCCTGGGTACCTAGGTACCATATACTAGGGAATTATATGGGTGTTCCAGTGTACCAATCAGAATTGGTGAAATGAGTCACTAGCCTGAAATGACAATTTTAAAAGAAGATAAAAACATAAACTCTGAGGTTCTGGTTAGCAGAGCCTCAGTGATACTGTTAGGTACCACACAGGGAACACATAAATGGCACAACTTATGAGAACTGGGGTCCTGGCTAGCAGGATCCCAGTGACACAAGCAAAAACAAACATACATATAAGTAAAAATGGGGGTAAAATGCCAGGCAAGATGGTACTTTCCTACAACTGTGTGAACTGCAGCTGCTAGGGCTTCTGTGCACTTTTGCCAGGAATCCTTCATGCACAGCACAGCCCAGGTCCCCAGCACTCTGTCCTGCATTGCTCAACTCACTGAGTTGACCACCGGCTTCGCAGGACCCTCTTTTGTAGTGTTGAGATGACGGCCATGCTCAGATTTCTTGAACTCCTTGTTCAAGTACTTCTGTGGGTGATGCCTTCTTCTGCGTGGGCTCTTTGTGTTGCTGAGCGCCCCCTCTGTCTTCTCCTCCAAGGGGTGATCTCCTGGTCCTTCCTGTGCCCAGGCACGACCCATTTTTTTAACCACGACCTTTGCCTCTAGCAAGGCTTGTTTGCGGTCTTTCTGCAAGGAAACAACTCTGAATCTTCTGTGCAAAGGAAAGGTTCTTGGCACCTTACGTTGTTGCAGAATCTTCAGCTTCTTCCACCGAGAGGCAGCCATTTTGCACCTTCATCCGGGGTTAGTGGGCTCCTGCGTGACTCTTGGTCTTGAGTCCCCTTCCTTTGCAGGTCCTCAGGTCCAGGAATCCATATTCAGTGTTTTGCAGCCAGTTGTGGTCTTTGCAGAATCTCCTATCACGACTTTAGTGTGTTTCTGGGGAAGTAGGGTAACTTTACTCCTACTTTTCAGGGTCGTGGGTTGGGTTATCTTGGACATCCCTAGTGTTTTCTTGTACTCCCAGATACTTTCTATACACTACACTAGGCCTGGGGTCCCTAAGTGGTTTGTATTCCACTTTTGTGTTTCTGTTGCCCCTAGGCCTATTTTCATCCAATTGTATTCTACAGTGTTTGCACTACTTTTCTAACTGTTTACTTACCTGATTTTGGTTTGCTTGTATATTTTGTGTATTTTACTTACCTCCTAAGAGAGTATATCCTCTGAGATATTTCTGACACATTGTCTTTAAAATAAAGTACCTTTATTTTTAGTAACTCTGAGTATTGTGATTCTTGTGATATAGTGCTATATGATGTATGTGGTATAGTAGGAGTTTTGCATGTGTCCTAGTTCAGCCTAAGCTGCTCTGCTATAGCTACCTCTATCAGCCTAAGCTGCTAGAACACTACTAATCTACTAATAAGGGATAACTGAACCTGGCACAACGTGTAAGTACCATCAGGTACCCACTATGAGCCAGGCCAGCCTCCTACAATCTGGGAGTAGAGACTGCAGTAACCAGCATCCCTACTGTTTTGGTCCCCAAAGATTCAGTGTCTGAGGGGAAGGGTTTGATGGAGGACACTCTCCTAACCCCTGTCCAGCCCAAGGGTACCGTCCCTAGGTTGGAGAACCAGGTCCTGGGTAACTCCCTTGACCTGCAGGTAGAGATGGCTGTCCCCAGTCTCTCTACCATTACTTCTGGGGGTATCACTCCTGATGGGAGGGTGCAGAACTCTAGAAGGAGGGGCAGGAGGAGGAATGGCTCTTTACTGACCACAGCTCAGCTTGAGGGGAAGGACCCTGGGTTGGGAGACCAGTTACAAGGGGGCTCCTTTGAACTGGTGGGTGAGCTGACCAGGACGACTGTAACCAGCGCCCTGGCAGTTCTGGATTCAGGTGGTACCACTCCTCGGAGGAGGAGGAGTGTGAGAAGGTAGCCTCTTTCTAGCCTTGTTACCCCCACTTTTGGCCTGTTTGTGAGTGTATGTCAGGGTGTTTGTCACTGTTTTCACTGTCTCACTGGGATCCTGATAACCAGGCCTCAGTGCTCATAGTGAAAACACTATGTTTTCAGTATGTTTGTTATGTGTCACTGGGATCCTGCTGGTCAGGACCCCAGTGCTCATAGGTTTGTGGCCTATATGTATGTGTCACTGGGACCCTGTCACACAGGGCCCCAGTGCTCATAGGTGTGCATGTATATGTTCCCTGTGTGGTGCCTAACTGTCTCACTGAGGCTCTGCTAACCAGAACCTCAGTGGCTATGCTCTCTCATTACTTTCAAATTGTCACTAACAGGCTAGTGACCATTTTTTACCAATTTACATTGGCTTACTGGAACACCCTTATAATTCCCTAGTATATGGTACTGAGGTACCCAGGGTATTGGGGTTCCAGGAGATCCCTAAGGGCTGCAGCATTTCTTTTGCCACCCATAGGGAGCTCTGACAATTCTTACACAGGCCTGCCACTGCAGCCTGAGTGAAATAACGTCCACGTTATTTCACAGCCATTTTACACTGCACTTAAGTAACTTATAAGTCACCTATATGTCTAACCTTTACCTGGTAAAGGTTAGGTGCAAAGTTACTTAGTGTGAGGGCACCCTGGCACTAGCCAAGGTGCCCCCACATTGTTCAGAGCCAATTCCCTGAACTTTGTGAGTGCGGGGACACCATTACACGCGTGCACTACATATAGGTCACTACCTATATGTAGCTTCACAATGGTAACTCCGAATATGGCCATGTAACATGTCTATGATCATGGAATTGCCCCCTCTATGCCATCCTGGCATAGTT
The DNA here is from genome assembly GCF_031143425.1 of Pleurodeles waltl. Lineage (NCBI taxonomy): Eukaryota > Metazoa > Chordata > Amphibia > Caudata > Salamandridae > Pleurodeles > Pleurodeles waltl. Next base: position 907,676,858 of record NC_090438.1, on the reverse strand, counting down.
GGCACAATCCCATGATCCCAGTGGTCTGTAGCACAGACCCTGGTACTGCCAAACTGCCCTTCCTGGGGTTTCACTGCAGCTGCTGTTGCTGCCAACCCCTCAGACAGGCAGCTGCCCTCCTGGGGTCCAGCCAGGCCTGGCCCAGGATGGCAGAACAAAGAACTTCCTCTGAGAGAGGGTGTGACACCCTCTCCCTTTGGAAAATGGTGTGAAGGCAGGGGAGGAGTAGCCTCCCCCAGCCTCTGGAAATGCTTTGTTGGGCACAGAGGTGCCCAATTCTGCATAAGCCAGTCTACACCGGTTCAGGGACCCCTTAGCCCCTGCTCTGGCGCGTAACTGGACAAAGGAAAGGGGAGTGACCACTCCCCTGACCTGCACCTCCCCTGGGAGGTGTCCAGAGCTCCTCCAGTGTGCTCCAGACCTCTGCCATCTTGGAAACAGAGGTGCTGCTGGCACACTGGACTGCTCTGAGTGGCAAGTGCCACCAGGTGACGTGAGAGACTCCTGCTGATAGGCTCCTTCAGGTGTTAGTAGCCTATCCTCTCTCCTAGGTAGCCAAACCCTCTTTTCTGGCTATTTAGGGTCTCTGTCTCTGGGGAAACTTCAGATAACGAATGCATGAGCTCAGCCGAGTTCCTCTGCATCTCTCTCTTCACCTTCTGATAAGGAAACGACCGCTGACCGCGCTGGAAGCCTGCAAACCTGCAACATAGTAGCAAAGACGACTACTGCAACTCTGTAACGCTGATCCTGCCGCCTTCTCGACTGTTTTCCTGCTTGTGCATGCTGTGGGGGTAGCCTGCCTCCTCTCTGCACCAGAAGCTCCGAAGAAATCTCCCGTGGGTCGACAGAATCTTCCCCCTGCAACCGCAGGCACCAAAAAGCTGCATCACTGGTCCCTTGGGTCTCCTCTCAGCACGACGAGCGAGGTCCCTCGAATCCAGCGACTCTGTCCAAGTGACCCCCACAGTCCAGTGACTCTTCAGCCCAAGTTTGGTGGAGGTAAGTCCTTGCCTCACCTCGCTGGGCTGCATTGCTGGGAACCGCGACTTTGCAGCTACTCCGGCTCCTGTGCACTTCCGGCGGAAATCCTTTGTGCACAGCCAAGCCTGGGTCCACGGCACTCTAACCTGCATTGCACAACTTTCTAAGTTGGTCTCCGGCGACGTGGGACTCCTTTGTGCAACTTTGGCGAGCACCGTTTCACGCATCCTTGTAGTGCCTGTTTCTGGCACTTCTCCGGGTGCTACCTACTTCAGTGAGGGCTCTTTGTCTTGCTCGACGTCTCTTCTCTCTTCAGGTTCAATTTGCGACCTCCTGGTCCCTTCTGGGCCCCAGCAGCGTCCAAAAACGTCAAACACACGATTTGCGTCTAGCAAGGCTTGTTGGCGTCCTTCCGGCAGGAAAACACTTCTGCACAACTCTCCAAGGCGAGCGGGATCCGTCCACCAAAGGGGAAGTCTCTAGCCCTTTTCGTTCCTGCAGAAACCTCAGCTTCTTCTGTCCAGTCGAAGCTTCTTTGCACCCGCAGCTGGCATTTCATGGGCATCTGCCCATCTCCGTCTTGCTTGTGACTTTTGGACTCGGTCCCCTTGCTCCACAGGTACCCTAGATCAGAAATCCACAATTGTTGCATTGCTGGTTTGTGTCTTTCCTGCATTATTCCCCTAACACAACTATTTTGTCCTTAGGGGAACTTTAGTGCACTTTGCACTCACTTTTCAGGGTCTTGGGGAGGGTTATTTTTCTAACTCTCACTATTTTCTAATAGTCCTAGCGACCCTCTACAAGGTCACATAGGTTTGGGGTCCATTCGTGGTTCGCATTCCACTTTTGGAGTATATGGTTTGTGTTGCCCCTATCCCTATGTTTCCCCATTGCATCCTATTGTAACTATACATTGTTTGCACTGTTTTCTAAGACTATACTGCATATTTTTGCTATTGTGTATATATATCTTGTGTATATTTCCTATCCTCTCACTGAGGGTACACTCTAAGATACTTTGGCATATTGTCATAAAAATAAAGTACCTTTATTTTTAGTATAACTGTGTATTGTGTTTTCTTATGATATTGTGCATATGACACTAAGTGGTACTGTGGTAGCTTCACACGTCTCCTAGTTCAGCCTAAGCTGCTCTGCTAAGCTACCATTATCTATCAGCCTAAGCTGCTAGACACCCTATACACTAATAAGGGATAACTGGGCCTGGTGCAAGGTGCAAGTACCCCTTGGTACTCACTACAAGCCAGTCCAGCCTCCTACATTGGTTGTGCAGTGGTGGGATAAGTGCTTGAGACTACTTACCACTCTTGTCATTGTACTTTTCATAAGAGAAAAATATACAAAACAAGGTCAGTGTATATACACATAGCAAAAAAGTTTTGCATTTCCTCTTTTCACTCTTTTCTAAGTGCTGAAAAGTACTCCTAAACTTTCAAAAAGTTCTTAAAAGTTTAAAAAGTTTTTTCTGTCTTTCCAAAAAGTTCTGAAAACTTTTTTCTCTTTCTCTATCACTTTAACTCTCTCTAAAAAATGTCTGGCACAGGCCAAAGTGTTGATCTGTCCAAACTTGCATATGACAACCTTAGCTGGAAAAGAGCAAGGAGTCTCTGTATAGAGAGAGGTTTGAGTGTAGGGAAGAATCCTTCCTTGGAACTGTTACTAAACATGCTTAGAGAACAGGATAAGGCCATAGGTGCCCCATCTGTTGAAAAAGTACCTAATAGTTCCCAATCTGATTCAGGGACTCCCCCAGGAAAAGATTCAGGAAAGAAACTTCCTAGCCTGCCCATTACTAGACAGTCTAGCATAGATGGTAATGATGATGAGCCACACCATAGAAATAGTGTTGTCTCACATCATAGCAAAAGCATATATTCTCACCATACTGGTAGTAATGTTTCTGTAAACCAAGCTGTTAGGGTGGCTCCTGTAAGGGACAGGTCTCCTTCTGTTCATTCCCATCATAGCTCTGTTTCTAGAAATGTCCCTCCCACCAACCCTGATGACAGAATGTTAGAGAGGGAACTCAATAAGTTGAGGGTGAAACAAACCAGCCTGAAGCTTAAAAAGCAACAGCTGGATTTGGATAGACAGTCTTTTGAATTAGAGAAGGAAAGACAGAAGTTGGGTTTAGAAACCCATGGTGGCAGCAGCAGTATTCCCCATAGTCATCCTGCAAAAGAGCATGATTCCAGGAATCTGCACAAGATAGTTCCCCCTTATAAGGAGGGGGATGACATTAACAAGTGGTTTGCTGCACTTGAGAGGGCCTGTGTTGTACAGGATGTCCCTCAAAGGCAGTGGGCTGCTATCCTATGGCTATCATTTAGTGGAAAAGGTAGGGATAGGCTCCTTACTGTGAAAGAAAATGATGCTAATAATTTCCAAGTTCTTAAGAATGCACTCCTGGATGGTTATGGCTTAACCACTGAACAGTACAGGATAAAGTTCAGAGAGACCAAAAAGGAGTCTTCTCAAGACTGGGTTGATTTCATTGACCATTCAGTGAAGGCCTTGGAGGGGTGGTTACATGGCAGTAAAGTTACTGATTATGAAAGCCTGTATAACACAATCCTGAGAGAGCATATACTTAATAATTGTGTGTCTGATTTGTTGCACCAGTACCTGGTAGACTCTGATCTGACCTCTCCCCAAGAATTGGGAAAGAAGGCAGACAAATGGGTCAGAACAAGGGTGAACAGAAAAGTTCATACAGTGGGTGACAAGGATGGCAATAAGAAGAAAGATGGTGAAAAATCTCAAGATAAGCATGGGGATAAGGTTAAAACCAAAGATCCCACTTCAAATCTTAAACACTCTTCAGAGGGTGGGGATAAAACAAATTCTTCCTCTTCTTCCCAACCTGCACACATTAAAAAGCCTTGGTGCTTTGTGTGTAAAAATAGAGGCCATAGGCCAGGGGATAAGTCCTGTCCAGGTAAACCCCCTGAGCCTACCACCACTAATACATCAAGCTCTAGTGCCCCTAGCAGTAGTGGTACTAGTGGTGGGACTGCTGGCAACAGTCAAGCAAAGGGTGTAGTTGGGTTCACTTATGGGTCCATAGTGGAAACTGATGTAATCAGTCCCAAGACAGTTTCTGTCACACCTAGTGGCACTGGCCTTGCCACACTGGCTGCTTGTCCCCTTACAATGGATAAGTACAGGCAGACAGTTTCAATAAATGGTGTTGAGGCCTTGGCCTACAGGGACACAGGTGCCAGTTTCACTTTGGTGACTGAAAACCTAGTGCACCCTGATCAACACATCATTGGACAACAGTATAAGATTATTGATGTCCATAACTCCACTAAGTTTCTTCCCTTAGCTATAATTCAGTTTAGTTGGGGTGGAGTTACTGGCCCTAAGCAGGTGGTGGTATCACCTAGCTTGCCTGTAGACTGTCTCTTAGGTAATGACCTAGGGCCTCAGGTTGGGCTGATGTAGAGTTTTATGCCCATGCAGCCATGCTGGGCATCCCTGAGGAATTGTTCCCTCTCATTTCTACTGAAATGAAAAAGCAAAGGAGAGAAGGCCTGAAAACTCAGAATCCCTCTCCATCAACAGGTAAAAAGGGTATCACAGTATCCCCTAACCACCCTACCATTCAGGATACCATTCCTGTGGTGGGAGAAACCTCTCCTGGGGTGGCACCTGTTCCAAGGGAATCATCAGCTGGCAAAGCTGGACTCCCTGAGGTAGAAGAACCTCTCTGTGGGATAACTAACATTGGTGACAAAAAGAGCACCATTTTAGTTAACATGGAGCATCCCTCCAACCCTCCCAGAGAAACTTTAGTGCAGAAACCCTGCACTGCCTCACAACACATAGGACAGCATCCCTGCCCTGCTCCAACTCAAGAGAAACAGCATCCCTGTTCTCTCTTCCAGCCAAATGGACAAAGTTTTTGCCCAGCTATGGCTTTATTGAGACAGCATCCCTGTCTGGCATTTCCATCACTACAAATAGGTTCAGTGGACAATTCCCACTGCTCTAAACTAAAACTTACTGATAGAAACTCTGAAAATACATCTTCACATTGTTGCTTAGCTAAAAAACTTCAAACAGGGTGGTTTACATCCCCACAGGGAAGTAACCATATAGTGGATGATAAAGGGAGTAACCAGTCTATTGCAGAGCTACTCTCTACTTATCACCACTTAGACAATAAAGTCTCAACTGGCCAAGGTTAGCCTTATTGTCCTTCGTTTGGGGGGGGGTGAAGAAACGCAAGTATCGCGCACCTTCCAGTGCCCCCGGAGCACAAGGAAAAGGTAAATGGAGCAAGTGTGCTCCTATTGATACCCCCAGGGCACGGTCCGCTTCTTGGAGCACCCCCATGGCTCCAGCTGCCCTCCAGTTCTGTGTGAGTCACCGCAGCACCCTGGGAAACAACCAGAAACACTCACGCACCACATCAGGTGCAGGCGACTGTGTATCCGTGGCCCCAGTAGGGAGAAATACCTCATCGGAGGTCTCCTCCGGATCCCAGGGCCGCACCTGAGGAGCAGGACTCGGGGGAAGGCAAGGGGAACACCCTCCTACCCCAAGTCTCTGCCATAGGAGCGGGACGCTCCTCTTTTGAAACTGGGCATCATTACTCTTTAGTGCACGGGGAGGAGAGGTCTCACAAGAGGTCTCTTCCTTTCGCCCCCATTTTCCTTTGTTGGGCTTGCCTGCCCGCCCCCTTTGTGAAAGGCATGAGAAGACTGGGGGAGCCCTCCAGAGAGATCAAAGGCTCCAGGAGGGGCCTGATTATCGCAATAGAGAGGGTGCAGACCTCCCCTCTCCCCCAGGAGCACTGCCTGGCCCCCGCTTCACGCATAGGAGCGCCAGGGGTCCCCTTTGCTCATCTTCTAGGCACTAGGGCTGCTTCATCTTCATAAAACCAGGTACTTTTTAGGATATATTGGCTCAGTGTATGGACCTTGTGGGGTTTACATGTTTCCTACCTGCTTTTATGACGCTACAGATATGTGCTGTTGTTTCTTTTTATGGACATGACATGCTGATATGTATTTTTTATGACTTGTGATATGTTCTCTAATGTTCCTTTTATGGGTATTTACGAGGTATTCATGACAGTGCATAGATTTCTTTACTGTAATTCCTGACTACTGCTTATGTTGCAGAATCCTGAGTATGTACGTGTTCTAATGTGACAACTGCATATTCTTGCAGAGTTTTAGTAACTTGTGTAACGTTCTGACAACTGCTAACGTAGCAGGGTGTTACTAATGGGTAATGTTGGTCTAATTATGTTTTGTGCGATACAGTTTATTTTTACATAGCTCAGTGTTGTGTTTACTTTGTGGTGTACATTTTGCATCACGTGTGTTGTGTGTGTTGTGCAAACACTTTACACATTGCCTCCGGGTGAGGCCTGACTGCTCGTGCCAAGCTACCAAGGGGTTGAGCAGGGGTTATCTTGGACGTGTAACTCCCTTGCCCTGACTAGAGTGGGTTGTAGGAGGCTGGTATGGTTTGTTGTAGGTACTTTGGGTACTTACACCTTATACCAGGTCCAGTTATCCCTTATTAGTTAAGTAGTAGTGTTCTAGCAGCTTAGGCTGATAGAGGTAGCTAGGAGACATGCAAAGCTCATGCAATACCACTTATAGTTACACAGTACTTATACACAAGTAAAGACAATACTCAGTATTACCAAAAATAAAGATATTTATTTGGGTGACACCGTACCAAAAATATCTTAGAGACAATACTCCTTCTGGAGGTAAGTATTATACACAATGTATACACTAGACACCAAAATTAGAAAAGTAAATAGTCATAGAACAATTCAAACAGTAGGAAATCCGATCGAATGCAATTGGAGAAAATAGGTCTAGGGGCAACACAAACCATATACTAAAAAAGTGGAATGTGAGCCACAAATTCCCCCCTGCAGAAGTGCAGTGTGTGCAGAATCACTGGGAGAGTAAGACTAGAGTAAAGGTAAGTAAATTACCCCACCCTGGAGCCCGGAAAAGCAGGAGTAAAGAACTGCAAGTTTCCTTAGGACACACTACACCTCGTTTTGGGGATTTTGCAGCAGTCAACCAAGTCTGCAAAGAACAACTGCTGGATTATTGGACCTGAAGACCTGCAAAGGAAGGGGACCGAGTCCAGAAGTCGAAAGAAGTTCCAGGAAGGACAGGAGCCCCTGCCAACCCAGAAGAGGGTGCAAAAGAAGAGTCCACAGTTAGTCGAAGACTGCAGAATTGCACCCTAGCAAGAAGCCAGGGGGTTCCTGCATGATGCAAAAGATGTTCCACGGGGTGAATATTGTTGCAGATGAGATTTCGTGTTGGAAGTCACCAACAAGCCTTGGCTATGCCAAACGTGCATTTTTCATCAAAGTGGCATTGGATGGACCCAGGAGGGACCTTGGGGCCTCAACTCTGTGTTAGGAGGAGGAGGAGCTCTCAGCACTTTAGAGAGCCCTCAGGATGCCAGCCAGCACCCCCAGAAGCTTCAGGATCTGGGTTCAAAGGAGGTGCAAAATGCAGTTGATGCAGCACAACAAAAGAAGGTCCCACGCCACCGAAGAACAACTCAGCAAGTTGAGCGTCACAGGGTGGAGTGCTGGGGACCTGGGCCCAGCTGTGCATGAAGGAATTTTGCAAAGAGTGTACAGAGGCCTCAGGAGATGAAGAAGACACAGTACACAAGGGTACTGCCGTTCTCGGGGAAGGCAAGGTCTTACCTCCTCCAAATTGTGTCCGCAGGACCTCAGGACAGTCTATATTGAGGATGTCCACCCTGTGTGTCCTTAGGAGCACGCTCTTTGTTGTGAGAGGAGTCCCAAGGTACCGGTTGTCGTCTTGGAAGGTGCCTGCTTGGAGCAAGGGAGTGACTCTGTCACTCCACAGGAGATTTCTTCGGTTCTTCTGGTGCAGGGTGAAGACAGGGAGTCCCCATAGTGTGCACACCATGGAAACTGTTGCAGTTGCTGACTTGGAGCTGAGGAGGTTGCTGAAGAAAAGTGTCTCATGTAGACACTTTGTTGCAGTTACAACGTTTCTTGAAGCAGGCTGCGGTTGATCCGAGGTCAGAAGAGTCTGAAGTTGTTGCAGAGGATTCCTGAAGAAACTTGCAAGCAGAATCTGAAGAGAACCCACAGGAGAGACCTTAATTAGCCCTGAGAGGGAGATTGGCTACATTATCAGCTAAGGACCTATCAGGAGGGGTCTCTGACGTGACCTGCTGGCACTGGCCACTCAGAGCCCTCCAGAATGCCCCCACATCCTGCAAAGCAAGATGGCTGACGTCTGGGACACACTGGGGGAGCTCTGGGCACCACCCCTGGGGTGGTGATGGACAGGGGAGTGGTCACTCCCCTTTCTTTCATTCAGTTTCCCACCAGAGCAGGGGAAAAGGGGTCCTTGAAATGGTGTAGACTGGTTTATGCAAAGAGGGCACCATCTGTGCCCTTCAAAGCATTTCCAGAGTCTGAACTGTGTGAGGGCACCTTTGCTAGTGCCAGGGTGCCCTCACACTTAGTAACTTTGCACCTAACCTTCAGCAAGTGATGGTTAGACATAAAGGTGACTTATAAGTTACTTAAGTGCAGTGAAAATGGCTGTGAAATAACATGTGCTTTATTTCACGAAGGCTGCAATGGCAGGCCTGTGCAAGGGTTTGTCTGCGCTCCCTATGGGTGGCAAAAGAAATGCTGCAGCCAATGGGAATCTCTTGGATCCCCAATACCCTAGGTACCTAGGTACCATATACTAGAGAATTATAAGGGTGTTCCAGTGTGCCAATTAGAATTGGTAAAAATGGTCACTAGCCTGCGAGAGAGCATAAGCCCTGAGGTTCTGATTAGCAGAGCCTCAGTGACACAGTTAGGCACTACACAGGGAACACACATTCAGGCCACAACTTTGAGCACTGGGGTCCTGGCTAGCAGGATCCCAGTGAGACAGGCAAAAGCAAACTGACACACAAGCAAAAATGGGGGTAACATTGTGTCCCAGACCTCTGCCATCTTGAATGCAGAGATGTGAGGGCACAATGGAGGCCTCTGAGTGGCCAGTGCCAGCAGGTGACGTCAGAGACCCCTCCTGATAGGTGCTTACCGGGGTAGGTGGCCAATCCTCCTCTGAGGGCTATTTGGGGTCTCTCCTGTGGGTTTCTCTTCAGATAACGAATGAAAGAGCTTACCAGAGTTCCTCTGCATCTCTCTCTTTGACTTCTGCCAAGGATCGACCGCTGACTGCTCCAGGATGCCTGCAAAAACGCAATAAAGTAGTAAGACAAGTACCAGCAACATTGTAGTGCCTAATCCTGATGTCTTTCTTGACTATTTCCTGGTGGTGCATGCTCTGAGGGCTGTCTGCCTTCACCCTGCAATGAAAGCTAAGAAGAAATCTCCTGTAGGTCGACGGAATCGTCTCCTGCTAACACAGGCACCAAACTTCTGCATCACTGGTCCTCTGGGTACCCTCTCATCTTGACGAACATGGTCCCTGGAACACAAGAGCTGGATCCAAGTGACCCCACAGTCCAGAGGTCCTTTTGTCGAAATTTGGTGGAGGTAAGTACTTGCCTCCCCATGCCAGACAGTAATCCTGTGCACTGCGTGAACTGCAGCTGCTAGGGCTTCTGTGCACTTTTGCAAGGAATCCTTCGTGCACAGCATAGCCCAGGTCCCCAGCACTCCGTCCTGCATTGCTCAACTCGCTGAGTTGACCACCAGCTTCGTAGGACCCTCCTTTATAGTGTTGAGAAGACTGCTGTGTTCAGATTTCTTGAACACCTGTCCAAGTGCTTCTGAAGGTGCTTTTGCACTGACCCTCTGTGCTGGTCCTCGCCACCTCTCTCTCCTTCTCCAAGGGGCAACCTCCAGGTCCTTCCTGGTACCAGGCAGCACCCATTTTCTTCAACCACGACCTTTGCAGCTAGCAAGGTTTGTTTGCTGTCTTTCTGCGTGGAAATAACTCTGTATCCTCCAGTATGCCATGGGACATCTTCTGTGCAATGGAGAAGTTCCTGGCATCTTCTGTTGTTGCCGAATCTTCAGCTTCTTCCACCCGGAGGCAGCCGTTTTGCACCTTCATCTGGGGTTTAGTGGGCTCCTGCCCCCCCTGGACACTTTTGTGACTCTTGGACTTGGCCCCCTTCCTTTGCAGGTCCTCAGGTCCAGGAATCCGTCTTCAGTGCTTTGCAGTCAGTTGTTGTCTTTGCAGAATCTCCTATCACAACTTTAGTGTGTTTCTGGGAAAGTAGGGTAACTTTACTCCTACTTTTCAGTGTCTTGGGGTGGGGTATCTTAGACACTCTTAGTGTTTTCTTACACTACCAGCGACCCTCTACACACTACACTAGGCCTGGGGTCCTTAAGTGGTTCGCATTCCACTTTCTTAGTATATGTATTGTATTCTACAGTGTTTGCACTACTTTTCTAACTGTTTACTTACCTGATTTTGGTTTGTGTATATTTTCTGTGTATTTTAATTACCTCCTAAGGGAATATATCCTCTGAGATATTTCTAACACATTGTCTCTAAAATAAAGTACCTATATGTTTGGTAACACTGAGTATTGTGATTTTTATGATATAGTGCTATATGATGTAAGTTGCATGGTAGGAGCTTTGCATGTCTCCTAGTTCAGCCTAAGCTGCTCTGCTATAGCTACCTCTACCAGCCTAAGCTGCTAAAACACTACTAATCTACTAATAAGGGATAACTGGACCTGGCACAAGGTGTAAGTACCATCAGGTACCCACTACAATTCAGGCCAGCCTCCTACATTGGTGGTGCAGCGGTGGGATAAGTACTTGTAACTGCTTTACCACTTTGTCACTGGTGCTTTTCATAACAAAAACATATACCAAATACTTCAGAATACACACAGTTAACCTAAACAGTTTAACTTTCTTTCTACAAACTTTGTAAAACGTTTCAGAAAAGTTTTGAAAAGTTTTGAAAAGTTTTCAAACGTTTTTTCTCTTTCTTCTAAAAGTTTCTAAACTTTTTTCTCTATGTCCTAAACCCTTTCTAACAATCATGTCTGCAGTAGAACTTACTCCCACAGTTATCCAGGCAACCTATGGTAGTTTAAACTTTAAAATGTTGAGGGGTCTCTGCATAGAAAGAGGTTTCAGCATTGGTAAGAACCCTACCAAAGATCTTCTCCTTAGCCTTCTCCAAGAAAATGACCAGAACCAGTCTGGCCCATCCCAGGATCAGGAGTATAGGAGGGGGGTACCCAGCAAGACTCAGAGGAGTCCCCTGAGGATGCTGGGGAGGGTTCATCCAAAGACCTGCCAGCTAACAGGCCATCTAGTGACACTTGTAATGGGAGGGGGTCACACACTAGTAGGGCATATTTCACTCCAAAAGGCCAAAGTTACTAGAGTCCAGCCAGTTAGGGAAAGGTCCACTTCTGCCAATTCCCACATTTCTTCTGTGTTTCAGAATTCCTAAGCCTCCCGCCCTGAGGATAACACTATGGAAAGGGAACTCAGAAAACTGAGGTTGGAAGAGATCAGGCTGAAGCTAAGACAGCAGCAGCTGGCCTTAGACAGGGAATCTCTAGATGTAGAGAGGGAGAGGCAAAGGTTGAGGTTAGTTCCCCATGGTGGCAGCAGCAGTGTTTTTGATAGCAATCCTCCAAGAGAACACAATTCCAGAAACCTGCACAAGAAAGTACCCCTTTACAAAGAGGGGGATGACATTAACAAGTGGTGTGCTGCCCTTGAGAGGGCTTGTATGGTACAGTTGGTCCCTCAAAGGCAGTGGGCTGCTATCTTGTGGCTATCTTTCACTGATAAGGGCAGGGATAGGCTCCTTACTGTCAGAAAAAGTGATGCTAATAATTACAAAGTTTTGAAGGATGCACTCTTGGATGGATTTGGCTCAGCCACTGAACAATACAGGATTAAGTTCAGAGACACCAGAAAAGAGTCCTCTCTAGACTGGACAGACTTTGTAGACTGTTCAGTGAAGGCCTTGGAGGGTTGGTTACATGGCAGTAAGGTGACTGACTATGAAAGCCTGTATAATCTAATCCAGAGAGAGCATATTGTGAACAATTTTGTGGCTGATTTGTTGCACCAGTACTTGGTAGACTCAGATCTGACCTCTCTCCAAGAATTGGGAAAGAAGGCAGACAAATGGGTCAGAACAAGAGTGAACAGAAAAGTTCATACAGGTGGTGACAAGGATGGCAAGAAGAAAGATGGTGAGAAATCTCAGGATAAGCATGGGGATAAAGGTAAAACTAAAGATCCTTCTTCACATCCTAAACACTCTTCAGGGGGTGGGGATAAATCATCTTCTTCCTCTTCTTCACAACCCAAACACACTAAAAATCCTTGGTGCTATGTGTGTATAAATAAAGGCCAAAGGCCAGGGAATATGTCCTGCCCAGGTAAACCCCCTGAGCCTACCACCACTAATACATCAAACTCTAGTACCCCTAGCAGTAGTGGTAATAGTGGTGGGACTGCTGGCAACAGTCAAGATAAGGGTGTGGTTGGGTTCACTTTTGGGTCCATCATAGAAACTGGGGTAGTCAGTCCCAAGACAGTTTCTGTCACACCTTGTGGCATTGGCCTTGCCACACTGGCTGCTTGTCCCCTTACAATGGATAAGTACGGGCAGTCAGTTACAATAAATGGTGTTAAGCCTCAGGCCTACAGGGACACAGGTGCCAATATCACTTTGGTGATTGAAAACCTAGTGTCTCCTGCACAACACATCATTGAACAACAGTACAATATTATTGATGTCCATAACTCCACTCAGTACCTCCCCTTCGCTATAGTTCAGTTTAGTTGGGGTGGAGTTATTGGCCCTAAGCAGGTGGTAGTATCACCTAGTTTACCTGTAGACTGTCTCTTAGGTAATGACCTAGAGACCTCAGGTTGGGCTGAGGTAGAGTTTAATACCCATGCATCCATGCTGGGTATCCCTGAGGGATTGCTTCCTCTCATTTCACCTGAAATGAAAAAGCAAAGGAGAGAAAAAGGCCTGACAACTCAAGATCCTTCTCCAACAACAGGTAAAAAGGGCATCAAAGTATCCCACCCTGACAGTAAGGATACCATTCCTCTGGTGGGAGAAACCTCTCCTGGGGTGGAACCTGTACCAAGGGAACCATAAGGTAGCACAGCTGTACTCCCTGAGGTGAAAGTACCTCTCTGTGGGATAACTAATACTGGAGAGAAAAAGTACACCATTTTAGTTAACATGGAGCATCCCTCCAACCCTCCCAGAGAATCTTTAGTGCAGCAACCCTGCACTGCCTCACAACACTTAGGACAGCAGCACTGCCCTAGTGTGGAGCTTATAGGACAGCAGCCCTGCCCTGCTCCAACTCAAGAGAAACAGCAACCCTGTTCTCTCATACAGCCATATGGACAAACATTTTGCCCAGCAATGGCTTTATTGAGACAGTATCCCTGTCTGGCATTCTCATCATTTGACAAAGGCCAAGTGGACAATTCCCACTGCTCTAAACAAAAACATACTAATAGGAACTCTGAGAATATAGCTTCACATTGTTGGCTAGCTAAACAACTCCAAACAGGGTGGTTCACATCCCCACAGGGAAGTAACCATACAGTGGATGATAAAGGGAGTAACCAATCTATTGCAGAGATACTCTCCACTTATCAGCACTCAGACAATAAAGACTCAACTGGCCAAGGTTAGCCTTATTCTCCTTCTTTTTTTGGGGGGGGGGTGTTGTGTAGGAAGATAGCCTCTTTCTAACCTTGTTACCCCCACTTTTGGCCTGTTTGTGAGTATATGTCAGGGTGTTTTCACTGTCTCATTGGGATCCTACTAGCCCGGACCCCAGTGCTCATAGTGGAAACCCTGTTTGTCAGTGTGCTTTATATGTCTCACTGGGATCCTGCTAGCCAGGACCCCAGTGCTCATAGTTTATGGCCTGAATGTGTTCCCTGCGTTGTGCCTAACTGTGTCACTGAGGCTCTGCTAACCAGAACCTCAGTGCTTATGCTCTCTCTGTCTTTAAAATTGTCACTGCAGGCTAGTGACCATTTTTACCAATTCGGAACACCCTTTTAATTCCCTAGTATATGGTACCTAGGTACCCAGGGTATTGGTGTTCCAGGAGATCCCTATGGGCTGCAGCATTTCTTTTGCCATCCATAGGGAGCTCAGACAATTCTTACACAGGACTGCCACTGCAGCCTGAGTGAAATAACGTCCATGTTATTTCACAGCCATTTTACACTGCACTTAAGTAACTTATAAGTCACCTATATGTCTAACCCTCCCTTGGTGAAGGTTGGGTGCAAAGTTACTAAGTGTGAGGGCAGCCTGGCACTAGCAAAGGTGCCCCCACATAATTCAGGGCAATTTCCCCGGACATTATGAGGGCGGGGACACCATTACACATGTGCACTACATATAGGTTAATACCTATATGTGGCTTCACAATTGTAACTCCGAATATGGCCATGTAACATTTCTAAGATCATGAAATTGTCCCCCATGCCAAATCTGGTATTGGGGTTCCAATCCCATGCATCCCCGGGGCTTCAGCATGGACCCCGGGTACTGCCAAACTAGCTCTATGTGGTTTTCACTGCAGGTACCACTGCTGCCAACCCACAGACAGGCTTCTACCCTCCTGGGGTCTGGGCAGCCCAGTCCCAGGAAGGCAGAACAAAGGATTTCCTCTGAGAGGGGGTGTTACACCCTCTCCCTTTGGAAATAGGTGTTAAGGGCCTGAGAGGAGTTGCCTCTCTTGGCCTCTGGAAATGCTTTGAAGGGCACAGATGGTGCCCTCCTTGAATAAACCAGTCTTCACCGGTTCACCTGTCTGGGGTGGGGAGGCAAGGACTTACCTCCACCATATTTGGACAGAAGGACTACTGGACTGTCGGGATCACTTGGATCCAACTCCTGTGTTCCATGGACCACACTCGTCAAGATGAGAGGGGACCCAGAGGACAGGTGATGCAGAAGTTTGGTGCCTATGTTAGCAGGGGGAAGATTCTGTCGACCCACAGGAGATTTCTTCTTGGCTTCCAGTGCAAGGTGAAGGCAGACAGCCCTCAGAGAATGCACCACCAGGAAACAGTCGAGAAAGCCGTCAGGATTAGGCGCTACAATGTTGCTGGTAGTCTTCTTGCTACTTTGTTGAGGTTTTGCAGGCGTCCTAGAGCAGACAGTGGTCTATCCTTGGCAGAAGTTGAAGAGAGAAGTGCAGAGGAACTCTGGTGAGCTCTTGCATTCGTTATCTGGTGAGAAACCCACAGGAGAGACCCTAAATAGCCCTCAGAGGAGGATTGGCTACCTAACCAGGTAAGAGCCTATCAGGAGGGGTCTCTGACGTCACCTGCTGGCACTGGCCACTCAGAGGTCTCCATTGTGCCCTCACACTTCTGTATTCAAGATGGCAGAGGTCTGGGACACACTGGAGGAGCTCTGGGCACCACCCCTTGGGTGGTGATGGACAGGGGAGCGGTCACTCCCCTTTCTTTTATCCAGTTTCGTGCCAGAGCAGGGGCTGGGGATCCCTGAACCAGTGTAGACTGGTTTATGCAAAGTGGAGTTCAAAGGGGCTAAAGCCCACTCCTTTTTGGGGTTCCTCCCTGTAAGCAAAAATGAGGCAATGTTACAGGACATCCCATCTCCTTCAGAGTTTTTCAGGGAGTCCCATTATCATACCTTTGAGAGTTTTATTAAACCTCTCAACCAGACCATTTGTTTGTGGATGATAAGGAGTAGTGAACTTGTATGTCACACCACACACCTTCCACATTGCTTTGAGGTATGTAGACATGAAGTTACTACCACTGTCTGACACCACTTCCTTAGGGAAGCCCACCCTGGAAAAGATTCCCAGGAGGGCCTTTGTCACTGCAGGAGCTATATTGGTCCTTAAGGGGATAGCTTCAGGATACCTAGTGGCATGGTCCAAAACTTTGTAGTTGTTAGCATCTCTTTCTCTGACAGTAAGGAGCCTATCCCTACCCTTACCAGTGAAAGATAGCCACAAGATAGCAGCCCACTACCTTTGAGGGACCAACTGTACCATGTAGGCCCTCTTGAATGTAGCAAGCCACTTGTTAATGTCATCCCCTTCCTTGTAAGGGGAGACTATCTTATGCAGGTTTCTGGAATCTTGCTCTTTAACAGGATTACTATCAAAAACACTGCTGCTGCCACCATGGGGAACTAACCCCAACCTCTGCCTTTCCCTTTCCACATCCAGAGATTCCCTGTCTAAGGCCAGCTGCTGCTGTTTAAGCTTCAGCCTGGCCTCTTCCAACCTCAGCTTTCTGAATTCCCTTTCCATTAAGTTATCCTCAGGGCGGGAGGATTGGGAATTGTGAGTCACAGTAGAAATGTGGAAATTAGCAGAGAGAGACCTGTCCCTAACTGGCTGGAATCTAGTAACCTGGCCTTTAGGACTGAAAGGTGCCCTACTAGTGTGTGACCCCTTCCCACTACCAGTGTCACTAGATGGCCTTTAAGCTGACAGGTCCTTGGAAGAACCCTCCCCAGCATCCTCAGGGTACTCCTCCGAGTCTGGCTGGGTACCCTCCTCCTCTACCTCCTGATCCTGGGATGGGCCAGACTGGTTCTGGTCACTTTCTAGGAGAAGGCTAAGGAGAAGATCTTTTGTAGGATTCTTACCAATTGCTAAACCTCTTTCAATGCAGATACCCCTCAAACTTTTTAAATTTAGATTCCCATATGCTGCCTGGGCAACTGTGGGAGTAAGCTCTACTGCAGACATGACAGAAAAGGTTTAGGACAGAGAGAGAAAAATGTTTTTGGAACTTTTAAAAGAACAGAGAAAAACATTTTCAAAGTTTTAAAAACTTTTGAAAGTTTTCAGAAACTTTTTAGGACGTTTTAGAGAAAGAAAGTTAAACTGTTTAGGTTACTCTGTATATTCTGGAGTATTTGATATATGTTTTTCCTATGAAAAGCACCAATGACAAAGTGGTAAAGCACTTTCAAGTACTTATCCCACCGCTGCACCACCAATGTAGGAGGCTGGCCTAGCTTATAGTGGGTACCTTGTGGTAATTACACCTTGTGCCAGGTCCAGTTATCCGTTATTAGTAGATTAGTAGTGTTCTAGCAGCTTAGGCTGATAGAGGTAGCTATAGCAGAGCAGCTTAGGCTGAACTAGGAGACATGCAAAGCTCCTACTATACCACTTGTATCAGATAGCACTATATCATAAGAAATACAATGCTCATAGTTACTAAAAATAAAGGTACTTTATTTAAGTGACAATATGCCAAAAGTAACTCAGAGGATACTCCCTTAGGAGGTAAGTAAAATACACAAAATATACATAGAAACCAAAATCAGGTAAGTAAGACACTTAGAAAAGTAGTGCAAACACTGTAGAACAAAATAGAATTAAATAGGCCACAATAGGCCTCGGGGCAACACAAACCATATACTCCAAAAGTGGAAAGCGAACCACAAATGAACCCCAGTCCTAGTGTAGAGGGTCGCTGGGAGTGTAAGAAAACACTAAGGGTGTCCAAGCTACCCCACCAAAAGACCCTGAAAAGTAGGAGTAAAGTTACCCTACTAACCCAGAAAGACAGTAAAATCGAGATGGGGGATTCTGCAAAGACAACAACTGACTGCAAAGCACTGAAGACAGATTCCTGGACCTGAGGACCTGCAAAGGAAGGGGACCAAGTCCGAGAGTCACGCAAGTGCCCAGGGGGACAGGAGCCCACTAAACCCCAGATGAAGGTGCAAAAGGGCTGCCCCCAGTGGAAGAAGCCGAAGATTCTGCAACAACAGAAGGTGCCAGGAACTTCTCCTTTGGTCAGAAGATGTCCCATGGCGTACTGGAGGATGCAGAGTTGTTTCCACACAGAAGACTGCAAACAAGCCTTGTTAGCTGCAAGAGTCACGGTTGAAGATTATGGATGCTGCCAGGACCCAGGAAGGACCAGGAGGTTGCTCCTTGGCAGAGGAGACAAAGGGGGCGCTCAGCAACACAGAGAACTCATGCAGAAGCAGGCAGCCCCTGCAGAAGCACTTGAACAGGCGTTCAAGAAATCTGAGCATGGCGGTCGCCTCAACACAGAAGTGGGTCCCACGAAGCCGGAGGTCAACTCAGCGAG
The DNA here is from genome assembly GCF_031143425.1 of Pleurodeles waltl. Lineage (NCBI taxonomy): Eukaryota > Metazoa > Chordata > Amphibia > Caudata > Salamandridae > Pleurodeles > Pleurodeles waltl. Next base: position 907,658,758 of record NC_090438.1, on the reverse strand, counting down.
TTGGGCAATGCAGGACGGAGTGCTGGGGACCTGGGCTGTGCTGTGCACGAAGGAAGTCTTGCAAAAGTGCACAGAAGCCCTAGCAGCTGCGGATCTTGCAGTACACAGGTTTACTGTCTAGCGTGTGGAGGCAAGGACTTACCTCCACCAAATTTGGACAGAAGGACTACTGGACTGTTGGGGTCACTTGGATCCAGCTCCTTTGTTTCAGGGATCATGCTCATAAAGATGAGAGGGGACCCAGAAGATCGGTGATGCAGAAATTTGGTGCCTGCGTTAGCAGGGTGAAGATTCAGTCGACCACGGGAGATTTCTTCTTGGCTTCCAGTGCAGGGTGAAGGCAGACAGCCCTCAGAGCATGCACCACCAGGAAACAGTCGAGAAAGCCGTCAGGATTAGGCGCTACAATGTTGCTGGTAGTCTTCTTTCTACTTTGTTGCAGTTTTGCAGGCATCCTGGAGCAGTCAGTGGTCAATCCTTGGCAGACGTTGAAGAGAGAAGTGCAGAGAAACTCTGGTGAGCTCTTTCATTCATTATCTGGTGAGAAACCCACAGGAGAGACCCTAAATAGCCCTCAGAGGAGGATTGGCTACCTAACCAGGTAAGAGCCTATCAGGAGGGGTCTCTGACATCACCTGCTGGCACTGACCACTAAGAGGTCTCCATTGTGCCCTCACACCTCTGTATTCAAGATGGCAGAGGTCTGGGACACACTGGAGGAGCTCTGGGCACCACCCCTGGGGTGGTGATGGACAGGGGAGCGGTCACTCCCCTTTCCTTTGTCCAGTTCCATGCCAGAGCAGGGGCTGGGGGATCACTTAACCGGAGTAGACTTGTTTATGCAAGGAGGGCACCATCTGTGCCCTTCAAAGCATTTCCAGAGGCCAGGAGAGGCTACTCCTCTCAGGCCCTTAACACCTATTCCCAAAGGGAGAGGGTGTAACACCCTCTCTCAGAGGAAATCCTTTGTTCTGCCTCCCTGGGACTGGGCTGCCCAGGCCCCGGGGGGCAGAAACCTGTCTGAGGGTTGGCGGCAGTAGTAGCTGCAGAGAAAACCCCAGAGAGCTAGTTTGGCAGTACCCAGGGTCCATTCTGGAGTCCCGGGGATGCATGGGATTGTCCCCCCAATACCAGAATGGTATTGGGGGACAATTCCATGATCCTAGACATGTTACAGGGCCATGTTTGGAGTTACAATTCTGACGCTACACATAGGTATTGACCTATATGTAGTTCACGCATGTAATGGTGTCCCCGCACTCACAAAGTCCGGGGAAATTGCCCTGACCAATGTGCGGGCACCTTAGCTACTGCCAGGGTGCCCTCACACTTAGTAACTTTGCACCTAACCTTCACTAAGTGAGGGTTAGACATATAGCTGACTTATAAGTTACTTAAGTGCAGTGTAAAATGGCTGTGAAATTACGTGGACGTTAATTCACTCAGGCTGCAGTGGCAGTCCTGTGTAAGAATTGTTTGAGCTCCCTATGGGTGGCAAAAGAAATGCTGCAGCCCATAGGGATCTCTTGGAACCCCAATACCCTGGGTACCTAGGTACCATATACTAGGGAATTATATGGGTGTTCCAGTGTACCAATCAGAATTGGTGAAATGAGTCACTAGCCTGAAATGACAATTTTAAAAGAAGATAAAAACATAAACTCTGAGGTTCTGGTTAGCAGAGCCTCAGTGATACTGTTAGGTACCACACAGGGAACACATAAATGGCACAACTTATGAGAACTGGGGTCCTGGCTAGCAGGATCCCAGTGACACAAGCAAAAACAAACATACATATAAGTAAAAATGGGGGTAAAATGCCAGGCAAGATGGTACTTTCCTACAACTGTGTGAACTGCAGCTGCTAGGGCTTCTGTGCACTTTTGCCAGGAATCCTTCATGCACAGCACAGCCCAGGTCCCCAGCACTCTGTCCTGCATTGCTCAACTCACTGAGTTGACCACCGGCTTCGCAGGACCCTCTTTTGTAGTGTTGAGATGACGGCCATGCTCAGATTTCTTGAACTCCTTGTTCAAGTACTTCTGTGGGTGATGCCTTCTTCTGCGTGGGCTCTTTGTGTTGCTGAGCGCCCCCTCTGTCTTCTCCTCCAAGGGGCGATCTCCTGGTCCTTCCTGTGCCCAGGCACGACCCATTTTTTTAACCACGACCTTTGCCTCTAGCAAGGCTTGTTTGCGGTCTTTCTGCAAGGAAACAACTCTGAATCTTCTGTGCAAAGGAAAGGTTCTTGGCACCTTACGTTGTTGCAGAATCTTCAGCTTCTTCCACCGAGAGGCAGCCATTTTGCACCTTCATCCGGGGTTAGTGGGCTCCTGCGTGACTCTTGGTCTTGAGTCCCCTTCCTTTGCAGGTCCTCAGGTCCAGGAATCCATATTCAGTGTTTTGCAGCCAGTTGTGGTCTTTGCAGAATCTCCTATCACGACTTTAGTGTGTTTCTGGGGAAGTAGGGTAACTTTACTCCTACTTTTCAGGGTCGTGGGTTGGGTTATCTTGGACATCCCTAGTGTTTTCTTGTACTCCCAGATACTTTCTATACACTACACTAGGCCTGGGGTCCCTAAGTGGTTTGTATTCCACTTTTGTGTTTCTGTTGCCCCTAGGCCTATTTTCATCCTATTGTATTCTACAGTGTTTGCACTACTTTTCTAACTGTTTACTTACCTGATTTTGGTTTGCTTGTATATTTTGTGTATTTTACTTACCTCCTAAGAGAGTATATCCTCTGAGATATTTCTGACACATTGTCTTTAAAATAAAGTACCTTTATTTTTAGTAACTCTGAGTATTGTGATTCTTGTGATATAGTGCTATATGATGTATGTGGTATAGTAGGAGTTTTGCATGTGTCCTAGTTCAGCCTAAGCTGCTCTGCTATAGCTACCTCTATCAGCCTAAGCTGCTAGAACACTACTAATCTACTAATAAGGGATAACTGAACCTGGCACAACGTGTAAGTACCATAAGGTACCCACTATGAGCCAGGCCAGCCTCCTACAATCTGGGAGTAGAGACTGCAGTAACCAGCATCCCTACTGTTTTGGTCCCCAAGGATTCAGTGTCTGAGGGGAAGGGTTTGATGGAGGACACTCTCCTAACCCCTGTCCAGCCCAAGGGTACCGTCCCTAGGTTGGAGAACCAGGTCCTGGGTAACTCCCTTGACCTGCAGGTAGAGATGGCTGTCCCCAGTCTCTCTACCATTACTTCTGGGGGTATCACTCCTGATGGGAGGGTGCAGAACTCTAGAAGGAGGGGCAGGAGGAGGAATGGCTCTTTACTGACCACGGCTCAGCTTGAGGGGAAGGACCCTGGGTTGGGAGACCAGTTACAAGGGGGCTCCTTTGAACTGGTGGGTGAGCTGACCAGGACGACTGTAACCAGCGCCCTGGCAGTTCTGGATTCAGGTGGTACCACTCCTCGGAGGAGGAGGAGTGTGAGAAGGTAGCCTCTTTCTAGCCTTGTTACCCCCACTTTTGGCCTGTTTGTGAGTGTATGTCAGGGTGTTTGTCACTGTTTTCACTGTCTCACTGGGATCCTGATAACCAGGCCTCAGTGCTCATAGTGAAAACACTATGGCCCTCATTCTGACCCTGGCGGTCTTTGACCGCCAGGGCGGAGGACCGCGGGAGCACCGCCGACAAGCAGGCGGTGCTTCAATGGGGATTCCGACCGCGGCGGTAAAGCCGCGGTCGGACCGGCACCACTGGCGGGGTCCCGCCAGTGTACCGCGGCCCCATTGAATCCTCCGCGGCGGCGCAGCTTGCTGCACCGCCGCGGGGATTCTGACCCCCCCTACCGCCATCCAGATCCCGGCGGTCGGACCGCCGAGATACGGATGGCGGTAGGGGGGGTCGCGGGGCCCCTGGGGGCCCCTGCAGTGCCCATGCCACTGGCATGGGCATTGCAGGGGCCCCCGTAAGAGGGCCCCTACATGTATTTCACTGTCTGCTGCGCAGACAGTGAAATACGCGACGGGTGCAACTGCACCCGTCGCACAGCTTCCACTCCGCCGGCTCGATTCCGAGCCGGCTTCATCGTGGAAGCCTCTTTCCCGCTGGGCTGGCTGGCGGTCTGAAGGAGACCGCCCGCCAGCCCAGCGGGAAAGTCAGAATTACCGCCGCGGTCTTTCGACCGCGGAACGGTAACCTGACGGCGGGACTTTGGCGGGCGGCCTCCGCCGCCCGCCAAGGTCAGAATGAGGGCCTATGTTTTCAGTATGTTTGTTATGTGTCACTGGGATCCTGCTGGTCAGGACCCCAGTGCTCATAGGTTTGTGGCCTATATGTATGTGTCACTGGGACCCTGTCACACAGGGCCCCAGTGCTCATAGGTGTGCATGTATATGTTCCCTGTGTGGTGCCTAACTGTCTCACTGAGGCTCTGCTAACCAGAACCTCAGTGGCTATGCTCTCTCATTACTTTCAAATTGTCACTAACAGGCTAGTGACCATTTTTTACCAATTTACATTGGCTTACTGGAACACCCTTATAATTCCCTAGTATATGGTACTGAGGTACCCAGGGTATTGGGGTTCCAGGAGATCCCTATGGGCTGCAGCATTTCTTTTGCCACCCATAGGGAGCTCTGACAATTCTTACACAGGCCTGCCACTGCAGCCTGAGTGAAATAACGTCCACGTTATTTCACAGCCATTTTACACTGCACTTAAGTAACTTATAAGTCACCTATATGTCTAACCTTTACCTGGTAAAGGTTAGGTGCAAAGTTACTTAGTGTGAGGGCACCCTGGCACTAGCCAAGGTGCCCCCACATTGTTCAGAGCCAATTCACTGAACTTTGTGAGTGCGGGGACACCATTACACGCGTGCACTACATATAGGTCACTACCTATATGTAGCTTCACAATGGTAACTCCGAATATGGCCATGTAACATGTCTATGATCATGGAATTGCCCCCTCTATGCCATCCTGGCATAGTTGGCACAATCCCATGATCCCAGTGGTCTGTAGCACAGACCCTGGTACTGCCAAACTGTCCTTCCTGGGGTTTCACTGCAGCTGCTGCTGCTGCCAACCCCTCAGACAGGCAGCTGCCCTCCTGGGGTCAAGCCAGGCCTGGCCCAGGATGGCAGAACAAAGAACTTCCTCTGAGAGAGGGTGTGACACCCTCTCCCTTTGGAAAATGGTGTGAAGGCAGGGGAGGAGTAGCCTCCCCCAGCCTCTGGAAATGCTTTGTTGGGCACAGAGGGGCCCAATTCTGCATAAGCCAGTCTACACCGGTTCAGGGACCCCTTAGCCCCTGCTCTGGCGCGAAACTGGACAAAGGAAAGGGGAGTGACCACTCCCCTGACCTGCACCTCCCCTGGGAGGTGTCCAGAGCTCCTCCAGTGTGCTCCAGACCTCTGCCATCTTGGAAACAGAGGTGCTGCTGGCACACTGGACTGCTCTGAGTGGCAAGTGCCACCAGGTGACGTCAGAGACTCCTGCTGATAGGCTCCTTCAGGTGTTAGTAGCCTATCCTCTCTCCTAGGTAGCCAAACCCTCTTTTCTGGCTATTTAGGGTCTCTGTCTCTGGGGAAACTTCAGATAACGAATGCATGAGCTCAGCCGAGTTCCTCTGCATCTCTCTCTTCACCTTCTGATAAGGAAACGACCGCTGACCGCGCTGGAAGCCTGCAAACCTGCAACATAGTAGCAAAGACGACTACTGCAACTCTGTAACGCTGATCCTGCCGCCTTCTCGACTGTTTTCCTGCTTGTGCATGCTGTGGGGGTAGCCTGCCTCCTCTCTGCACCAGAAGCTCCGAAGAAATCTCCCGTGGGTCGACAGAATCTTCCCCCTGCAACCGCAGGCACCAAAAAGCTGCATCACCGGTCCCTTGGGTCTCCTCTCAGCACGACGAGCGAGGTCCCTCGAATCCAGCGACTCTGTCCAAGTGACCCCCACAGTCCAGTGACTCTTCAGCCCAAGTTTGGTGGAGGTAAGTCCTTGCCTCACCTCGCTGGGCTGCATTGCTGGGAACCGCGACTTTGCAGCTACTCCGGCTCCTGTGCACTTCCGGCGGAAATCCTTTGTGCACAGCCAAGCCTGGGTCCACGGCACTCTAACCTGCATTGCACAACTTTCTAAGTTGGTCTCCGGCGACGTGGGACTCCTTTGTGCAACTTCGGCGAGCACCGTTTCACGCATCCTTGTAGTGCCTGTTTCTGGCACTTCTCCGGGAGCTACCTACTTCAGTGAGGGCTCTTTGTCTTGCTCGACGTCTCTTCTCTCTTCAGGTCCAATTTGCGACCTCCTGGTCCCTCCTGGGCCCCAGCAGCGTCCAAAAACGTCAAACGCACGATTTGCGTCTAGCAAGGCTTGTTGGCGTCCTTCCGGCAGGAAAACACTTTTGCACAACTCTCCAAGGCGAGATGGATCCGTCCACAAAAGGGGAAGTCTCTAGCCCTTTTCGTTCCTGCAGAAACCTCAGCTTCTTCTGTCCAGTCGAAGCTTCTTTGCACCCGCAGCTGGCATTTCCTGGGCATCTGCCCATCTCCGACTTGCTTGTGACTTTTGGACTCGGTCCCCTTGCTCCACAGGTACCCTAGATCGGAAATCCACAATTGTTGCATTGCTGGTTTGTGTCTTTCCTGCATTATTCCCCTAACACGACTATTTTGTCCTTAGGGGAACTTTAGTGCACTGTGCACTCACTTTTCAGGGTCTTGGGGAGGGTTATTTTTCTAACTCTCACTATTTTCTAATAGTCCCAGCGACCCTCTACAAGGTCACATAGGTTTGGGGTCCATTCGTGGTTCGCATTCCACTTTTGGAGTATATGGTTTGTGTTGCCCCTATCCCTATGTTTCCCCATTGCATCCTATTGTAACTATACATTGTTTGCACTGTTTTCTAAGACTATACTGCATATTTTTGCTATTGTGTATATATATCTTGTGTATATTTCCTATCCTCTCACTGAGGGTACACTCTAAGATACTTTGGCATATTGTCATAAAAATAAAGTACCTTTATTTTTAGTATAACTGTGTATTGTGTTTTCTTATGATATTGTGCATATGACACTAAGTGGTACTGTGGTAGCTTCACACGTCTCCTAGTTCAGCCTAAGCTGCTCTGCTAAGCTACCATTATCTATCAGCCTAAGCTGCTAGACACCCTATACACTAATAAGGGATAACTGGGCCTGGTGCAAGGTGCAAGTACCCCTTGGTACTCACTACAAGCCAGTCCAGCCTCCTACATTGGTTGTGCAGTGGTGGGATAAGTGCTTGAGACTACTTACCACTCTTGTCATTGTACTTTTCATAAGAGAAAAATATACAAAACAAGGTCAGTGTATATGCACATAGCAAAAAAGTTTTGCATTTCCTCTTTTCACTCTTTTCTAAGTGCTGAAAAGTACTCCTAAACTTTCAAAAAGTTCTTAAAAGTTTAAAAAGTTTTTTCTGTCTTTCCAAAAAGTTCTGAAAACTTTTTTCTCTTTCTCTATCACTTTAACTCTTCTAAAAAATGTCTGGCACAGGCCAAAGTGTTGATCTGTCCAAACTTGCATATGACAACCTTAGCTGGAAAAGAGCAAGGAGTCTCTGTATAGAGAGAGGTTTGAGTGTAGGGAAGAATCCTTCCTTGGAACTGTTACTAAACATGCTTAGAGAACAGGATAAGGCCATAGGTGCCCCATCTGTTGAAAAAGTACCTAATAGTTCCCAATCTGATTCAGGGACTCCCCCAGGAAAAGATTCAGGAAAGAAACTTCCTAGCCTGCCCATTACTAGACAGTCTAGCATAGATGGTAATGATGATGAGCCACACCATAGAAATAGTGTTGTCTCACATCATAGCAAAAGCATATATTCTCACCATACTGGTAGTAATGTTTCTGTAAACCAAGCTGTTAGGGTGGCTCCTGTAAGGGACAGGTCTCCTTCTGTTCATTCCCATCATAGCTCTGTTTCTAGAAATGTCCCTCCCACCAACCCTGATGACAGAATGTTAGAGAGGGAACTCAATAAGTTGAGGGTGGAACAAACCAGACTGAAGCTTAAAAAGCAACAGCTGGATTTGGATAGACAGTCTTTTGAATTAGAGAAGGAAAGACAGAAGTTGGGTTTAGAAACCCATGGTGGCAGCAGCAGTATTCCCCATAGTCATCCTGCAAAAGAGCATGATTCCAGGAATCTGCACAAGATAGTTCCCCCTTATAAGGAGGGGGATGACATTAACAAGTGGTTTGCTGCACTTGAGAGGGCCTGTGTTGTACAGGATGTCCCTCAAAGGCAGTGGGCTGCTATCCTATGGCTATCATTTAGTGGAAAAGGTAGGGATAGGCTCCTTACTGTGAAAGAAAATGATGCTAATAATTTCCAAGTTCTTAAGAATGCACTCCTGGATGGTTATGGCTTAACCACTGACCAGTACAGGATAAAGTTCAGAGAGACCAAAAAGGAGTCTTCACAAGACTGGGTTGATTTCATTGACCATTCAGTGAAGGCCTTGGAGGGGTGGTTACATGGCAGTAAAGTTACTGATTATGAAAGCCTCTATAACACAATCCTGAGAGAGCATATACTTAATAATTGTGTGTCTGATTTGTTGCACCAGTACCTGGTAGACTCTGATCTGACCTCTCCCCAAGAATTGGGAAAGAAGGCAGACAAATGGGTCAGAACAAGGGTGAACAGAAAAGTTCATACAGTGGGTGACAAGGATGGCAATAAGAAGAAAGATGGTGAAAAATCTCAAGATAAGCATGGGGATAAGGGTAAAACCAAAGATCCCACTTCAAATCTTAAACACTCTTCAGAGGGTGGGGATAAAACAAATTCTTCCTCTTCTTCCCAACCTGCACACATTAAAAAGCCTTGGTGCTTTGTGTGTAAAAATAGAGGCCATAGGCCAGGGGATAAGTCCTGTCCAGGTAAACCCCCTGAGCCTACCACCACTAATACATCAAGCTCTAGTGCCCCTAGCAGTAGTGGTACTAGTGGTGGGACTGCTGGCAACAGTCAAGCAAAGGGTGTAGTTGGGTTCACTTATGGGTCCATAGTGGAAACTGATGTAATCAGTCCCAAGACAGTTTCTGTCACACCTAGTGGCACTGGCCTTGCCACACTGGCTGCTTGTCCCCTTACAATGGATAAGTACAGGCAGACAGTTTCAATAAATGGTGTTGAGGCCTTGGCCTACAGGGACACAGGTGCCAGTTTCACTTTGGTGACTGAAAACCTAGTGCACCCTGATCAACACATCATTGGACAACAGTATAAGATTATTGATGTCCATAACTCCACTAAGTTTCTTCCCTTAGCTATAATTCAGTTTAGTTGGGGTGGAGTTACTGGCCCTAAGCAGGTGGTGGTATCACCTAGCTTGCCTGTAGACTGTCTCTTAGGTAATGACCTAGGGCCTCAGGTTGGGCTGATGTAGAGTTTTATGCCCATGCAGCCATGCTGGGCATCCCTGAGGAATTGTTCCCTCTCATTTCTACTGAAATGAAAAAGCAAAGGAGAGAAGGCCTGAAAACTCAGGATCCCTCTCCATCAACAGGTAAAAAGGGTATCACAGTATCCCCTAACCACCCTACCATTCAGGATACCATTCCTGTGGTGGGAGAAACCTCTCCTGGGGTGGCACCTGTTCCAAGGGAATCATCAGCTGGCAAAGCTGGACTCCCTGAGGTAGAAGAACCTCTCTGTGGGATAACTAACATTGGTGACAAAAAGAGCACCATTTTAGTTAACATGGAGCATCCCTCCAACCCTCCCAGAGAAACTTTAGTGCAGAAACCCTGCACTGCCTCACAACACATAGGACAGCATCCCTGCCCTGCTCCAACTCAAGAGAAACAGCATCCCTGTTCTCTCTTCCAGCCAAATGGACAAAGTTTTTGCCCAGCTATGGCTTTATTGAGACAGCATCCCTGTCTGGCATTTCCATCACTACAAATAGGTTCAGTGGACAATTCCCACTGCTCTAAACTAAAACTTACTGATAGAAACTCTGAAAATACATCTTCACATTGTTGCTTAGCTAAAAAACTTCAAACAGGGTGGTTTACATCCCCACAGGGAAGTAACCATATAGTGGATGATAAAGGGAGTAACCAGTCTATTGCAGAGCTACTCTCTACTTATCACCACTTAGACAATAAAGTCTCAACTGGCCAAGGTTAGCCTTATTGTCCTTCGTTTGGGGGGGGGGTTGTGTGAGAAGGTAGCCTCTTTCTAGCCTTGTTACCCCCACTTTTGGCCTGTTTGTGAGTGTATGTCAGGGTGTTTGTCACTGTTTTCACTGTCTCACTGGGATCCTGATAACCAGGCCTCAGTGCTCATAGTGAAAACACTATGTTTTCAGTATGTTTGTTATGTGTCACTGGGATCCTGCTGGTCAGGACCCCAGTGCTCATAGGTTTGTGGCCTATATGTATGTGTCACTGGGACCCTGTCACACAGGGCCCCAGTGCTCATAGGTGTGCATGTATATGTTCCCTGTGTGGTGCCTAACTGTCTCACTGAGGCTCTGCTAACCAGAACCTCAGTGGCTATGCTCTCTCATTACTTTCAAATTGTCACTAACAGGCTAGTGACCATTTTTTACCAATTTACATTGGCTTACTGGAACACCCTTATAATTCCCTAGTATATGGTACTGAGGTACCCAGGGTATTGGGGTTCCAGGAGATCCCTATGGGCTGCAGCATTTCTTTTGCCACCCATAGGGAGCTCTGACAATTCTTACACAGGCCTGCCACTGCAGCCTGAGTGAAATAACGTCCACGTTATTTCACAGCCATTTTACACTGCACTTAAGTAACTTATAAGTCACCTATATGTCTAACCTTTACCTGGTAAAGGTTAGGTGCAAAGTTACTTAGTGTGAGGGCACCCTGGCACTAGCCAAGGTGCCCCCACATTGTTCAGAGCCAATTCCCTGAACTTTGTGAGTGCGGGGACACCATTACACGCGTGCACTACATATAGGTCACTACCTATATGTAGCTTCACAATGGTAACTCCTAATATGGCCATGTAACATGTCTATGATCATGGAATTGCCCCCTCTATGCCATCCTGGCATAGTTGGCACAATCCCATGATCCCAGTGGTCTGTAGCACAGACCCTGGTACTGCCAAACTGCCCTTCCTGGGGTTTCACTGCAGCTGCTGCTGCTGCCAACCCCTCAGACAGGCAGCTGCCCTCCTGGGGTCCAGCCAGGCCTGGCCCAGGATGGCAGAACAAAGAACTTCCTCTGAGAGAGGGTGTGACACCCTCTCCCTTTGGAAAATGGTGTGAAGGCAGGGGAGGAGTAGCCTCCCCCAGCCTCTGGAAATGCTTTGTTGGGCACAGAGGTGCCCAATTCTGCATAAGCCAGTCTACACCGGTTCAGGGACCCCTTAGCCCCTGCTCTGGCGCGAAACTGGACAAAGGAAAGGGGAGTGACCACTCCCCTGACCTGCACCTCCCCTGGGAGGTGTCCAGAGCTCCTCCAGTGTGCTCCAGACCTCTGCCATCTTGGAAACAGAGGTGCTGCTGGCACACTGGACTGCTCTGAGTGGCAAGTGCCACCAGGTGACGTCAGAGACTCCTGCTGATAGGCTCCTTCAGGTGTTAGTAGCCTATCCTCTCTCCTAGGTAGCCAAACCCTCTTTTCTGGCTATTTAGGGTCTCTGTCTCTGGGGAAACTTCCACTAACGAATGCATGAGCTCAGCCGAGTTCCTCTGCATCTCTCTCTTCACCTTCTGATAAGGAAACGACCGCTGACCGCGCTGGAAGCCTGCAAACCTGCAACATAGTAGCAAAGACGACTACTGCAACTCTGTAACGCTGATCCTGCCGCCTTCTCGACTGTTTTCCTGCTTGTGCATGCTGTGGGGGTAGCCTGCCTCCTCTCTGCACCAGAAGCTCCGAAGAAATCTCCCGTGGGTCGACGGAATCTTCCCCCTGCAACCGCAGGCACCAAAAAGCTGCATCACCGGTCCCTTGGGTCTCCTCTCAGCACGACGAGCGAGGTCCCTCGAATCCAGCGATTCTGTCCAAGTGACCCCCACAGTCCAGTGACTCTTCAGCCCAAGTTTGGTGGAGGTAAGTCCTTGCCTCACCTCGCTGGGCTGCATTGCTGGGAACCGCGACTTTGCAGCTACTCCGGCCCCTGTGCACTTCCGGCGGAAATCCTTTGTGCACAGCCAAGCCTGGGTCCACGGCACTCTAACCTGCATTGCACGACTTTCTAAGTTGGTCTCCGGCGACGTGGGACTCCTTTGTGCAACTTCGGCGAGCACCGTTTCACGCATCCTCGTAGTGCCTGTTTCTGACACTTCTCTGGGTGCTACCTGCTTCAGTGAGGGCTCTTTGTCTTGCTCTACGTCCCCTCTCTCTTCAGGTCCAATTTGCGACCTCCTGGTCCTTCCTGGGCCCCAGCAGTGTCCAAAAACGCCAAATGCACGATTTGCATCTAGCAAGGCTTGTTGGCGTCCTTCCTGCGGGAAAACACTTCTGCACGACTCTCCAAGGTGAGTGGGATCCGTCCACCATAGGGGAAGTCTCTAGCCCTTTTTGTTCCTGCAGAAACCTCAGCTTCTTCTGTCCAGTCGAAGCTTCTTTGCACCCGCAGCTGGCATTTCCTGGGCATCTGCCCATCTCCGACTTGCTTGTGAGTTTTGGACTTGGTCCCCTTGTTCCACAGGTACCCTAGATTGGAAATCCACAATTGTTGCATTGCTGGTTTGTGTCTTTCCTGCATTATTCCCCTAACACGACTATTTTGTCCTTAGGGGAACTTTAGTGCACTTTGCACTCACTTTTCAGGGTCTTGGGGAGGGTTATTTTTCTACCTCTCACTATTTTCTAATAGTCCCAGCGACCCTCTACAAGGTCACATAGGTTTGGGGTCCATTCGTGGTTCGCATTCCACTTTTGGAGTATATGGTTTGTGTTGCCCCTATCCCTATGTTTCCCCATTGCATCCTATTGTAACTATACATTGTTTGCACTGTTTTCTAAGACTATACTGCATATTTTTGCTATTGTGTATATATATCTTGTGTATATTTCCTATCCTCTCACAGAGGGTACACTCTAAGATACTTTGGCATATTGTCATAAAAATAAAGTACCTTTATTTTTAGTATAACTGTGTATTGTGTTTTCTTATGATATTGTGCATATGACACTAAGTGGTACTGTGGTAGCTTCACACGTCTCCTAGTTCAGCCTAAGCTGCTCTGCTAAGCTACCATTATCTATCAGCCTAAGCTGCTAGACACCCTATACACTAATAAGGGATAACTGGGCCTGGTGCAAGGTGCAAGTACCCCTTGGTACTCACTACAAGCCAGTCCAGCCTCCTACAAGGAGGCAGAACCCTAGAAGGAGGGGCAGAAGGAGAGACTCTCATCTGACCCCTATTCAGGCTATGGGACCAGTCCCTAGGCTAGAAGAGCAGGGGGTAGCTCCTGAACCGGTGGGAAAGAGAGTGGAGAGAGGATGCTATGCACCTGGGGCTCCCGCCCCCCACTCAGAGAGGTTTCAGAGACCAGAGGCCCTGGGATGGCCTGGGACCTGGTTCCGGCCAAAGACAACTAGGACGCCTCCATGGGTTAGCTTAGATTGTCTGGGAGCATAGACAGAGGAATTCAACTGGGTCCAGATTGGCATAGACCTGGATCATGCCCCTGCAGGGACCAAGGTCCTGGTTCTATCGCCCCAAGCAGGGAAGTTCATCAATGTATTGATTGTTCTCCCCTGGCTTTAGGCTGGTAGGGAGTCATGTTGGACCTGGCGCTTTTACAGGGTCATTCCCTAGACTTTTTGCCTTTTGCCATCTTATTTTTCTGACCTTTGTTGGCTGTTGTTATGACCCTGAGCAGTTTTTCACTGCCAACCAGTGCTAAAGTGCATGTGCTCTCCCTTGTAAAATTAATATGATTGTTTTATACCTAATTGGCATATTTAATTTACCTATAAGTCCCTTGTAAAGTGGTATCCCTATACCCAGGGCCTGTAAATTAAAGGCTACTAGTGGGCCTGCAGCGCTGCTTGCGCCACAAACTGAAGTAGCCTGTCAAACCTATCTCAGGCCTGTTTGCGCAGGGCCTGTGTGCGCAGTTTCTTGCCACAGGGACCTGGCATCTAAATTTACTTGCCAGGGCCAGAACTCCCCTTTTACTACATGTAAGTCACCCCTAAGGTACACGCAAGCTAGCCCTGTGGGCAGGGTGCCATGTATGTAGAAGGCAGGACATGTGCCAAATTCCGTGGCCTGTCCTGGTAGTGACAAACAGCCTAACTTGGTGTCTCACTGCTGTGAGTGCTGCCTCCTCATAGGATTGCATTAGACATGCCCTGCCTTATGTGTAAGTGGTATTGTCTGATTTATGAGAGGTAGCGTAGGTTGGTATGGTTTTATGGTTGTGATAGTGATAAGAAATGCTGCTTACTGGTGTAGGTGTATTTTTTTATTACTATCACAGAAATGGCACTTCTAGAAAGTGCGCATTTTTCTGTGCTTATGATGCTGGTGTTTTTGCAGCTTGCCTCCAATCCAAATCTGGGCAGACTGACAGTTGGGGCTTTGTGCATACTTTTCAGACAACCTGTACACATGGAGGGTGGAGGTGTCACAGAGGTGCATATGTAAGCTTAGTAAAAGTACAGGGGAATTTTCCCCACAATTTAGACATTCTTTGGACATTCATGGGACTCCAGAAACCTTACCTGGTTCTGGTGCAGGACGCTGTTGAGGAGACTCACCAAGACCACCTTGTACTGCTGCTGCTGTGCTGACCGGTGACCTGCCTGGTCACTAGGAGGAACTGCCACCCCCTGCATTCTTTGTGCTGGCCTATAGGTGGGCCACTCCTGTGCTTCTTTTTTTTATTATCCCTTGTCTCCAGGGGCAGGGTGCCATGGCCCCTGACCCCTGCAACAACCCAAACAGAAGAGGGACTTCATTTGCTTGTTTTGGGGGCATAGCGCCGAGTGCAGCCCTTTCTGTGTGGCCCCCTTAGAGCCTCATGGGTACCCTTTTTGTGACCCCCTCCTTTCGCACTTGGAAGCACATTGCTGGGAAAATCACTGCCGCGGCCCGGGTTACAAATATGGTCTTGGTGCTTTCAAAAGCGCTTCCTGGCTCACCGCCGCAGCCCGGGAGTCATCTGCTGAAGAAGCGCAAGTATTGCGCACCTTCCAGTGCCCCCGGGGCACAAGAAAAATGTAAACAGAGTAAGCATGCTCCTATCGGTACCCCCTGGGCACAGTCCCATGCTTATAACACCCCTGGGGCACCAGCCCCCCTTCACTTCTGTTTGAGTCACTGCGGCAGCCCGGGAATCCACCAGAAACACTAATGCACCCCATCAGTTGTGGGCGAGTGTGTATCCGCAGCCCCAGGAGGAAAAGAGACATCATCAGAGGTCTCCTCTGGATTCCAGGGCCGCCCCTGAGGAGCAGGACTTGGGGGAAGGTGAGGGGAATGCCCCCCTATCCCGGTCTCTGCCATAGGAGCGGGACGCTCCTCCTTTGAAACCAGGCATCATTATTCTTTGGTGCACAGGGAGGAGAGGCCTCACTTGAGGTCCCTTCCTTTCGCCCCCATTTTCCTTTGTTGGGGTTGCCTGCCCCCCCCCCCCCTTGTGAAGGGCATGAGAAGGCTGAGGGAGGCCTCCACAGAGATAGCGGTCCCCCGGAGGGGCCCGATTATCGCAATAGAGAGGGTGCAGACCGCCCCTCTCCACCAGGAGCACCGCGTGGCCCGCGCTTCGCACATAGGATCGCCGGGTCCCCCCTGCTCATCTTCTAGGCACGAGGAGTGCCTCATCAACATAAAACCAGGTACATTTTAGGATATATTGGCACAGTGAGCCTAGTATGGACCCTGGGTGGTCTATATGTTTCCTACCTGCTTTTGTGACGCTACATATATGTGCTGATGTTCCTTTTCATGGGCATGACATGCTGATATGTATTTTTTATGACTTGTGATATGTTCTCTAATGTTCCTTTTATGGGTATTTATGAGGTATCCATGACAAGTGCATAGATTTCTTTACTGTAATTCCTGACTACTGCTTATGTTGCAGAATCCTGAGTACTTACTGGCTCTAATGTGACAACTGTGTATTCTTGCAGAGTATTAGTAACTTGTGTAACGTTCTGACAACTGCTAAGGTAGCAGGGTATTACTAATGTGGAATGTTGGTCTAATTATGTTTTGTGCAATACAGTTTATTTTTACATAGCTCAGTGTTGTGTTTACTTTGTGGTGTACATTTTGTGCCACATGTGTTGTGTGTGTTGTGCACATTGCCTCTGGGTTAGGCCTGACTGCTCATGCCAAGCTACCAAGGGGGTGAGCAGGGGCTATCCTGGACGTGTAACTCCCTTGCCCTGACTAGAGTGGGTGGGTTCTACCCTAGCCAACCAGAAACCCAATTTCTAACAGTGCAGTTACACAATATGCACTACTTTCTACAAATCTGCCCCTGGATAGAAACTCTCTAAATTAACATATGGACTTAAGAGACCACAACACTGAAAGACCGAGCAGAGGTGGATCCCGGTCCGGCATAGAACGGGACTCCGAGACCCCATGGGGGGATGGAAATCCGCTGAAGTAGATCCCTCTGGAAAGGTTTCTGTAGGGTCGCTGCACCCCTGTTTTGCCTCTCACCATGGGGCAGCATGGGCAGCATTTAAAATTACTGCATCCCCAGGGGGCCTGTTTGCATGAAGTAGTGGATGTGTAGTATGGCATACGTGGAAGAGAAAAGGCATTTTCTCAGTTACTTGAAGCCATGTTTCCTTGCAAAGGAGGGATCAGCCTTTTCATAGTTCTTGAGCGTGAAATGTAACCTGTGCAATGTGAATTACGGAAGCAGGGCTCCCGAGCACCTGGTCACCCTTGGTAATACAGAAAAGTGTACTGTGAGTGTGAAAAGCTGGCACCAATGCACGCTCATTTCCCGTGCGATCTGTTGCTAAATAGGTGGTATGAGAAGCAAACCTACTTCATAGCTCTGGTTAAAAAGGCAATGCCAACTCCAAAGCAGAAAGCCATAATTAGTGCAAAAATAGAACTTCAGTTTACCATAGTCCTAAACTCAGCATGCATTCAGGTTATTTGAGGCAGGATGAGACAGACACAAGTCACAACGGACATATGCTGGGGAAGTACAGAAAAGCATTAGCCTTTCACAATAATTTGTCATGAAGTATTCAAGACAAGCAATAAAAAGAATGAGTTATTGCATTACTGACGCTTGATTTGTTTTTCACGATTGCAAGATAATTTAGCCCTGGCAGGGAGACTGACTCACTGAGTTAAAATTGGAGTAAATGAAGCCAGCAAACCAAAAATGATAGCAACAACTATGCCTAGATCTTTTTTGACGAACTTGCGTAGACATCTCTTTGTTGCTAGACGAATCTCGAAGGATTAAACCCAGATGCTGGTCAAGTATTAGTTCTCAAAAGAGGCAAAACTAAATGTAGTTGGAAATGAGAACCCCTCTCGAGATGGTAAAAACCTGGCAAACGTGTGTCACATCTGTCAATATTGACAAGGAGTGCACGTCATTAATCCGTGATACTATCCAGCTTTAATATCAAGATGTGGCTAACAGGGAGGAAGGCACACAATATTGCCCCATATTAATGCTTTTTTTAGCGCCGCATTTGCGTCATTTTTTTACTCAAAGGCGGCGCAAACTTGCATGATACAATTGTATTTTGTAAGTTTGCCCCACTTTGCGTCAGAAAGCGGCGCTAATGCGGCCCTAAAAAATATAAATATGGGCCATTGTGTCTTTGTGATAAAAATATGTAGTTTAAAAACGCGAGGCTGAATCCCCCTTTCACCTGAATTTTACACTTCACTCTATAAAAGAAATGTCTTGGTCACAAATTATGTACTCTGCTTTGTGGTTAATATTTCTGTGCAATAAGCAATGTTATTCTTAATTGTGTAAGCCTCAAGGCGTTTTTGTGTACTGATCCTGTCTCAGAGAAATAGTCAATAAAAAAGACATTATGAGGAAAAATCTAATTATTGACAATCAAGTTTTTCAATTTTTTTTTTTTAATCATATGTCTTTTTTTACAACAGACCTGTTATAATAAAGAACTTTTGGACTCTAAGATAAGGAATGATTTTGTCATGACTTTTGATATCTTTCAATATGTGATCCAGAGTATGTTTTGATATTTACTTATTTTTCACCTGGAGATTTGCCTTTCTATTGACCTTCACATTGCTGGTGTGGCTGTTGAACAATTGTATTATTTGGTTAATAAGCATATCTCTCAAACACTTCTTGTTTTTGTATTTCTTTTATTTAAAATAGAAGTGTCTTTCAATACAAATATATCAACAAAAATATATATATCAGACAGTATAACCGTTGCTCGGATTCTGAATACTGTTGTTTCTTCAACATGACAATATTGTTATGCGAATATGTTTCTCATTTTAAATTTCTATGCATTGTAGTGAAAATCAAACATAACCAAAATCGAAAAAAATCAGAATGCTAATATGTTTTAAATAGTGATTATCATGTATAACCCAATATATTGGGGACATATTTATGAGAGGGTTTGTGTTGCATTTGCACCACGCAACGTGGTACGTGCAGGACGCAAATCCACATTGTGATTTATGAAGTCAGAAAAGGCCACTTTGCATGTCCCTGAGTGGGTGCATTAATGTGGAGCAAAGCAACGCAGGCAATGCAGCGCTGTAGGAAAGTACCATCTTTCTTGGCATGTTACCCCCATTTTTACCTGTATGTCAGTATGTTTTTGCCTGTCTCACTGAGATCCTGCTGGTCAGGACCCCAGTGCTCATAGTTTGTGGCCTAATGTGTGTGTTGTGAATAGTGCTGAACTGTGTCACTGAGGCTCGGCTAATCAGAACCTCAGTGCTTATGCTCTCTTTGCTTTTAAATTTGTCACTATAGGCTAGTGATTTAATTTACCAATTTCAATTGGCACGCTGGCCCTCCTTATAAGACCCTAGAATATGGTACCTAGGTACACAGGGCATTGGGGTTCCAGGAGATCCTTATGGGCTGCAGCATTTTTTTGCCTCCCATAAGGAGCTCAGACAATTCTTTCACAGGCCTGCCATTGCAGCCTCCGTGAAATAGTGCACCCACTATTTCACAGCCATTTTCACTGCACTTAAGTAACTTGTAAGTCACCTGTATGTCTAACCTTCATTTTACTGAAGGCTAGGTGCAACGTTACTAAGTGTGAGGGCACCCTTGCACTAGCAAAGGTGCCCTCATGCAATCCAGGGCCAATTCCCCAAACTTTGTGAGTGCAGAGATGCCATTACACGTGTGCACTACATATAGGTCAATACCTATATATAGCTTCACGGTGGTAATCCCGAATATGGCCATGTAAGGTGTCTAAGATCATGTAATTGTCCCCCCATTCAAAATCTGGTATTGGGGAGCCAATTTCTTGCATCCTGGACGCTCCCCCATGGACCCCCAGTACTGCCAAACCAGCTCTCTGAGGCTTGCTGCACTGCAGCTACAGCTGCTGCCAACCCCTCAGACAGGTTTCTGCCCCCCTGGGGCCTGGGCAGCCTGGTCCCAGGAAGGCAGAACAAAGGATTTCCTCTGAGAGCAGGGTGTTACACCCTCTCCCTTTGGAAATAGGTGTTACAGGCTGGGGAGGGGTAGCTTCCCCAGCCTCTGGAAATGCTTTGAAGGGCACAGATGGTGCCCTCCTTGCATAAGCTAGCCTACTCTGGTTCAGGGACCCCCAGTTCCTGCTCTGGCACGAAACTGGACAAATGAAAGGGGAGTGATCACTCTGCTGTCCATCACCACCCCTGAGGTCCACGCCCAGAGCTCCTCTAGTGTGTCCCAGACTTCAGCCATCTTGTTTTCCAAGGTGTGGGTACACTCTGGAGACCTCTAAGCGACCAATGCCAGCAGGTGACGTCAGAGACCCCTCCTGATAAGGTAGCCAATTCCCCTCTCAGGGCTATTTAGGGTCTCTCCTGTGGGTTTCTCTTCAAATTCTAATTTCAAGTTTCCAGCAGGAATCCTCTGCAACTACTGCTTCATCCTCTGGCCTCGGCTTGACCCGCAGACTGCTCCAGGAACCACTGTAACAGCAACAAAGTATCCAGAAGGGCTACTTTTCCTCTTCAACTTCAGTTCCAGCCAGCAACTGCAACAGTTTCCATGGTGTGCAGGCTCTGGGGACTTCCTGTCTTCAGCCTGCAGTAGAAGGACCGAATAAATCTCGAGTGGAGTGACGGAGTCACTTCCCTGCTCCTGCAGGCACCTTCTAAGTCGATGACCGGTTCTCTTGGACTTCTCTCCTGGTGACAAGCATGCTCCTTGGAAAACAGGTGATGGACCCCTTCGACACAGACTGTCCTAAGGTCCTGCTGTCCAAATTTGAAGGAGGTAAGAGCTTGCCTTCCCCGTTTGCGACAGTACCTCTGTGCACTGCGTCATCTCCACCTCCTGAGGCCTCAGTGCACTATTTGCAATACTCCTTCATGTACAGCCTGGCCCAGGTCCCCAGCACTCTATTCTGCAATGCTCAACTTGCTGAGTTGTCCTCCGGCGGCGTGGGACCTTCTTTTGTAGTGCTGCAACAACCGCAATTTGCACCTTCTTTGTCCCCATGTCCTGGGATCTCCGTGGGTGCTGCCTGATCATCTGTGGGTCTCCTCCAGTGTTGGGAGCCCCCTCTGCCTCCTCAGTCTGAGTTGAGGCCCCCAGGTCTCTCCTGGGTCTAGGTAGCGCCTCTTTGATGTAATCTGCAACTTTGCTTGAACAAAGGCTTGTTGAACGAATCCAGCACCAAAACTCACCTGTATCCATCATCTCTTCGTGGGACATCCATTGCATCATGCAGGAACCCGCAGCCATCTTCCTTTGGTGCATTTCTGCAGTCTTTGTACAACAGGGGACTCTTCTTTTGCACCCTCTTCTAGGTTGGCAGGGGCATGTGTCCTTCCTGGAACTTCTTCCAACTTCTGCACTTGGTCTCTTCTCTTTGCAGGTCTTCAGGTCCAGGAATCCACCATTTGTTGTTTGCAGTCTTGCTTGGTTCTTGCAATAACTCTAATCACGGCTTGTAGTGTGTCCTAATGAAACTTGCAGTTCTTTACTCCTACTTTCCTGGGCTCTGGGGTGGTGTATTTTACTCACCTTTGTGGTTTTCTTACTCTCCCAGTGATTCTCTACACCCTACACTTGTCTAGGGGGGAATTCGTGATTCGCTTTCCACTTTCTTAGTATATGGTTTGTGTTGGCCCTAGACCTATTTTCTTCCATTGCATTCTATGGCATTTCCTATTGTTTGCACTATCCTATGTCTAAATACTTACCTTATTTTGGTGTCTAGTGTATATATTGTGTATAATACTTACCTCCAGAAGGAGCATTGCCTCTAAGATATTTTTGGCCTTGTGTCACCCAAATAAACTACCTTTATTTTTGGTAACACTGAGTGTTGTCTTGTGTATAAGCACTGTGTAAATATAAGTGGTACTGCAGGAGCTTTGCTAGAACACTACTACATTTCACACATGTGCCAAAGAGAAGTGTCCAGCCACATCCGGGTGAGGTTTATGTTTTGTCTAGGAGAAGAGTTTTCAGATCAGTGGCGGCAGAGACAGCAGCAGCCTCTCCCTCTGTGTCCAGCCTCCTGCAGAGGAAGAAGGCCCCCCTGTCTGTCTGTGCAGTTATCTTCAGACCCTCACAGACCCCCTCAGACCCTAAATCTGCACCTGCCCCGCCCGAGCCCCAGGAGGAGGAGAGAGCCTGGAAATGTCTGCACAGGTTTCTGCTCAGCTGCAGAACACCACAGCCTTTTTACCACACACCACCTGCGCAGTCATATGCCAAAGGTTCGATTGGTAGATTTTCAGAGCTGCCAAACTCTGCACGTCTTTCATCTGGTCCAGGGATTATCCTTATCTTTGTAAGAGGGGAGCACGCCCATGGCAGAATCCACTTTACTGGAAGAGGAGGAGTCGTGCTCTGAGCGCGGAGCTCAGCAGCAGGAGCAGCGAGCAACGAGAAAGAGCGGCAGCCACCCATGAGATACCCGTGAGGTATGCTCAAGTGGCCCCTGTGGGTGCATGGCAAGGGGGGCCTAGTCAGCGTTTGCCCCACCCACATCCCGCTCATCCTCAACCCGGAACCGCGGCCCACAGCCCTCGTAGCCCATAGCCCAGCAAGCCGGCAAGCCCAGCCAGGAGGAGAAAAGCGAGGGCAGGAGGAAAGCAGGGGAAAAAAAATTGAAACCAGCAACGTCCACGGCCCCGCCCCCGCTACCACAGCCTGACAAGGCCATGGAAGACCAGGGAATCTCTTGTAAACCGCGGTGGACGCAGCAGAGCAGTAAGGAAGCAGTTACAGTGAGTGGAGGGTGAGTGGAGGGTGAGGGGGATCCTCCTTGGAGGGGGCTGGGGGTAGGGTTGTTGAGGCATTGAGGTGTGGAAGGGTTGGGAGGTAGGCGGGGGCCAGTGTCTTTTGGTGTCTCCCGTGGAGGGGAGATGAGGTGAGGTGAGCAGGGTGGTGGTCGGTGGGGATGGTGGTAGTTAGCTGGTGTGGAGCCACACAGAGTGCAGAGTTCGCGAGTTGGTGAGCTCGAGTGTGTCCAGAGCGTGTTTGGAGATTGGTGGTGTAGGCTGCGTGGCCTTACTGCATCTGCAGCACGCTCTGAGAGCCAGCTTTCTTGCACCTCCGCATCGTGCCCCTGGTCCCCCGTCCCTGTGCTTCTCTGCCTGGTGGCCCCCCCTTGCAACCGCCTCCACTGATCACTATGGATCCACCCCATCTCCCCTGGCGCTGGTCTCCTCTGTATCACCGTTCTGAGCACTACGCACCACCACCCTCGAGCCTCATCCCGCCCGATCCCGGCCCTAAGTCCCGCCTATGCCCTGTCCCCCCTCTCTCCTCCCAGGCCAGCTTCCACCCGATCACCTCCACAGCACTTCATTCTCCATCTTCATCAAACCCAGCAGGAGGCCTTGCGCTAAGAGGTCCTCCACTCGGTCCATCAGGCAAGGTGAGCGCAGCTTTGTTAGACAACAGCTGCAGAGTGAGTGCACCAGGACCACACGGTCCTAGCTGGGTCTGGGTGTGGCCTGTGAGCGTCCTGTGTGCCCCGCTCACCCATTGGCCCGTTGTCCAAGATCTGCCAGTCTTTCGCCTCCAGAAAGTTCATCTTATTAGGCACACCTGCTCACTGCTTCATCATTCCACTCTCCATTAATCCAGCAGGAGGCCCTGCGCTTAGGGCCTCACCAATTGTCTATCAGCCAAGGTGAGCTCAGCTGTTTTAGTCAACAGCTGCAGAGTGAGTGCACCGGGGCCACACAGAAGCGGCCCAGCCAGGTCTGGGTGCAGCTTGTGAGTGTCCTAGGTGCCCCGCTCACCGATTGTTCCGGTCTTTAAGATCAACTTATCAGGCATAAGCAGACCGTGATTCCCCTGAAGGAATCTGGGACAAAAGATAGCTGTTATGAGATCGGGCCGTGTCAGGGTCCCAACAGAGGGCAAAACCAGGTCTCAAAGACCCCAATGGAGGGCGCAAAGGAAAGAAAATTGCCCTGCACAGGGTCCACAAAGCAGTGGTCTTGATCAACTGGTGTCGCCTCTCACTCCTCTTCAGGTCTACTTTAAGAAGTCAGGAGTCATCAACAAAATTGCATTTCTAAAAGATCCAGCTGCAGCTTTCTTCTCAAATCCCGATACTGACAAGGGCCTTCTAACCCCACTGGTACCACAAACACTGGCTATAAGGCAGTCGGCGTTCGATGCATCGACAAACTCGATTCAGCATTTGAGGCTGGATCTCCCCCTCCAGGAAGTTCCAAACTGTTTCAGCAAGCTTCTGAAGAGTATAACACAAGCTTAGTCCATGAACGTCAGAACAACCCCGAGGTTACAAGTAGCCCAATAGCGTGTAAAAACTTGTGGGAAGTACCCTGATCATGGCTCAGGTTCATGCCCAGGAGGGGAAAACTCTTCAAGGTGATCAACAACAGGGCACGGCTGTCAACCCAAGTAACACTGTGCCTCCAATCATCAGTGGCATACAATGACCCTGTATATGCGGGAATTCGCCAACAGTCGACCCCCATCCCGTGGTCAAATTTTGACACCCTGGGGATCAAAGATAGATTGAACATCGGCTTTGATGCATCTACAGGAAGTATGGAGGATTCTTGGTTGCAGTCACTCTCTATAACATATAATAAAACTCTGGGTGAGGCATTGGACTCAAAAACCTTTGACTTAACAAATCCTAAGGAACAGTATCGGAACCAACCGTCATTGCTGGAAAACGTCAAACACAGTTCATCCATACTGCAACAAGAAAGAACTTCTAACTCGATCATTGAAGTTTCCAGTGGCATGAGCAACCTACATCCCGATGTTGGAGCAATGGAAGGTAGTCATCTGGCTACTCTAATTACCAACAATACCACCCCAGCGGCCACCAACAGAAAAAGCAAAACTCTTTTCAAAAGTACCCCTCCAGTTGGAATTACTAGTTGTGAGTTTGGGGACCTCTCTCGACTACATGCCTCACTTCTAAACGCTCTGCACACTTCAAGGACAGTTCTTAATATGCAATCGGATAAACTTGATTTACAAATTGATCTAATGAAGGTTATGGCCACTCACATCGCTGATATCAATCGTAAATTGGATCTGCTATCCATCTGGCCAACTGAGCAAAAGTACAATACCGATCAACAGTAAGATTTTTGCAACTGTGGCCCAATCATCGATTAATTGAACATGTTACCAAATATTTTAACAGAGATACTGGAGAAAGTCAAAACAAATAAGAGCGATGGTGCTATTTCTAAGAATCCTAAGCACAATCCATCTCACACAGTCACACTCCAAAAGATACTAGGAGCTGTGACGAGTTGTCCTGCAAAAGAAGAGGCAAATATTCAGGGTACATCCTTCCGTGGCTACACTGATTCAAAAGCCCGAAGTAAGCCTTTTGCACTCTTAAACATTTCAGATGATGATCCCGCCACTGCAATGGGGATACAGAAGGAAAAATTTGCATCAATAAACTCAATTTGTACAGACGAATCAGCACAGTCAGAAAAAACAGTGCCTACAAATTAAGTGTGCAAACGAGCATTTAGCCCAACACCTAAACGTCTATCTAAGAGACAAAAAAAGCTAGCCAGAAAGGCAAGGAAAAAAACATATACCAAGGCTGCTAGTGCCAATCTCTACCCCATATTTTTGGTGCACCAGAAACCACAAACCCGGGTCTTTAGGAAATCCTCATGCCCCAAATCACATGAAAGGTACAAGGGTAGGGGCAGCCAATGGCTCAGTCCAGTTAACAACCAGCGTCATTCAACCTGCTGTAGAACACAAAACGCACCGGCCGACTGAACAATCTCAGTCTAAGCTGTACTGTTTGTAGACGAGGGTGGAGGAGCTCATGGACCTGGTTTCATGCCAGGGGTGTCCAATGGCAGAAACAAACATGGGGAGTGAAAAATCTGCAATCCAATCAGATGCACATTCAGATGCACATTCACCTGTGAAGGACCCACCGGGGATGACAATAGCAGGAATACTAAGACCAAAAGATGTTCCACAGGTAATGGCATAAGAATTAATCAGTGCTCCAAAGATTATCCACCCAAGTTGGCGCCTTGCAATTTACAGCAACTCGCCCAGACACCACATCGGGCAACCCGTTGAGACTCAAAGTATAGCCACGGAACAATAGTGATGAGGTTCAATCACAGCCTATTAGCCAGTGTAATAAACTACCCCCTCAGCATATGGCACACAGTCCGGCACTAACATCACTAGCAGGGAAACGACCTCGGTAACAAGCCCAACTTATAACCATCCTTCTAGGGTGGTCACAATCACTAACGATCATGGGCTTACAACTACAAAAGTTACGTTTAAAAAACGCACAAACCTTTGCAACCGAACACCAAAATAAGACTTCTTCAACTAAACAAATGGACACATCAGAAATGGTCCTAAATAGTAGCCAGTGGGAGGGCGATCAGCCGAGAAGGCCAATGTTATACAGAATTACAGATCACCCCCACCAATCACAATACATCATCCTACCGAGAACGACTGGGAATCAAGGCAGGTCCTTCTAACCCCACAATATATATCACGGGGCCATCAAGATAGCTTGAATACGGGTAACATCCTGAGGCTCCTGGCAGAGGTGTCATCAACTCAGAAGATCGTATCTGCAGACCTAATGTCAGTGAAATTCCTCTCCAGTAGCTCTCAAAATGGGCCAGAGCAAACATCAACAATTTGGAGAACAAGGGAAATCGCTACATCAATTATGGGTGTAAAACAGCAATTTGAAACATGGGGCACACTGCTGTCAGAACCATCCAGATTACGCTATCCTCTCCCCTTGCTGTCAAGCACTAGAGAAGAATGAAATTATAAATTTGAGTCAAAGGCCCACGAATCCGTATGGGGCCCGAATTCAGGGGAGTTTGAACAGTGGCATTTTAACCGGGGGGAACTTAATTAAAAAACTTCCATTGACCTCCCAACTGCACGGAATGGAGTTCAGGATGAACGGAGGTGGATGGCTCACACTTCGAATTTGAGAAGGAATAATTGACCTAGCATTTGCAATGCAGAAAATGCAGAAAATGCAGATCAGAGGTTGGCAGTCACCATCATGTCTTGGAACATCGCCGGAGCGAAAACTATCATTACAGACGGGTTCTCGTAAATAACCAGCTGCAACTGTTCTATATTCATACTGCAAGAAACATGGCTAGTAGACCCGATCCAATTAGGAGGCTACTTCTTATACCACATTGGTGCCAAAAAATTAAACAAATCAGGCAGGCCAGCGTTGGTCTAGCAACGTATATCTCCATGGCACTTTACGCCACAACAGAGCAGCTGGCATTCTCAAAAAGCGACTTGAAGGCCATTAAAATCAAATTTAGCAATAATCGACACGCCACGTTAGTAATTTTTAATGTTTATTCACACCCGCAGAAACATCGGAAAACGCTACTTTTTGAGAAACTATTGAATAAGGTGGAAGAGATAAGATGCGCCCACCCAACATTGAACATTTTAGTGACGGGTGATTTTAATGCCAACATAATACACATTCCAGAATCGGACGCGCAACTGGCAGCGAAAAGTGCTATATGGTCAGTGCTGCCACAACTTCCACCATTACAGAAGAGATTGGATGCAATGGGTAAACAACTGGTAGAGGCACTAAAGCATCTGAACATGAGGGTTCTAAATGGCAGGATCAAAGATGACGCGCCCCCAAGCTTCACCCATCACAGCACAAAGTCTGCGACCATAACAGATTATGCAGCCGTGTCTCTTCTATTGCTAGCTCATGTAAGCAAGTTCTAAATTAAGCCTACTCTCCACAGTGACCACTCATATGATTTGGTCAGAGTCCTCATTACCACGGTTGTGTGAAAATATAAAAACTCTGTTTCAGTCAACAACGTGCCAGGACTTGCCAGCTGTGGAAGTATGGGCAGTCTTTCTACTTTTGTTATCTTCACTTGGCTCTGCCAGGCATCGATCTCCAAATTATAATCAGATGATGTCGTCAAGCCTATCAGTACAAATCCTAAAATTAAGAAAGGAACTGAGGCACAAGCTCAGACTAATAAAAGACAGACCTTTCACAGATCTTTTATGTGCCCAAATAAAGGCTCTTCGAAAAAATTATAAAAATCAGGTATGGTATGGACGCACTAAAAAGGAGGACAAGATGGCCACAGCACACAGAATATATAGTCCAACAGTATGGCAGGGATAAGTATCCCTGATGGTATGTTGTAGGTCGGAGGAAGTGAGAGGTTGAATAGAGTCTCAAGTCTTGTTTGTAGATACTACTGACAGGTCTACTCCAAGAAGATCCAATTCAACTTCTAAGGCCCACTCAGCTGATCACAGTGCACCCTCGCTACCTACCTTAGTTACCACCATTCTGGCCGGACGGCCCAGCCTTGATGAAGTCACCTGTGTGACGAAACACGTGTTGGCTGTATCTCGATGATGGCACAATGATCTATAGCTCCTACAAATAAAGACACCATCCACAAACAAGACTTGAGACTCTATTCAACCTCTCACTTCCTTCGACCTACAACATACCATCAGAGATACTTATCTCTGCCATACTGTTGGACTATATATTCTGTATGCTGTGGCCATCTTGTCCAATTTTGTCCGTGGGTACTCTGGTACCCGTTTTGGTGCCTACTGGGTAGTAGGGTACTGGGCCAGGTTGCACCAGACTTTGCATTAACTTCTATACTTGTCAAAAATTATTGTTCTACTGCCTAGATGTGCGGCACCTGTCACCCTTACTACCCTTGTGTTTTTTCCTAGATTTTGTTCGCACTAAAAAGGAGGATAACTTCTGGTTTAAAGTACTTCACAACTCAAGAAAGGCCAATTCTAGGGTCTTTTGGGCAACAGTCAACGGTATTGGCCGGCAGGTAAGAGTAATAAGCTGTTCATCAATTCCCGAGGACAAATGGGTGGACTACCTGGCGACATCTTTTTCAAACCGCTCTCATCTGAAGTAAATCTGCATCTGAAGGACTCTGTAAACCCTAAAGCCACCGATCAGAGCGATGCCGTATTCAGTGCCAAGGCAGTCTCCCCAGCAATCAGGAGGGGCAACAGGGATGGGGCTCCCGGCCTCAATGGTCTTCCACAAGCTATATTTAAGGCCAATCCTGAGTACTGGTCAACCACACTGTCAACCTTATATACTGAAGTTGAACGTAATAGAACCATCCCAGACAGTTGGAGAGGATCCATCATTAATCCAATATATAAAGGGGGTAATAGAACAAACCTAGCCAACTACAGACTGATTGCGCTAATCGACAGTGAGGCCAAATATTTTGCCACCTTAATTTTGGACGACCTGCTCAATTGGTCTAACTCAAATAACCTTGTTCCCCTGAATCAAACTGGTTTACAGAAGGTTAATACCCTCATGTTAAGTGACATCACCGACAAAGCAAAATGCTTAAAGAAAAAGTTACATTTATGCTTTGTGGACTTCAAAAGTGCCTTTGATCGAGTGGACAGAGGAACTCCCTGGCGTAAACTGCGAAGTTGGGGCTTGCAAGAACGGATTCTTAGGAGTATCGAAATGCAATATGACAAAACTTGGGTGCAGATCAAGGTAGAAGATGGCTCAAAAATTTCAAGGATGATACCAACAAATATAGGTTTAAAACAAGGCTGTGTTCTGGCCCCACAGCTCTTTAACCTCTTCATGGTGGATCTCTCCCCAAAGCAGGACGCAACCAACTCACACTCTCCAAGGATGGGAAGTTTGTCTATTGCACCTTTCGTATGCTGATAACATCGTTTTATTGAGCCACATGAAAATAGGGCTGCAGCGGCTGGTCAGCACCCTGGGTGACTTTGCAACGACAAACAAATTAGGAATCAACACCAGAAAGACTAAAACTATGTCTATAGGATGCTCTTCTAATTTTGTAAACAAAATAAAGTTGATCGGCATTACCCTTGAAATGACTTGCTGCTACATAAACTTGGGTTTACTATAGACAACAAGGCTAACCTCGTACCGTAAAAGCAGTACATTGTGCATAAGTGTAAAACCCTGGCGGTCGCCTTCTGCGCTCTAGCCAAAGGTTCATAGGCCTTCGTACAAACCATTACTGTCTGTCATGTCGGCCAAATTCCTCCCAGCTATTACATATGAAAGTGCAGCCCTATACGGGAAAGACGCCTTGCTTCTGGATCAGCAATGAATAAAAACTTACAAGCAAGTCTTTAATCTTCCTCGTACTGCTTCCCCTGCACAGGTCAGGTTAGAATTTGGCCTCAAACAACAGCAGTTGGACAGGAAAGCTCATACAATAAAGACCTGGTATAAAATAAGCAGAAACACTGCTAGCCCTTTAGTTGTGACTTTATGGAATTCTGTGAGTAATAATCCAAAGTCAGTATACAATAGGTATTTGCAAAATTCCCTGCAAGAGACACAAATGATGCACCTATGGGACCCCAATATCTCATATCCCCTCTTGTGTCGTGTGTTCAAAAAGGAAATAGGTCTGCGATTCTTCCTAGATGACAAATCTAAATTTGCACAAAGCTCGCATGCCTGGTTTCTTATGTACACTTACACTACCCTGACACCATCGCAATACCTGATTTCAACTTTTGCAGTTCACATCAAACATCGCCTGCTTGTGCTTTGTTTAGGAGCTCTACCATCTAAAGCGGATCAACCATCATGGAAGAATGGAGGTGAGAAGTCTTTCAGGCTATGCAATGGTGCCAAGGAGGATATGGTCCACTTGATCTGTATTTGCTCGGCCTTAAAAGAAGCACGTCGACAACTGCTAAAACCAGTTTTCAAGAGGAATGGGATTCGTTTGTGTTGGCCAGCAGTGATGAGAATGTATGACTCAACCGATCCGCAGACAATCTCCAGACTTGTCAAATTCTTGACTGCGCACACCACAAGCGTAAACTTGCTAACTGGGACACAAATTTAATTGATAAGATCGAAGAGTTTTGCATTTTACAAGTGTTCAGTTACTTTTATTAATTACTTTTATTAATGTTATAGTCCAAATCGTTTTGTTTTTCTAATACGATTTTATTATTGTTGCTAAGATTTTAATTAATCATGCAAATAAATAAATAAATGCTACATTTCACTAACAAGGGACATCTGGACCTGGTATAAGGTGTAAGTACCCAAGGTACCCACTACAAACCAGGCAAGACTCCTACAAGCTGGGAATGTGCCAAAATGCTACGTCTTCTCAGTGAAGGCATAACAAAGAGAAATATCCTTATTTCTCCTTGATACTTCCTCTTTCAATATATGCTGAATTCTGGAGCTCACATAGAGTAAGATGCCTCAGGGGATTGTTTTTCTGCAGAAAGGTGCCCCTCCCTCCTCAGAAACAATCCTACATGCCATGGAGGCACCCTTGCTCCATGGTGCAAGGGTGCCTGCATTGACGCCAGGCATCCAAAAGAAAGCCAGATTTAACAAACATAACGGTGCTTGGCATTGCGCCAAATTTGGCATCGTCACGCACCATCATTTTCAAAACGCAAGAATGCGCTGTATTTAAAAGAATACAGTGCATCCCTGTGTTTCCCCCTGCACCGTCGCTGTGTTTGCTGCCGTGCACCAAAGCAGCAACCCTCGCGCCATTGTGCAAGGATGACTGCGTTAAGTGGAAGATTGTTTTTATGGAGGGAGGTACACCTTCATGCACAAAAACAATCCTAAATGGCAAATTGCTCTTTCTATGTGTACTGCGGAATGCAGCACACATAGAAAGGGCAAAAAATGAGAAGAAATTAAAGCATTTCTCCTTGTTGCACCCTGCTAACACCACCCCAGGGGTGGCGTTAGATTTTGGTGGTGCCTCAGGTTTACGAAAACTCATAAATATGTACAGCGTCAAAATGCAATGGCTGTTGCCTTAGCACGCTCACACCAACACCTACTGCACCCCTCTTCCAAGCAAAGTGCTGTATGTGAAGGGGCCGTATTTACAAGGTGGCGTTAAGCCACAAAACATGGCTTAACTCTACCTCGTAAATATGGTGCAGTGCATAGCACCACAGGAACATCACTAAAAGTGACGGTCCGGTGGTGCTAAGGGGCTCTTAAATATGCCCCTTAGTCTGAGTAATTAATTTATTAAGGCACTTCCCAAGTTTCATTAACAAAAAGAAGAACATGCGCTTTTATTTCAAATGCAGAAACACACATGTAATTCTAAAAATAATTACAGCAGTGGAATAATAATGATCACAGAAACAAAGAAAATATAATACTTCAACAGTGAATATAGTATATATATATATATATATACATATATATATATATATATATATATATATATATATAATCCACAAAAGCTTGGTCTCAAATAGCGTTGAGCCTCCCTGCGGGTGCAGCGTTAGGGTGAAAGACCAAAACCCTCACATAACACAGAAGAATGACGCTGCAATAATCACTTTTCATTTATTCTTTGATGAAAACTTTCCAGACAGACACTGCAACGCGTTTTGACATAATCGCCCTCATTACAACATTGGCGGTAAAAGCCGCTTACTGCCGTGCAGAAGACCGCCAACACACCGCCGCAGCTGTGGAAATCCGCCACAGCTATTATGACCCACAGCTCAGAATCCGCCAAAATTCAGACACCCACACAAGTCCGCCACACCAAAGGTCAGTGATAAACTGGCGAAAACAAAACCTCCACCGTCACGCCAACAGAAATACGCCCACACTATCACGACACATGAATCCATGTGGTGGTCTTTCAACCGCGGTATTCCATTGGCGGTACACACCACCGCGCTCAAAATACACACACTTTTACAAAACACAGCCACATTGGACAATTCGAAATACACACACCTGATACACATAAACACACCACTCCCACACACCCAATACAATATAAAATACACACCCACATCACCCACAAACCCCTACGACCAGAATCACAGAGAGAAGGCCAGAGAGAGACACCACAAACAACTATCAAGCATCCATAGGCACAAAATACCATCACCCACATAACTTCCACGCACCTCACACAACACACCACTAAATATCACCCCACTTATCACTGCACACTCCACCCCACACATCACCCACACCACCCCATGGCACGGCAAATACACCCCTGGTTCTCTGAGGAGGAGCTCAGGGTCATGGTGGAGGAAATCGTCTGGGTAGAGCCACAGCTATTCGGAGCACAGGTGCAGCACACCTCCATAGCTAGGAAGATGGAGCTATGGCGAAGAATAGTGGACATTGTCAACGCAGTGGGACAGCACCCAAGAAATAGGGATGACATCAGGAAGAGGTGGAACAACCTACGTGGGAAGGTGCGTTCCGTGGTCTCCAGACACCACCTTGCGGTTCAGCGGACTGGCAGTGGACCCCCGCCTCCTCCCCCACAACTAACAAAATGGGAGGAGCAAGTCTTGGCGATTCTGCATCCTGATGGCCTTGCAGGAGTAGATGGAGGATTGGACTCTGGTAAGTCAAATCTTAACTATTACATCCCCCACCCTACCTGCATGCTATCAAATACCTCCACCCTCGCCCTCACCCCATCACTCCAACTCCTCACAAATGTCCCAATATCACAAACCACACATCCCAACACCAAGCCCTGCATGCAACAACAAAGCATGGACACCCATCACCAATGCATGGCCACTGCACATACCCATACAACCCCCTAAACCACCATCACACAAGGTCCCACACAGGAATGCAAGCACTGGGGTACACGGTCACCCACCTATTGCACAAGATAGCACACACAGATGTAATAAACATCCTTTTATACCCCTGCAGGACCCCTACCCAACGTCACCGCACAGGATGGTCCAGACATGTCCACACCACCAACAGAAGGAGCCCACAGTGATGACAGCAGCTCTGTCCAACTGGATCTAGATGACCAGCCCGGCCCATCGGGGACCTCGAAACAGTTGGTTCCCCTCACACAGTCACAGGCCACCACAGAGCTTCCCCCCACTGGAAACACCAGCACAGCACCCACCCAGCGGGCCCATACCTCTGTCCCCAGGACACGTCAATCAGCAGTGTGTCCACCACTACAGGGAACCCAGGCTAACCCACCACCCCAACAACAACAGGGACCTGGGGGCAGTGGTAGTGGGCACACCATTCAGGGGACAGAGGCCCAGGGAAACCGGGGAACTGGGAGTGCTGCTGTGCGGCAGGGGGAGGACAGGCCAAGGGAACCCACTCTCCACGAGGCCCTCTCCAACATCATGGGAGCCTACCACCACTCCCAGGAGACGATGGCAATGGTACTGGACAAGTTTCATGAGACCCAGCGCCTGCAGGAGGAACAGTATTTGGGCTTCAGGGAGGAACTCAGATCCATCAATTCCACCCTGGGCACCATCGTAGGGGTGCTGAAGGAAGTCCTCAATACCAGGAGGGACACTGTGGCACAACAAGGGGCCCCTGACACTAGCCTGGATGATGAACTGCCCACCACCTCTGCCGGCGCTAGGGGACAGGACGCCTCACCACAGGACCACCACACCAGCACCCCACCCCCTGCAGAGGGAGAACCACCCCGCAAGCGGTCCCTGAGATCCAGGACAAAGACAGAGAATGATGCCAAGATCCCCGCCAAGAAATGAGACCACCCTGATTGTCATCCTTTTGTCCCACTTTGTCACCCTGTCCATCGTCAAACTGCCCCAGCTCCACTTCCTATGCTCATTTGTGCAATGCACCTGTGTGACTAATAGACTGGACTCTGCCATGGACATTCCTCCACCATCACCCCTCACCATTTTACAACCCCCTCCAATGTTGAGCACTTAAATAAACACCCTTGAAGCACAACACAATCTGGAGTCAGTCTGTGATTTTGAAATAGTGTATTAGCAATTACAGTGTCAAAATGCTCTTTCAAATGTAATGTCAACATACCTATGTCACACAGCTCTAGTCCATGAGGAAACACAGCAGATGTCACACAGTGGGACCCACATCTGTGAAATCGTAATGGAAAGTGACAACTCAGTGACCATACACTTGGTGAAAACGACAGACAGTAGAGCGGTAGTAGTGTTAAAGTACATGTAGTAGGCAGGTTTGTATTCTTACCTGTGTCTCACTGGAAGTATTGCAGGATCACAGAGGTCCTGTTGTCGATGTCCTCTTCTTCTGCTTCCTCGTCTTCACTGTCCACAGGCTCCACAGCTGCAACAACACCGCCATCTGGACCATCCTCCTGCAGAAAAGGCACCTGTCATCGCAAAGCTAAGTTGTGAAGCATACAGCAGGCCACGATGGTCTGGCACACCTTCTTTGGTGAGTAGAATAGGAATACACCTGTCATATGGAGGCACCTGAACCTGGCCTTCAGAAGGCCGAAGGTCCGCTCTATTATCCGCAGAGTTCGCCCATGGGCCTCATTGTAGCATTCCTCTGCCCTTGTCCTGGGATTCCTCACTGGAGTCAGTAGCCATGACAGGTTGGGTAACCAGAGTCACCTGAAAATGGCGAGGGACAACTGTTAGACACACACTAACCTGTAGGGATATCCCCAGACCCAGACAATCATTCCCACTGACTTGCTTCCAGGTGCTCACCTAATAGCCACACTCGGTGCCTCTGGAGTTGACCCATCACATAAGGGGTGCTGCTATTCCGCAGGATGTAAGCGTCATGCACTGAGCCAGGGAATTTGGCATTCACATGGGAGATGTACTGGTCGGCCAAACACACCATCTGCACATTCATCGAATGATAACTCTTCCGGTTTCTGTACACATGTTCACTCCTGCGAGAGGTACCAAAGCCACATGTCAAATCAATGGAACCTATGATGTTGGGGATATGTCCCAGAGCATAGAAGTCACCTTTCACTGTAGGCAAATCCTCCACCTGAGGGAAAACGATGTAGCTCCGCATGTGTTTCAGCAGGGCAGACAACACTCTGGACAACACGTTGGAAAACATAGGCTGGGACATCCCTGATGCTATGGCCACTGTTGTTTGAAATGACCCACTTGCAAGGAAATGGAGTACTGACAGCACCTGCACTTGAGGGGGGATTCCTGTGGGATGGTGGATAGCTGACATCAGGTCTGGCTCCAACTGGGCACACAGTTCCAGGATCGTGGCACGATCAAGTCTGTAGGTGATGATCACATGTCTTTCCTCCATTGTCGACAGGTCCACCAGCGGTCTGTACACCGGAGGATGCCGCCATCTCCTCATATGTCCCAGTGGACGGTGCCTATGAAGGACAACAGCGAGCACAGAGTCAACCAACTCAGAGGTACGTACCCACAGCTTACACAGAACACGAATCATAAGCTGAAATTTGGCCTGTATGAGTGTTGAGGCAAGGCCTAGGTATGTGTGACGCAGTTAAAAATTAAGCCATGTGGGCCCCTGAAATGGCGGTTGCCTGACCTATAAAGTGGGACAATGGGATGTGAGGTAACTGCGCTAGGGTTGTACACCGTCGCGGTAGGCGGTTGAAGACCGCAGCGCAATTCTGCATTGGTTAACATTGGACCCAATGGGTCCCAGGAGCCAATGACGATGTACGCCGGCGATGACGGTACGCACGGCAGCGGACGTGACCGCCATTTTCCATCTGTTCAATCACTCGATACCTGATCTTTGACAGGAAAGGACCTACACTGCAAG
Organism: Pleurodeles waltl; assembly: GCF_031143425.1. Classification (NCBI taxonomy): domain Eukaryota; kingdom Metazoa; phylum Chordata; class Amphibia; order Caudata; family Salamandridae; genus Pleurodeles; species Pleurodeles waltl. Next base: position 907,622,508 of record NC_090438.1, on the reverse strand, counting down.
TGCTGCTGTGACCTTGGTCTGGAAGAGACAATGGCTTGTGCGTCTGGGGAAAGGGCCCCTGCCTTCACATCGGAGGAGTTGGAGAAACTCGTGGATGGGGTCCTCCCCCAGTACACGCTACTCTACGGTCCTCCAGACAAACTGGTAAGTGCACTGGGAGCATGCTGTATGGGCTATGCCTGTGTGGAGTGGGATGGATGAAAGATGGGGGGGTGAGATTGAGGCGTCCATGAAACAACAGTGAGAGCATGTGCCACATGGCAAGGGTAGGGACGGGGGTCAATGACTGTGACGGTGCAGTTGGTAATAACTTGTCTTTTCCCCATGTACAATTCATGTAGGTCAGCGCCCACCAGAAAAAGGATATTTGGCGTGCCATCGCTATGGAAGTCCGGACCCTGGGGTCCACCACAGATGGAGCACCCACTGCCGTAAGAGATGGGAGGACATTCGCCGCTGGAGCAAGAAGACGGCGGAGGCCCAGCTGGGGATGACCTCCCAACGTGGGAGGGGTGCCCATCACACCATGTCCCCCCTGATGTTCAGGATCCTAGCGGTGGTGTACCTGGAGTTGGATGGGCACTTGAGGGCATCACAGCAGCCACAAGGGGGTGAGTACACTCTCATTCTGCTGATTTTGCGTGCAGTGGAGGTGTCTGGGTGGGGGAGGTGGGCTGTGGGTTTCCCTAGGCCAGGGCGAGTGTGTTAGTTAGGTCCCCTTGTTCTGGCAGACCCTGTGGCACCCCACCCCCACCTGTGTACAGTGCCAAGTTCACCTAGTCAGGCTCCTGTGTCATCCATGTGTGCAGATGTCGGCCCCAGCCTTGTAGGCCATGTCCCAGGGATTGAACAGTGGAGTCCAAGTGCGCGGCGTAGTGCAGGGGGCTTCTGTGTCTGTCGCGTCCACCAATGGTAGCGGTAATGCATGCACTCAACATGTCTTTCTTCTGTAGTACCCCCCCTTTTTGTGATCTCCCTGTTCTTGTGTGCATTAGCACCATCAGGCGGAGGAGCAGTGGCACCGGAGCAGGAGGGAGTTGCATCCCACATGGCCCTGGAGGGCGAGACTACGGACTCGGAGTTCACCAATGGGACGGAGGGCGAGGGGATCTCCACCGCGGGAGACAGGAGCTGACACCAGTGACACAGACTTGTCCTCTGATGGGAGCTCCCTTGTGGTGGTGGCAACATCTTTGCCCCCCGCATCTACAGGTACAGCCGCCACCCCCCGTACCAGCACCGCCCTCCCAGCAGCCCCTCAGCCTTTGCCCCATGCCCGCTCACCCAGGAGGGTGGGCATCACCTTCGCCCCAGGCACCTCAGGCCCTGCCCCAGTCACCTCTGCTGCCCTCAGTGAGGAAGCCATTGACCTCCTCAGGTCCCTCACTGTTGGGCAGTGTACCATTTTGAATGCCATCCAGGGTGTAGAAAGGCAGTTGCAACAAACAAATGTATTCCTGGATGGCATTCATTCTGGTCAGGCGGCCCTTCCGCGAGCTTTTCAGACTCTGGCCTCAGCACTGATGGCAGCCATTGTCCCTGTGTCTAGCCTCCCCCCTCCAACTTCCTCCACCCAGACCCAATCCCTTCTACCTCAGCCTATCCCAAGCACACTTTCAGACCAGCATGCAACACCTCAACACACAAGGGAAGCTCAGGCAAACAAAAGCACCACACATCCCAAAGGCACTCACACAAGGATCACACACATGCAGACACACCAACATCCACTGCCTCCAATGGGTCCCCCTCCTCCTCATCTCCCTCCTCCCTCCCAGTCTTGTCTCCACTCACACCTGCATGCACTACATCTACAACCACTACTTCCATCACCAGCACACACACCACCACACCCTGCTAACGTGTAGTCACCACCCCCGCTACCATTCACACGTCCCCTGTGTCCTCTCCCAGTGTGTCTGTGATGCCCCCTCCCAAGATACACAAACGCAGGCACACACACACCCAACAGCCATCCACCTCACGACAGCCTCCAGAGCATGCACCTTCACCCAAAGTCACCAAACGGACACCTCCTACCACCACAACCTCTTCCTCCACTCCCAAACCCCCTCCAGCTACCCGTCCCAGTGTTCCCAAGAAACTTTTCCTGTCCAACCTTGACCTCTTTCCCTCACCTCCCCCACCCCGTCCATCTCCTAGGGCCCGACTCTCCAGGTCCCATACTAGCACCTCAGCCACAACATCTCCGGGACCAGTGGTGGCTGTAGTCACCGGAATCTAGAGTGCACCGGCCACCAGGGCAGCCAGTGTGGCACGGAGTCACAGCACAGACAGTCCCCCACCTGTCAAGCATCAAAAGTTGGACAGGGCCTGGCGGGAGAGGGGGAAGACTCCAGCCACCAAAGCCGCTCCCAGGGGTACAGGTGGGAGTGTGGAGTCAGCTGCAATCCCTTCCAAGGTGGGGAAGGCCCACAAGAAAGTCAGCAAGTCTGGGAACAGCAGCACGGCGGAGAAGACTGCCATCATCCCCGCTGCCCAGGAGGCCACCTCCACCCGCCCAGCTGCCCAGGAGGCCACTGCCAGCACCAGTCCCGCTGCCCAGGAGGCCACTGCCATCATCCCGCTGCCCAGGAGGTCACTGCCAGCACCAGCCCTGCTGCCCAGGATGCCACCGCAAGCACTAGCCCTGCTGCCCAGTAGGCCACCGCCAGCACAAGCCCTGCTACCCAGGAGGCCACCGCCAGCACCAGCCCTGCTGCCCAGGACAGGACCGCCAGCACCAGCCCTGCTGCCCAGGACAGGACATCCAGCACCAGCCCTGCTGGGCCAGACCGGACCGCCAGCACCAGCCCCACTGGGCCAGACCGGACTGCCAGCACCAGCCCCGCTGGGCCAGACAGGACCGCCAGGACTGCCAGCACCAGCCCCGCTGGGCCAGACAGGACCACCAGCACCAGCCCCGCTGGGCCAGACAGGACTGCCAGCAGCTGAGTTAGTGCAAAGGACCCCTCTGCCACAAGCACCGCTGAACAGGGCACCGTCGCCACAAGCACCACTGAACAGGGCACCGCCGCCACAAGCACCACTGAACAGGGCACCGCCGCAACAAGCACCGCTGAACAGGGCACCGCCGCAACAAGCACCGCTGCCAATGACACCGCCGCAACCAGCACCGCTGGCCCATGAGCACCAAGGGCACTGACGCTACTGAGTCCGTCACAAGCAGGATGAAGCACTATGGGCACCAAACCCCCTCCAGAACCAGTGGAATATCACATCCAATACCTCTGTCCTTGGCAGGATGAAGCACTCTGGGCAAAATGCCCCCTCCAGAACCAGTGGAGTATCACATCTACTACCTCTGTCCTTGGCAGGATGAAGCACTCTGGGCACAATGCCCCCTCCAGAACCAGTGGAGACAAACATCCACTACCTCTGTCCTTGGCAGGATGAAGCACTCTGGGCACAATGCCCCCTCCAGAACCAGTGGAGACAAACATCCACTACCTCTGCCCTTGGCAGGATGAAGCACTCTGGGCACAATGCCCCCTCCAGAACCAGTGGAGACTGTTATCCACTTGAGAGACTGTGGCTTTGCACTCCCCAGGATGGAACAGTGGGCAAACAACCCACTGTAAAGACTTGAGAGACTGTGGCTTTGCACAACCCAGGATGTAGCAGTGGGCAACCCACCCACTGTAGAGACTTGAGAGACTGTGTCTTTGCACTCCCCAGGATGGAACAGTGGCAAACCACCCACTGTAGAGACTTGAGAAACTGTGGCTTTGCACTCCCCAGGATTGAACAGTGGGCATGGGGCCCCCTCGTGGATTTGGTGTCGTGCACTCAACCGGCTGAGGTGCCCCCCCTTTCCCTTCCCCCTGAGGTGCCTGTTTTATTGCTATCTGATGCCCCTACATGCTTCTCTCCGTCATGTTCGGGGATTGAGTGTGGGCCTCGCCCCTACCATGTGGGCCCAGTGTTCCACGGACTTCAATGGAGCACTACCTGGACTACTATTCTTGGTGTATATTTTGTTTATAGTGTATATATATATTTTTGCGTACTGGATTTTAATATATTACAATGGTTACACTCATTTCCTTTTGTCCTTGCATTCTTCCCGGAAGAGGGTTGGGGGGTGTAACTGTTATATATCATGCTGTATTAGTGTGTGTGTTGCCGTGGGTGAGGGTGGGGGTGGGCGTGTTGTGTGTTACGTGTGTGCGTCCCTGTTTTTTCCCTCCCTCCTCCTCTGTGTCATAGGTGCAGTGCTCACCGTGGTCTTCGCCGCTGGAGTTCGTGCTCATGGTAGAGGAGCAGGAAGATAAGGGCTGGCAGGATGTGGAGTTCAGGTTCCATGGCGTCCGGATTCCTTGTGGGGTGTGTAGAGGTGAGCGTTTTCCCTTTGGAAGTCCTGTGTCTGCCGTGTTTTTGTTTGCGGTGAATCCGCCCCGGAAAAGTTGGCTGATTGGTAGGTTGTGATACTGTGGGCGGTACATTGTCTTCCGCCTGTCTGTTGGTGGTGACCGCCAAGCTGCTTGCTTGTACCGCCGTGGCGGTCGGAGTGTTAAAGTGGCTGTCTTTGTTGGCGGTTCCCGCCACGGTCGTGATTCCATTTTTTTTTCCGCCAGCCTGTTGGCGGTCTTACTGCCGCTTTAACACCGACCGCCAGGGTTGTAATGACCACCAATGTGTTCTTTCAGCTGGTTTTGACTGCTCATTCCGTCCCTATCTTGACATCCTGATTTATATACAGCGTTCTGGGATTGGTAGTCCAAGAAATTTCCCACACCTGGAAACACTCACAAGATTTCTCCTCCCTTGAGCACATTCCTTTCACTTTAAATGTACAATAATAGGCATTGTCAATTTGTAGTGTTTCATCATCCTCGTGAAAGGATGTGCAGGAATGAGCAGGCTAAACCACCTGGAAGAAGACAGTATGTGGAAACACGTTGTGATATCTGTTTGTAAAGTTTTCATCAAGGAAATAAATGATAAATGAAAAGTGATTATTGCAGCCTCCGGGTGTGCAGCGTCATTCTTCTGTGTTATATATATATATATATATATACATATATATATATATATATATAATATAAATATATATATATACACACACACACACACTTGGAAAATCTGCATTTTATGTGAAAACTGGGGGCTCATATTATGTTTGTTCAAAAGTACATATTAACAGAAAAAATACAGGATGTAGTAGTTTTCTGCAAAAATCATTAAAAGTAGATGATGAATGTGTATCTTTTACAAGCTTCAAACAATAATGCTTTTCAAGCCACAGTGCCTTTAGCTGAATGAGCTCCAAAAATGGACACATCAATTTCTGTTTGTGAAAAGACCCACTTGACCTATCTAACCAATGTTCCAGATAAAACAAGTGAATTAGGTTTTGTATTGAGAAGTAGAACCAGAGAGCTTTTAAAATAGTATGTTAAACATCTTAAGGCACAGAAGTTTGGGTGATCCAGAAAATCAAGTTAATCCATTGAAAAAATTAAAGTTTTTTTTCTTCTAGATATGGAGAAGAAAAGATTACAGGAAGTAATCTGCCTTGGAAAGATCAAATGCTTTTACATCAGAGACTCTTCTAAAAGGAAATAAGGGTCTGAATATGAGTTTGGTGGTCCGTGAACACTCCATGGTCGAGGCAGCGGTCCAACCGCCATTGGCTCAATGCTGGCGGTCTGAAGGAGGAAAGACCATCGCGGTCCCGCTGGCTCCCAGAGTTTGGGTCAGTCGTGTTGTTTGTGCTGATTTTCAGTGCCAGGAGTTTCTCTTGTACTGTAAAATCAGTGTGAATGGCATCCCACTTGCACCAACTGGCGCTAACTTCTAACTGCTTTCTGCCACTCTAGTAAATTTTCTACTTGAGCTGCAACTTCATGAATGCGAGCAGCAGCATTCTCATCGCAAGCAGTCGCAGCCTACAGCGACTGCTCGCATTTAGAAATTTCGCTCTCGCTCGCCAACTTAACGATTTCTCTTTCTCATGCTCATCAACTTAATGTTGGCGAGCTCGAGTGAAAGAAAAAACTTCATTCTGTGTCACTTTGCTGAGTTTTTTGGAGCTCTGCGCAGAGCACAGAGTGGGGAAAACTCTGCTGGCAGAGCAGAATTCTTCACCCACCCCTAGTTGTGGAGGTGTATGTGTGTGTTGGGGTGGTGTCTGTGGGTATGGTGGATGTTCTGGATGTGTCTGTGTGTGTTGGGGTGGTGTCTGGGTGTATGGTGGATGTAGGTGTTGTGTCTGTGGGTATTGTGGTGGTGTCTGGGTTATGGCATCTGAGGTGTGTGGGTCCGGGGGATGTGAGCTGTTGTCTGGGTGTATGGTTGGTGTAGTGGATATGTCACTGGCTGCTGTGGTGAGGTCTGTGGGCATGGTGGTTGTAGTGAGTGTGTTGGTTGGGGTGGTGGGGGTATCTGTTGAAATGGTGGCTGATGTGGTGTCTGTGGGAGATTGTTGAGTGCCTAAGTGCCAGTGTGTTTTGTGGTGTTTGTGTCTAAGTGTGCTGCATGTTTGTGTTGAGGTGGGTGCATGCGGATGTAACTGTGTGCTTAAGACAGGTGGAGGGATAGGGAATTTGGATTAGTAAGAGGGACATGGAGGGGGGAGGAATGTAGGGGGAGGGCTGGCTGCCATCAGTGAGGAGGCCAGAGCCTGAAAAGATTTCTATAGGCCAGACATGTCACTATGAATGCCTTCTAGGTACGCATTTGTCTGCTGAGGTTTGCTTGCCAACCCCTGGATGGCATTCTAAATGGCAGTCTGCCACACAGAGATACTACTCAGGAGGTCAATAGCCTCCTCACTCAGAACAGCAGGGGTAACAGGGCCGGATGGTGAGGTGCCTGGGGCGAAGGAGATGCCCACCCTCTTGGGTGAGTGAGTATGGCCAACTGGGTGAGGAGCAACAGGGAGAGTGGTTATGGACCTCGGGGTGGTGGACAAGGATGGTACAGGAGCACGTCCTGATGGGAATCCCCTAACCCTCTGGGTCAATGGGTACCTCCGTGTCGGTGGTGTCATGACTGCTTCCCCACTTGGATCCACCCTGTCTCCTTCGCTTACCTGAGATGATGCTGCAAATACAAAGAGAAAAAGGGTCACCACATGTTCCTGATCACACTTGAACAACAGCTGTGGTCAGAAAACATTATCAATCGTCAAGTAGGCCCCAGCAATAACTACATCAAAATGGCTCCTAAACATACCACACCATATGCATGCATACCACATCAACTGTCAACAGTTGCCCATAGGAAAATCTGACTCTCAGACAACTCCAATTGCATGGGTGAAGTTGTGCAACACAGTAACCACTGAACAAATAGGAGATTTCACCTTCATTGCTTTGCCTCCTGGGCATGCCTCAGTTACTTGTTGTCATGCGATAGTAGGGTAATGCACCATTCATTCCCACAGATCACATACGAGTTCATGCATACATCTATCTGTCACATACACAATACCACAATAAGAAAGGATGCTCCTAAAACCTGTCATGTTGCTGACAGTAGTACAGTAGCCTGAAGAAGGTGAAATGGAAATACTCATGTCACACTGGAAACATATCAATATTGCACACTTCACCATGTGTAAATTGTCCTAATGGAGTCATGGAGGCCGTACTAATGTTGCTCAGATAGATGACACATTTAGCATGGAAATGTATAATATAGACAAAATGGGCAAATTGTCTGGGAGATATGTTTCAAAATCCACAACACAACGAATCAGCTAGCCCCAGGAAAATCACCTCCACTGTATGGCATTCCTTACAATGAAATACTTTGATTGCATCTGTAGAAGCCATTATTCCTTTTGTACATGGGAGAACCCCAGGTATTCTCAAGTACAGGTAGCAGGCCTTCAACATGTTGCTTAATGGGAAGCTACATACCTGTCTCCATTTTTGTCCAGCATACCCAGATGTCCATGGATGAATGGTTGTACCCAACCACATATAATTTCCACATAACTGCAAGACACTCCATGATGCATGCCAGCAGTCAGGTAACGGACCTTGCCCATGTTGCATGTGCAGAGCACTTTGCACTTTGCTACATGATGCCACATCAATGGCATGAAATTACACATTCTGGGTATAACCTGTAGCCATGCCAAATGACATACTATGGTGGGTAAGGATATGTGTGAGCCACCAATCAATGGTGACACACTCCTATCTGTGGCACCATATGAAATTTAGGCCCCTTACATATGTCCAAGTCCAAACACAGGTTGGCTTGCACATATATGTGAAGGAATAAAACTATTATCCAAATGAACACAGGTAGACCATGCATGGAACTTTAGTGTATACATTACGTCAAAAGAGAAAAGGACACATGTTAACATGTACCCACAAGGAATGTACCAAGGGAAAGTATTGATCTGTAGCTGCACCCAAAGAACAATGTGCGCTCTGTCATATGTATGATGGCCACCTTCACATGACAGACAGTAGTGAGGCACCAGCACTCATCACACACTGAAGACAAGTGGACTCTGTGGGGCAGATACCAATTTACTCACTTGACCAGACACATGGCTGAGGACAGTGATCCATCACTTCTTTTGTTGGGCTCTAACACTGTGGAGTAGTGGTCTGTTGCATAGAATCTAGACCCATTACAACAAAAATCATTACTTGATTGATCAATGTACACAGTCATGTGTTGTCCCTGGAGAGAAATGTTTTGGTGGAGTGTACTCGGTTTTGTTCTAGGTCCCTGGGCTAATAGGCAAGGGACATCAGTATGCACCAAATTCCATACTAAACAAACAGTTACTCATCTTGTATGTTGCACATTGCCCATCCTCAATCATCAGGGGGAGATGGCAGAACCTAAAACATAAATTTGGCTATGTAACAGGCAGAAATGTGCTCTAAACTCACCCCTTGTGACTGCTGTGCTCCCCTCAAATGCCCATCAAGCTCTGGGTAGGTCACCGCCAGAATTCGGGCCATTGGGGGGGTCATGTTCCAATGTGCACCCTGCCCAGGTTGGGAGGACAGCCCCAGCTAGACCCATGTGATCTTTCAGGGCCAGCATCTCAGGTCCTCTCACCTCTTCTGACAGTGGGCGTTCCCCCGGCTATGGATCCGCATGGTTCACACCTTTTGGGTGATGGTCCTCCAAATCCTGTTCTGTTGGGTGTTGACCTGTATGGGTGCAAGAGGACAAATGAAACAATTACAGACACAAGTTTGTGTTTGTGTCACACACATCTCAGAAATAACAAGCACAAAATGGCCAATTTGTCAACACCCCACAAGTGTAAAGCACACATGTCAATAAATACAGGGACATGACTACACACTTTTGGAGTCATCTGCAGACTAACCCAGTGCCCTACCTATGGCCTACAATGACTAATCAGGCCCGCTGGTCTCAGGTAGCCCACGCTCCAGCACCATGTACTGTGATGTGAGCCACATTGAAACACTATACACAATTATGGCTTCTGAAGGTAAACTTCCTAGGCCTGACTGGACAAATACATTTACAATTTACAACATTGACTCAATACATACAGTCCCTACAGGCAGCTACCATAGTACAGACTTCACCCTTGCACTTGAGTGACAATGAAAGGGCTGGCATGGTGGGTCGGAAAGTATCTTCCCTGTGCATGGGTGGACATGTGGCCTACCAAATGCAGACTCATGCCACTTCACGGTGGGTTTCTGTGGTATGTACCTATACCACAGAAGACATCTTTGAACATATGTTTCTAGCTTACAGAGATGGCATACAACATACAAAGGTATGTTTTGTTCAACTTCTGCTATGTCACCAAGCTACTGAGTCACATGTCATGGAATCTACACTCTGTCTGCCCTGTGGGTTTTTCATTTGTGCAATATGCCTGTACAGGACACATATGACATATGTGAAGGTGACAACAGAGCTGTTGTAGTAAGGGACCTGACATGAGTCAAAAACACACATTGACAATGATGCAAAAAGGGACATATGGGCTAGTTCAGGGATATACCTTAGTACCCGTTCCTAATCTAGTCAATGGACTGAGGCATTCAGGCCAGGTTCTGCCACTAGAACCTCATATTGGCCACATGGCAGGATGTGCAGGTCTACTGGGAGTGGGCACAATGCCACAGTTGCAGAGCCACAGTGACTCTCCCACATTCTGGAGTATGTCCCATTTTGAGAGATACATTTGACAGGCCCTGGTCTCTGCAGGCTGAGCTTACAGAACCTACATGACACTCATATTTCCATGACTTCCATGCATACATGCATGACAGTACATCATATGGCCATCAGCAATGTGGCTTGTGGCTTGTTTGGCAACCTGAAGGGCACGGTGACTCATAATATGCCTTCCAGACAACACTTTGGCAAGGTCAGATAGCGGGTGAAAAATCTGTTGCACAATACACATTGCTAAGAAAGATCCGTAAATAATTCAGACAAGGTCCATACACAGCTCATGCTGTCATGCACATATATGTTGTCTGACATTTACAGCCATCTTAAACAAAGAAAAGAAATGTCATTTTGTGGCACTAAAGTCTCATTGCCTAGTAATGTGCATCCAACATAAGGAGGATTTAAGGCCTCAAAGAACCTCAGACAACACAATGTGAATAAACACAACATAAAGTACTGGTGGTGGGGGCCACTTATGACACACCTGTTGGCTTGGTGCCACTGCAGGCTACTGAACAAGTCTATCACAACAGAAAGAACGTCCATTCCATTAATGTGCAAGTTGTCTGTTTGGCGGATCTCTACATTTCAAATATATGTGCCCGTTTTCCTGGATCAGTCCATGATTCCTTTGTAATGCGGAAAAGCACCATACCCCAGCTGATGTCACAAGTGCAACTAGAGAGGCCCTGGTCACATCTGTCCTAAATGTCAAGTGCTACAATCAGGAATTCAGTGACTCATTGTTGCACTTACATTCCATTCCTTAACAAAAGACTCAGCAAATCCAAACTGTCCTTGGTTATTGACACCACTGAGGAATCCAACTACACCAAGGAAAGTCCGCTTCAGTGAGGCCCAATGAAGAACACCAGGGCAGTGGAGCGGTCTTTTGGGCTCCTAAAGGCTATATTTTTCTGTCTGGACAGGACTGGTGGAGCCCTCCTCTACTCACCCAGGAAAGTGTGTCGCATCTCTGTGGCATGCTGCATGCTCCATAACATCTCCCTGCAGAGGAATATCCCATGCATCCCAGAGAAGGGGGAGCCTGAAGTGCCATGGGGTGAGAATCCTGAAATGCCAACTGAAGATGATAGTGGTGAAGTGGAAGGAGCTGACTTGTAAGAAGCCATAGCTTCTTCTCATGAGTGTATGTCATCATGACTGTGACTGTGCGATACAAGTTGTGAGGAGAATGTGTTGAGTTCAGTGATATTCAAACAGTTAGGGAGCTGATACTGTGTAAAAATCAGCCAAAGGCTGATTGATGAGCCAAATTTTTGACACATCACCACCTTGATGATGTTGCTCTGTTTGTGTCTGATTCCTTGCATGTACTTTTTTTTACAGATAATTGTGTCATATGTATGGTTTCAAGCCTATACTGTTTGTTCTATCCTTTTTACAGGTATCCTCACCATGACATCTTCATGTGGACATTTCAGAGTTGTGACATCAGCAGGTATGTGATGCTGTTCTGACATACGAAGTAGACATGGATTGTTCCAGGTAATATGGGTCACAGAGTTTGGGTGTAGGAGAGCTGTGCCAAGACAGCTTACACAGTGTTTGGATGGAAGTTCAGAAGTGCCCAATGGACTTGTTTCCTGTCCCATGGTGAGGCTGATGCATCATGTGTGTTATCTTATGGTCAGAAAATATGTCGTCCTAGACCACAACCAAGACAGTTCCCACTCACACTGGCTAAACCATTTTTTGTATGACCTGAAAATAGCTGTAGATGTGTTTCATCATTGCAGGCCACAGTGCCTCTGCCACAACACTGACATATGTTTGTGTCATACCACCAGATGCATGAGCATTGGATTATGATGACCGTTTGCTCAGACACTCTTGTACTGCCATCTGTCTGAATCTTGGATTATGTGATGTTGGATAACTTTGGTGTGGTATGGGACAAGGCTCAAGCTGGGGACATCAACCACATCGATATTTGCCTATTCTACAGGACAATGTCTGGCAAATCCCTTCCTTCCATGGTCTGAAGGTCTGCATCTGTAAATATGTTAATTTACTCAGTATGAGTCAAACATTTAGGATTTCCAATAGTTTAGACATATTTACAGTCAATGTCCTGGACACTGTAATAACATTTTTAGTTTGACCAGACACTTTCATTTATGTGTTTGTGTGGGTTGGTTGTGGTCTTGAGCTGGACACTGTGTACATGCAACATATCCCATCTTGAAAAAGTCCCTTGGATCATCATCGTTTGGTTCACATGGTCTGAGATCTCTACATGGCTAAATATGAAATCACTATCAGCAGATAACGAGTCAATGATTGATGATTTTACTGTGAAGCTATGGCTAACAGAAGGTATACCTGGCATGAATCAGCAAACAATAAGAAATGTGAAGGGGTCAATCATGGTGAATGAAATCATTAGAGTAAATGACACACCATTGGAAGTCTACAGTCCAGAATACTCCTCCATTGGAAATGGAAAGTGGTTCAGGATCAGTCCACAGAGTGAATGTGTAAAACGAAAAGCAGGACTACACAGAAGAGGGTTATTGCTGTCAGTGGTGGGTGTCTCACCATCTAAAACTACTGGGTTCTTTGCTGAACGTCCCAACTTGTGGGGAGGGGGGTCAGTTGCTACAGAGGCAGGGGTGTCTGTGGCTGGTTGTTCCTCTGGCAAGGCCTCTTTTCCCATGGCTGGTTCCATTGTTGATGGGCTTGCTCTTGATAAGCCAAAGGGAAGATTGGTTTTGAAAAGCCCTGCTCAGGGTTGTGTGTACGTCGCTCAGCACCCCTGCTAGTTAGGCCATGTTGGAATGGTAAGCCCCCTGAGATGTGGCTGTTGGTGTCCAGGCCGACAGAAGTCCCAGTGGCCTCATTCCGCTGGCTCACAGCATCCATCCTACGCACCCTACCCCCAATGAGCCTGTGCCTTTGCCACAGGGTGTTCTTCCCAACTGGGTCCTGGAACCTCAGTGTCCATAGTGTGGAGCTGCACCTCAGGATCCAGGACTGAGGGCACAAGATGGTGGAAACTGTGGTAGGTACACAGGTTGGGGGCAAATGGTTTCCTGTGATGTTAATGCAACATGGCTGAGTAGTGACATTGTTGGCACAGTGAGACTCAGTGTTGGCATCTGGCCAGGTTGCCCAAATGGGCCAGAACCTTCCTCCACATCCATAAGTCCAGGAGTGTTGTTGTTACTGAGGGCCTCATCCAGAGGGGTAGTCTGTTCTGTGGCCTCCATGTGCCCAGCGCCAGATCCACCTGTTGATGAGAGACGTACATTGTTAGTGGTTGAATTGTGACATCTACCTCCAAAGGTTTTATATTACAGTGAGCAGAGGCCTTGGATCAAGTTAAGTTGTAGGTAATCCAATTGTGCCAAGTAACTAAGGTGTTGGGTGATTTGACATGACATGTGTGAAGTATGCCAGACCTATTTGACTCAAGTAGCTGATGAGATGTGCAGATCAGTTGCACTTTGGACGATGGAATGAAAATGACATCTTACCACCAGTGCAGCCAACACAGTTGAAAGGCAACATACGGTTTTGACCATTTGGTGGACCAGTTGAGTGGGATGCAGACAAACACAGGACTGTATTGTATGTGTGACTGGAGTCATCATGTGCACCGTGATGTGTCAATGTGTCTGCTGCCAACACCGATTTAGTGATGTAGCTTGAGGTCTTAGGAATACCAGTTGAACACACTGGGTAACGTGTCCTTCCTGTCCTCAATAGTTTCATCTTAGGTTTGCAAGTCAAGATGGAGCTGGGTAGACAGACATGTCTAGGAGTTGAGCATGATCTGTATCTTCATCAGTCCCAGGTGACTAAACTTCAAACGAGACTTGGCAAACACGAGATTTGGTTAGGTGACCACTGGACTGGTGTTTGTAGTCACAGCAACAGGGGCAATTGCGCTTGGTAGTCAGGTATCTCTTTTTCCTTTCCAATACTAGGCAAATGGTATATTTTCAGGTGAGTAAACGTCAATAGACACTTGGCAAACAAGGATAATTGGACAAGTGACCACTGGGCTGGTGTTTGGAGTCACAACAACAGGGCTTATTGGGATTGGCAGTTGGGGATCCCTCTCTGCTTTCCAACACTAGTCACATGGTGTACTCCCAGGTGAGTAAACCTCAATGGAGACTTGGCAAACAATGGTATTTGGACAAGTGACCACCGGGCTAGTGTTTGGAGTCACAACAACAGGGTCTATTGGGCTTGGCAGTCAGGTATCTTTCTCTACTTCTCAACACTAGACAAGTGGTGTACTCCCAGGTGAGGAAACATCAATAGAGACCTCTCAAACAAGGGTATTTTGACAAGTGACCACTGGGATGGTATTTGGAGGTACAACAACAGGGCCTCCTGGGAGTTGCAGTCAGATCACTCCCTATAACACACACACAATACAAATGGTATCCTTCCAGGTGAGTACACCTCATAGAGCAGTTGTATTGGGCTACGCAACGACTGGGCTGGTATTTGGAGTTCTAGAAACATGGCCTAATGGGTGTTGTAGTCCGGTCGCACCCTCTACTTGCATCACTTGAAAAATGGTATAGTCCCAGGTGAGTGAAGAGCATTAGAGACATTAAAAACAGTTGAATTGGGCCAAATGAGCACCTGGCTGGTGTTTGAAGTCACTACAAAGGGGACAATTGGGCTTTGTTGTCAGATATCTCTCTCTACTTCCCAATACTAGAGAAATGGTATTGTCCCAGATGAGTGCACTTCACTAATGAGTTGGCAAACAAGGGTATTTGGACAAGTGACCACTGGGCTGGTATTTGGAGTCACCACGACAAGGCCTCCTGGGAGTTGCAGTGAGATCACTCCCTCTACTACACACACTATATGAATATTATCCTTCCAGATGAGTAACCTTCAATTGAGAGTGCAGACACAGGGGTAATTGGACCAAGTGACCACTGGGCTGGTGTTTGTAGTTACAACAACAGGGCCTATTGGGCTTTGTAGTCAGGTCAGTCTCCCTACTTCCCAACACTAGACAAATGATATAGTCCCAGGTGAGTAAACTTCGTTTGAGAGTTAACAAACAGGGGTATATGGGGAAGTGAACACTGGGCTGGTGATTGGAATTACAGACACATGGCCTCTGGGAGTTGTAGCCAGGTCACTCCCTCTATTCCCCAACATTTGACAACTGTTTTGTATTACATATCTGTATGCAGGCTTCATTAAGGTTTGAACATACCTGTACATTTGAGAACATAATATGAATCCTGGAATGTGTTTTTGGTACTGTGAGATTTACAGGCATCATTTGGACATATGGCATGTGAGGAGCCTTGGTAGCTGTGATGCTGGGTCCAATGATATACACTGACAGTGTTTAAAATCACATACTCTTGGTATTGAATACTGGTGAAGTACATGAATGAGACAGTGGCAAAAAGTGAGCTCTGAGCTTGCATGGCATTGCATTTTTGTGACTTTTTTGTGTTGTAACTTACCAGACTCGACTCCTTCAGGCATTCCTGTCAAGCTCTCGGGATGCAGGATGGCCAAGACCTTCTCCCAGGGAAACAATTGTAATCGGGCACAGAGAGGGCCAGCAGCAGTCTTCTTGATCTGTATCTGGTGCCTGGAGACCAGGGACTGGACCTTGCCCCTGAGGTAATTCCACCTCTTTTTAATGTCTTTCTTTGTGCACAGGGTGGTGCCTACAGCACTCACTCTGTTGACTATCCTGTCCTACATTTCTATTTTTTACTGAGAGGAATGTGCTGGACTTGAGCTTGAAACAATCGTGGCTCTACTGATTTCATCAACCATGTCTCTCAACTCATTGTCAGAAAAAGAGGATTTTTGGAACATGACATGGTGGAAAAAACATGGGTGACAGGGACTTACTTAATAGGGGAAGTGCCATAGGAAGTGATTGGACAACAGGGTGTGCAAGGAGTTATATGGGGTCATGAAAAAATGGTGTCTAATCTATGACAAAGTCAAAAAATGGTGGTTGTGGTTCTTTGTCTTCCAGTGGAGATGCAAAGGACTGTAGTCAGGGAAGGGTGTGTTTTATAATGTGCTTTGCAGGTGGGTCCACTGGAGCAATGTGTGTGAGCTTTTTTGTTTTTGAATTTATCCAATGTGCAGTTGTCTGTTACTTTGCTGACAGCGAACTGTGATGGTTTACCGCTATTGGCTAACCACTGCCAGGAGACTGCCACAGCAACTGTTTGATTGTAATAGGCTCTGTGGTTGGCCGCGCCACTGACGGTGCTGGAGGTCAGACCTCCTACATATGAGCTGCCGGACCGCTGGCGTTCTGCTTTTTTTGCTTGTCAGTTGGCAGTCCTGCATGTATAATACATAATATGGCCGTCTGGGGACTGCTGGTGTAAGTCTTTTGGGACCGCAATCATGGTGGTCTGGCAGCCGAACCGCCAAACTCGTAATCAGGCCCTAATTATAAAAACATAGGGGGTCCTTTTGACCTCAGCGGTCTTTTACTAAGACCGCAGAGGGACCGCCGTGCGGAAGACCGCCAGTGGTGGCGGTTTGCCGCTCGGCCTATTATGACCGTTGGCAGCTCTCCATCCTTTTAGGGATGGAGAGCCGCCAACAGCCATACTGGCGGGCAGCGGGGAAGTGGAGGTTGCTCCACCTCCACCGCCACGCCAACAGAACCCCGCCCAGTGAATCACGTCCTGTGATTCGGTGTGGCGGTGTTCTGTTGGCGGTGTGGTGTCGGCGGAGCAGCCCCCATGGCTCCCGTCCCCTCCTGGAGGATCGTCGGACCAAGTAAGTTGATCATCCGTGAGGGGAGGGGGAAAGGGGTGTTGTGTGTTGTGTGCGTGCATGGGGGTGTGCGTGTGTGTATGTAGAGGAGGTGTGTGAGTGCGTGTATGCTTGCTGGGGTGTTGTGTGTTTGGAAATGAGTGCGTGTATGTCTGTAGGTATGTCTGTATGGATGTGTGCGTGTATGTTTGAATGTGGATGTTCGTGTCTGACTGTGTGTGTGGATGTTTGCATGTATGTCGGTGTGTGTGCGTGTATGTGTGTTGGTGGCGCCTGCGTGCGTGTCGTGTGTATATGAGTGATGTTATGTTGGGGGTCGGGTGGGGAGGGGGGTCCTGCCACCTTTGGGGGTTTGGCAGGGGTGGTGGGGGGGTAGGGGAGGGAGTCGGGTGGGGGCGGGGGGTTGGGGAGACCCCTATCAGTACCAGGGAAGGAATTCCCTGGCTTTGATAGTGCTTACCGCCATGGATTTCATGGCGGTTTCAAACCGCATAAATTCCATGGCGGTCAGCCGGTCCAAATACCGCCGGCGGTATAGTGACGGCCGCCGGGCTGGAGACCCTGGTCTCCAGCCTGGCAGGCAGAACGGAGAACCGGCGTATGACCATGACGGTAACTGCCATGGTCATAATACTAGAAAAAAAGACCGCCAGCATGTTGGCGGTCTTACCGCCGCTTCTCCGCCTTCCGCCAGGGTCATAATGACCCCCATAGTCAATTTTGCAGATAAAGCTTTTAAAGATAGTGAAGAATTATCATGCCAAGAAACAAACATGTTTAGAACTGACATTACATCCTATAAATGAGCATATTTATATGTGGGAGGTATATTTAATCATGTGGTTTTCCTTCTCCGTAATTATATTTTAAAGACATATCAGAACTGTGTATGCTTCACTGTACTGTACAACTTCCATAAAGTTACTAGTGGGCCTAGAAAATTGACAATGGAAGGGATAATTCCCTAACAGGATCTGTATTTGATTGCATGCATCAAGCTGATCAGTAGACCCCAGAAGTCCCTTGAGCCCAGACTTTTTTGATAAACAAAAGAGCATTTGACAAACGTCCCGGGATAGCAAATTGTGGCCCATATTTATACTCTGTTTGCAATGGATGTGCCTCATTTTTGTTTTACGCAAATTTGCCGCAAACTTAACTCAATATTTATACTTTGGCGCTAGACCCGTCCAGCGCCAAAGTTGTGGAGTTTGAGTCATTTTTGGACGTGAAAAGCTACCTTGCGCTAATAACATGCAAGATAGGCGTTCCTGTGCAAAAAATGACTGTAAGGCATGTGCGCCTTAATTATCCTCCCTCATCATTTTGACACACAGGAGGAGGAGGCGGGCCTTAAAAAATGGCACCCAGCTGGATTTGGGCCATTTTTTAACGCCTGGGTCAGGGCAGGCGTTAAGGGACCTGTGGGCTCAATTCAGTCCACAGGTGCCCTTCCCATCACCCAGGTACACCCCCAGCCACCCTAACCCACCCCTGGAGGACACCCATGGACGGGGGGACCCATCTACAGTAAGTAGAGGTAAGTAATTGTTTTTTTTTAGGTGCATAGGGGGGCCTAACTTGGGCCCCCCTACATGCCACTGTGCCTCCTGTCTTTGCTAAGACAGGAGTCATTTCCATGGGGGTTGTGCGTCAAAAAATGACTAGGTTAGAGTAATTTTTTTTTACTCTAACCTGACTTGCACCATTCTTTGACGCACAACCTCCAGTCTTCCCTACGCCTCTGCTGCCCGGTTAGAGTCATTATATGACGCTAACCAGGTCACAGTGCCGGCTACCGTCTTTCCTTAAATATGACGCCGGCTGGCGTGTTGGAATGGAGCTAGCCGGCGTTAAACTTTTTGACCCAAACCCAGGTTGCGTCAAAAAGTATAAATATGGACCTGCATCTCCAAACCATCCAGCCCTTCAGCTGAAAGTTAACACAGAGAGGCATATTTATACTTGTTTGTCATTTTTTTTACACAAATTCAGTGCGAAACAAACTCCATATTTATACTTTGGCGCTAGACCTATCTAGACGTGGAAGTGGAAACCTACTTTGCATCAATGAGATGCAAATAATTACTCTATGGCCTTAGGGCCATATTTATCCCCCCGTGCTAAAATCACGAACGGGAGGGAGGAGGGGTCAGAAAATGGTGCAAAGCTTGATTTCCACAATTTTTTAACACCTGGGTCAGGGCAGGCATTAAGGGACCTGTGGGCCTCTTTCCATGGTGGAACACCATAGAATAAGCCCACAGGTGCCCTCCCCAGGCCTCAGGAACACCCCATCCACACCAGAGGGACAGCAGAGGATGGGAGACCCCATCCCAGGGAAGTATAGGTAAGTACAGGTAAGTATTTTTTTTTAAAGTGCCATTGGGGGCCATTGGGGGGCCATTGGGGGCTATTGGGTGCAATGGCCATGCCCAAGGGACCCTGGCCCCCTGTGCTGGACATTGGGGTGGTGGGCATGACTCCTGTCTTTTCTAAGACAGGAGCCATCTGGTATGGATCGTTTTGTGGCTGAAAATGACTCTAGGCAGTAATTTTTTTTTTTTTACTCTAACCTGCCTAATGTAATTTTTTGGTGCAAAACCCCCTTCTTCCATACCGCCAGCCCCACCCGACTAACGTCATTTTTTTTTTTTTACGCTTGCCTACCCATTGCACCAGCTTGCACCATTCCATAAATATGGTGCCTGGCTGGCGCTCAGAAATGGTGCAGGCCAGTGCTAAACTTTTTGGTGCAAAACTGCATTAGTGCAGTTCTGCACCAAAAAGTATAAATCTGGGCCAGAATATCAGATTGCGATAATGATCATGATAGTCCAGGAAAAGTTAAGGACAACAGAGTATCACAAGTGGAATATCTATTGACATCTGGAATAGAAATTGAAACCAAATCTAAGATGCCCTGAAAGATATGATTATCACTAGAGTTGATAATCCCAGCCCCTTGATTTTAAAAGAAAATGAAAAAGCATCAAGAAAGGAGGGAATGGATATGGAAGATCCTACTTCCAAGGACTGGGAAATGTGTTTGAGGTTAGAACCATAGGATTTGGCCTCCTGCTTTTAAAATGGGGATCTTGGGCATTGAGACTCATCATAAAGAGGCCTATTGAGAGAGGACCATAACGATTTTGAATGTATTAAAAAACGGGCACCTGTAACTGTGAGGTGCTGAAATCTTTGAGATGACTAGAGAACTAATCTGCTTTTTTAGTCCAATGACCTGAGACATATTCCACTCCGAATGAAATGTGGTGTTGGAGACCATTGTCCAAAGATTGTTTATCAAGTTTTACCATTGCTTTTGACCAGGTGCCTACTACATGATATAAACAGCTCACTGCCGAGAGGTTGTCCATTCTGAGGACAAGTTAACTAAAATTGTGCTTTCTTGTGAAGCAATGTATTGCAAAGGAGGTGCAAGAAGCTCTAAATAATTTATTTACATAGAAGACTCCTACAGCAACCATTCACTGTAATTTGAGAACTGGCCACAGTGAACTCAGCCATCCTGACAAAGCTGCATCAGATTTGTTAGAAATGGAGTTTATGGTTGTCAGAGTATCACCATGTTCAAGCAGGAACCACCACCTTAATCATGGTAAGCTAGGTGGACACTTAGAGATAAACTGTGCTCATCCTTTTGGTATTTTGGCACAGAGCAGTCAGGCTTATCTAAATAGGCAGTGTGTAAAGTATTTGTGCAACAGACACACACACTCACACACAAAACGATAGACAATAACTTTATAGATTAATCAAGACAAAAATGACAAAATTCCAATAGGTAGAAGGCGAGGTATGAATTTTAGAAGAATCAATTAATTCTAGTGCTTAGAACCAAATAGTGCTTTATTGTATTGTATTGTATTGTAATCGTATTTATATAGCGCTTACTACCCCTGACAAGACGTCGAAGCGCTTTTCGGTGTGTAGCACGCTACTCTGGAACCCAACAAGAATTAGTGATGGATTAATATCGGGAAATAATGAGTACTGTTTTAGTATTATTATGAGTTAATTTGAGCCGAGGATATGAGGAGTTTGTTAGTTAGATTGACTGGAGTAATGGAGGGGTGGAGGAGGAAAGAAATCCAGAAGTGTTAATTGGGAGTATATCCTTAATTTACTCAACCCAAAGGCTTGGGATGAGTAAAGGGGGATGGAGGAGGGAAGAGTATGTGGAAGGGTTAGGGAGAGCATAGTAGCAGGGTGAGATAAATGCGGGAGAATTTAGTAGGGTTGTGTGGGAGGTCACAGTAGTAGAGTGAGGTTTGGTGAGTTAGATGTGGAAGTGGAGGGAAGAGCTTAGGAAGAGTAATTTAGGAGATGAAAGTAGTAGAAAGGATGTGGGATGAGTCAGAGTGAGAATGCAGGATAGTTTGATAGAGACATGACATATGATAATGGGTAGATAAGTGTGATAAGATGAGAGCTGGAATGCAGAAATATCTAGTATAACAACCCACCCAGGAGCCATGCAATGACCCACGAACATGCCAAGCACAGAAACAACATATACACATACATACAAGCATATATATATATATATACATACACACACACATGAATACACACACATATGCACATACAATACATTATTAGAACCATGGGTAAAATATACTTAGTCAAACAGGTTTAAAGAGTGTGTGTGTATTTTATTGTTATGACATAGTAGCGATACATATTTTCTAAAGAAACTATACATAACTAGAAATATACACATAATCTGAAAAAAATATTTATCAAAATAGGCATATGCAGTTCATAGTTGTTTGAATATGGTGGTTATGAGGGAAAGAGCCAACTCTTGAGTAGTTTTCTGAAGACAAGAAAGTTATCTGTGGCTCTTATAGTTGGGGGTAATGAATTCCATAGTTTGGCTGCTTGAACGGAGAAGGATGTACCAACTATAGTCTTTTTCTTGTATGGTGGTGTTCTAAGGCGGGGTGCCAATCTTGAGCGGAGGTTTCTTTGTTGGATGTATTTGGTTATTTTGTTTCTGATAAAAAGCAGTCCTGTTCCATGTATAGCTTTGTGGGTGATACAAAGCAGCTTGAAAGTGCATCTTCCAGCAACGGGTAACCAGTGTAGTGTTCTCAAGGCAGGGGAGATGTGGACTTGCGGCTTTACATGTAATAGTAGCCTGGCTGCGGAATTCTGGATACGTTGTAGTTTTTTCATAACAGATAGAGATGATCCATGGTGGAGGCCATTGGCATAATCCAGTTTGGATAGTACAAGCTAGATAGTAGCCTGCACCTTGTGTTGAAATCCGAGGTGGGGGAAGATGCGTCGTAAAGTCTTCAAGGTGATGAAGCTTGTTCGTGCTAATTTGTCCACTTGGGCATTCATAGTTAACTTGGAATCCATGGTGATTCCTAGGTTTTTAACTTCTTTGGATAATTGAGGAGGTGGTCCGAGATCGTCAGGCCAGATGCACAGAGGGTCATAAATTTTCCAGTCACCACATATGAGTATTTCTGGTTTGGAGGTATTTAGTTTGAGATGGCTCCAGGTTATCCACTGATCAACGGCTCTGAGGCAACTGAAGATTTGTGGGTTTTCAATGTTTTTGGGGAATTCTAATTTAAGTAGTATTTGTGTGTCATCTGCATAGTTGTAGCATGTGAAATGGAAATCATTGATCAGTTCTGGTAAAGATATCATGTAGATGTTGAAAAGCAAAGGTGAGATGATTGACCCTTGTGGGACCCCTGCTTTTGTGAGGTAGGGTTCGGACGAGAAGGAGGGCGAGTGGATGATATACGATCTTTTTTGAAGATAGGAAGTAATCCAGTTGAGAGCAATCCCTTGTATGCCGGCTTCGTGGAGTCTTTGAATTAGGGTGTCATGGTCAACCGTATCAAAGGCAGCTGAGAGGTCCAAGAGAAGTAGTGCAGCAACTCCATTTCGGTCAACTGTGTTTTTAAGATCATCCCAGATTGCTATGAGTACCGATTCAGTGCTTCTTCCTGGGCGGAATCCAGTTTGGAAGTCTGAAAGTATAGAATTGTCTTCAATGAATTGTGACATCTGGGCGAATGCTGCTCTTTCTCTCAATTTGCCCAGGAAAGGTCCATTTGTGATTGGTCTGTAGTTGTTGGGGTCTTGCGGGTCTAGGTTTGTTTTCTTTAATAAAGGTCGTATGTATGCCTTTTTCAGGTCTACAGGAAAAGTTCCTGAAGTTAAAGAGTTGCTGATGATTCTTCTTACAGGTGTGGCAGCAGAAGTAGATAGAAGAATGTTCTTGAAGATTTGTGGTGAGCAAGGGTCAGAAGGGCAACCAGAAGGTCTGCTTGCTTTGACCAAATCCATAAATTCATTCTTGGATATTTGTTTGAAGGACTTTAGAGGTTGGGTTGGTTTATTCTTAGAGGGTATTTTAGGAGCGGGGTTGGTACTGATGTTTTTCTTCTGTTTCAATGTGTCTGCCTTAGTTGTGTAGTGAGTTGCCAATTTGTTTGTAAAATCTTGAGTAGTGGGATGACTTCCTTCCATGCATGTAGGTTTTCGAAATTCATTGAGAATTTTATAAAATTCCTTGGTTGTAGATTGAGCATTTTGAATTCTGTCTGAGTAGTACCTTTTTTTAGCTTTTTTGATTGATGATTTGTATATCCTGTTAAGTTTGTATAGCTGCAGTTTGTCTTGACTGTTGTTTGTTTTGAGCCAGGTCCGCTGCAACTTTCTGATTTGTTGCTTTATCTTTTTAAGTTCTGTGTTCCTCCAAGGTGTTGGTTTTGTTTTGTTGTGTTTAGTTTTTCTGAGTGGTATTAGGATATCAAAAGCTTCCTGTAGCCACTCATAAAGTTTTGGCACAGAATTAATTGTATCTAGATCTGTGTTGGCTGTTAGTTGTGTTTCTAAGTCATCCAAATTGAGTTTGCTCCATGGTCAATAGGTGTATGTATGTAAGTAGTTGTGGAGTTGTATGTCAGAAAGTTATCTGACCAAGTGATTGGCGTGATGCTATGAATAGTAACTCGTTCAGGCTTAGCAAAAATGACATCTAGGATGTGACCAGCGATGTGTGTGGGATTGTGTACAATCTGATGTAGGTTCAATGTGACTAGGCCAGTGGTGATAGCTTTTGGATGGGGCATATTGGGTTTGTCAAACCAAATGTTTAGATCCCCAAGAATGCATTGGTTGGAGTATAGTGTAATAAGGTTCGAGACTGTGTCTAGAAAAGCATCTGGGAATGTGGAGATGTTAGGTGGAGGTCTGTAAAGGAGGAGAAAGTTACAGGAGGAAGTTGGAGTAGGGTGGCATCTGGTAAGGAGGGCTTCACAACCTTGTATGGAGATGTTGTCTGTTTTACTGAGGTTCAATGCCTGTTTGAATATAATAGCTAGTCCACCTCCTCTCTTGCCTATACAGTTTTGTGTGATGGTTTGATTGCCTGGAGGAACGGCTTCCTGCAACACTGGGGCCATGTC
The DNA here is from genome assembly GCF_031143425.1 of Pleurodeles waltl. NCBI lineage: Eukaryota > Metazoa > Chordata > Amphibia > Caudata > Salamandridae > Pleurodeles > Pleurodeles waltl. The sequence continues at coordinate 907,598,110 of NC_090438.1, read as the reverse complement.
ATCTCCCAACCAGGATTCAATTATGAATAGTAAGTCAGGTTGTGTGTCTGTGAGCAGGTCGTAGATGTGGTGCTTGTTTTTGAGAGTGATCGAGCATTAATGAGCTGGCAGTTTAGAAAAGGTGTGTTAGTGGTAGTGTTGTTTTGTTTAGGAGAAGGGTAAGTAGTATAATGTGAGCTTGAAGCAGGAGTGTTGGTAGTTGTGATAACTGTTTGAGGCTCACAATAGTCTTGCTTTTCAATATAGTGTTCCTCTTCCAGCAGGTTAAGGAGGCATTTTGTTGGGTCTGTGTGTGTGGGTGGTGACTTGGTGGCTGAGAGAGCCATGAGGAGTGTACTGTTTTTTGTAGGGTAGTTTTATTATGTAATAGACAAGGGGATGCGAGGTTGCTATGAGTGGCATGTTTTTTTTTTTTTTGCGTTTGTTTAGTGTGGTCGGAGTATGGGTTAGGGGTAGTGGAGGAGAATGTGGATCATGATTTAAGGCTCTAAATTGTGCAATGGGGAGAGGCGAGTGAATGAAAGTTGCTAGGTTGGGGTGCTTGTGGTAGGTGTTTGTGAAGAGTGAGAAAGTAGGGGTGGAGATAGGATGGAATTTGCATTCTTTGTGTAGTCCTGAGGGTGGGAGTGGGTATGACGATAAGTGTAATGTAAGTTAGTGTTGCTTTGATGTGCTGATGTTTGTGGTCGGTATTGTTTTTGTGGAATAGTGAGAGGGGATATTGGTGTAGTTGTTTTGGGTGAGGGATTTGTATGTGAGTTAGTGCTGGTGAGTGGAAATTGAGTGTTAGATGGGGTGTTGATGTGTTTTGGAGATGAATGTACGAGGTGTGTAAGAGGTGATGGATGTGTGTCAGGGGAGTTAGTGTTAGTTGCGATGACTGGAAGAGGTAATATGTGTGGTGGAGTGAAATGTGGGGATTGTATGGTTGTGTGTAATTGATTAAGAGAGGGGAAGAGTGTTTGTAGATGGTGTGTTTGAAGGCAGGGTTTGGGCATTGTTATGATGACAGGTGGTCTGTGTGGAGCAAACAGCGGATAGTGTTGTTGGTTAGTATGAGCATAGAGTGTGTATCTGGAAGGCTGACACTGAGAGAAATGTATACTGTAGTTTTGTGTTGTGTGGGTGATGGCAGGTTGTGTTAGTGGGAGTGGACAGAGTAGTGTTTGCTGTGGGAAGGCAGGTGTTTGACTGTAGTAGTTGTGGGGGATATGTGTATATGTGTTGTATAAAGGGTATTGTGTTGGGTGATGGGGCAATGCAATCTGTCTGTGGTGAGTTTGTGATGCATGAGTTAGATGCCTTTGTAGAATATGTGTTAGCATGTTGAGGGATGTGTAGGGGCTGGAACTATTCTTGGTCCACTGAGAATTGGGCAGCATTTCTGGCCCTAGGCCCCAGTCCCTGTGAGAAAGTAGCCTCTTTCTAGCCTTGTTACCCCCACTTTTGGCCTGTTTGTGAGTGTATGTCAGGGTGTTTTCACTGTCTCACTGGGATCGTGCTAGCCAGGGCCGAGTGCTCATAGTGAAAACCCTATGTTTTCAGTATGTTTGTTATGTGTCACTGGGACCCTGCTAGTCAGGACCCCAGTGCTCATAAGTTTGTGGCCTATATGTATGTGTTCCCTGTGTGGTGCCTAACTATCTCACTGAGGCTCTGCTAACCAGAACCTCAGTGGTTATGCTCTCTCTGTACAAATTGTCACTAACAGGCTAGTGACCAATTTTACCAATTTACATTGGCTTACTGGAACAACCTTATAATTCCCTAGTAGATGGTACTGAGGTACCCAGGGTATTGGGGTTACAGGAGATCCCTATGGGCTGCAGCATTTCTTTTGCCACCCATAGGGAGCTCTGACAATTCTTACACAGGCCTGCCACTGCAGCCTGAGTGAAATAACGTCCACGTTATTTCACAGCCATTTTACACTGCACTTAAGAAACTTATAAGTCACCTATATATCTAACCTTTACCTGGTACAGGTTGGGTGCTAAGTTACTTAGTGTGTGGGCACCCTGGCACTAGCCAAGGTGCCCCCACATCGTTCAGGGCCAATTCCCCGGACTTTGTGAGTGCGGGGACACCATTACACGCGTGCACTACATATAGGTCACTACCTATATGTAGCTTCACAATGGTAACTCCGAATATGGCCATGTAACATGTCTATGATCATGGAGTTGCCCCCTCTATGCCATCCTGGCATAGTTGGCACAATCCCATGATCCCAGTGGTCTGTAGCACAGACCCTGGTACTGCCAAACTGCCTTTCCTGGGGTTTCACTACAGCTGCTGCTGCTGCCAACCCCACAGACAGGCTTCTGCCCTCCTGGGGTCCAGCCAGGCCTGGCCCAGGATGGCAGAACAAAGGACTTCCTCTGAGAGAGGGTGTTACACCCTCTCCCTTTGGAAAATGGTGTGAAGGCAGGGGAGGAGTAGCCTCCCCCAGCCTCTGGAAATGCTTTCATGGGCACATTTGGTGCCCATTTCTGCATAAGCCAGTCTACACCGGTTCAGGGACCCCTTAGCCCTGCTCTGGCGCGAAACTGGACAAAGGAAAGGGGAGTGACCACTCCCCTGACCTGTACCTCCCCTGGGAGGTGCCCAGAGCTCCTCCAGTGTGCTCCAGACCTCTGCCATCTTGGAAACAGAGGTGCTGCTGGCACACTGGACTGCTCTGAGTGGCCAGTGCCATCAGGTGACGTCAGAGACTCCTTCTGATAGGCTCCTTCAGGTGTTGCTAGCCTATCCTCTCTCCTAGGTAGCCAAACCCTCTTTTCTGGCTATTTAGGGTCTCTGTCTCTTGGGATTCTTTAGATAACGAATGCAAGAGCTCATCCGAGTTCCTCTGCATCTCTCTCTTCACCTTCTGCCAAGGAATCGACTGCTGACCGCGCTGGAAGCCTGCAAAACTGCAACATAGTAGCAAAGACGACTACTGCAACTCTGTAACGCTGATCCTGCCACCTTCTCGACTGTTTTCCTGGTGGTGCATGCTGTGGGGGTAGTCTGCCTCCTCTCTGCACTAGAAGCTCCGAAGAAATCTCCCGTGGGTCAACGGAATCGTCCCCCTGCAACCGCAGGCACCAAAGAACTGCATCACCGGTCCCCTGGGTCTCCTCTCAGCACAACGAGCGAGGTCCCTTGAATCCAGCAACTCTGTCCAAGTGACTCCCACAGTCCAGTGACTCTTCAGTCCAAGTTTGGTGGAGGTAAGTCCTTGCCTCCCCACGCCAGACTGCATTGCTGGGAACCGCGACTTTTGCAGCTACTCCGGCCTCCGTGCACTTCCGGCGGAAATCCTTTGTGCATAGTCCAGCCTGGGTCCACGGCCCTCTAACCTGCATTGCACGACCTCCTAAGTTGTTCTCCGGCGACGTGGGACTCCTTTGTGCGACATCGGGTGAGCACCGTTTCATGCATCCTCATAGTGCCTGTTTCTGGCACTTCTGCGGGTGCTGCCTGCTGCTGAGAGGGCTCCTTGTCTTGCTTGACGCCCCCTCTGTCCCCTGACGCAATTGGCGACCTCCTGGTCCCTCCTGGGCCACAGCAGCATTCAAAAACCTTCACTGCACGATTTGCAGCTAGCAAGGCTTGTTGGCGGTCTTTTGGTGGTAAAACACTTCTGCACGACTCTCCACGGCGTGGGGGATCCATCCTCCAAAGGGGATGTCTCTAGCCCTTGTCTTTCCTGCAGAAACCTCAGCTTCTACTGTCCAGTAGCAGCTTCTTTGCACCCACAGCTGGCATTTCCTGGGCATCTGCCCATCTCCGACTTGCTTGTGACTTTTGGACTTGGTCCCCTTGTTCCACAGGTACCCTCGACTGGAAATCCATTGTTGTTGCATTGTTGGTTTGTGTCTTTCCTGCAGAATTCCCCTATCACGACTTCTATGTCCTTTGGGGAACTTTAGTGCACTTTGCACTCACTTTTCAAGGTCTTGGGGTTGGCTATTATTCTAACCCTTACTATTTTCTAATAGTCCCAGCGACCCTCTACAAGGTCACATAGGTTTGGGGTCCATTCGTGGTTCGCATTCCACTTTTGGAGAATATGGTTTGTGTTGCCCCTATCCCTATGTGTCCCCATTGCATCCTATTGTAACTATACATTGTTTGCACTGTTTTCTAATACTATTACTGCATATTTTAGTATTGTGTACATATATCTTGTGTATATTTGCTATCCTCATACTGAGGGTACACTCTGAGATACTTTGGCATATTGTCATAAAAATAAAGTACCTTTATTTTTAGTATATCTGTGTATTGTGTTTTCTTATGATATTGTGCATATGACACTAAGTGGTACTGTAGGAGCTTCACTCGTCTCCTAGTTCAGCCTAAGCTGCTCTGCTAAGCTACCATTATCTATCAGCCTATGCTGCTAGACACCCTATACACTAATAAGGGATAACTGGGCCTGGTGCAAGGTGCAAGTACCCCTTGGTACTCACTACAAGCCAGTCCAGCCTCCTACAGTCCCTACCTGTCCTGAACAGGCCCAAACAGACAGCTGCCCTTGTCCTCTCCGCCCTTAGCCTCGACGCCCGGGCAGAGGGACGCCCTGAGTCCTAGCCTTTAATAGCCCTATTGGCCAATAAGAAGCTGGTCCTAACCCTAGCCAATCCAATTTCAAGCCCTGATTCAAACAACTAATGAGAGACCCAGCCCTAATCACCAATCATAGCCCTATTCCTGACCACCAATCACAGCCCCAGCCCTAAAACCAGCAACCAATCAGAATCTCAGCCCTATCCACCAATCACAGCCCTAGAACCAGCAACCAATCAGAATCTCAGCCCTATCCACCAATCACAGTGCTAGAACCAACAGCCAATCAGATTCTCGGCCCTATCCACCAATCACAGCCCTAGAACCAACAGCCAATCAGAATCTCAGTCCTATCCACCAATTACAGCCCTAAAACCAACAGCCAATCAGATTCTCAGCCCTAGAACCAACAGCCAATCAGATTCCCAGCCCTATCCACCAATCACAGCCCTTTAACCAACAGCCAATCAGAATCTCAGCCCTATCCACCAATCACAGCCCTAGAACCAACAGCCAATCAGATTCCCAGCCCTATCCACCAATCATAACCCCAGCCCTGGAGCCAGCAACCAATGAAAGACCATCTCCCAACAACCTATCACAACAACATATGCAACAACCAATAGGAACTTATATAAGGAGCAAATTAACTGAAGTCCAGTCCCTGTGGTCAGGGGGAAAGGCAACTGCTGCTCTATTCAGAATCTCCTTGGATACAGACAGGCTGAATCCAGACTTCCAAGCTAGCAGAGTCTACTTTCCAGGTGAGGGAGAGATTGTTTCAGAAACAAACACTGGAATACTGCTGGGCGCGCACTCTGAAATCAGGCTTTTTTTAAGGCTAAAATACAAGGGGGCGGACAGTTTTTAAGCACAATTTAAATCACAGAAACAGATTAAAACAGTCTCCTAAAAACACACTCTGCAAGATGTATGTAGCCTTTTTACTTAGAAGAGAAAAGGGGGGGGGGCACAAACTAGCAAGGCAATCCACACAGTCACGGCAAAAACAAATAAAAAAAAAAACACCACTTTAAAAGAGGCCAGGCTGCCTAAAACACAGAGAGTCCACAGTAAAACAGACACAGGTAGCTGAAATAAACACTTTTGAACAAATAATACTATTTACCCAGAAACATCTCAGGGCTTCTTACCTAGGTCGTTTTGCAATACTTGAACACTGGGCTGTATCAGGACACAGGGGAGATGCACAGAGGCTCACAAAATGGAGGTGATGCTGCCGGAGCGCACCGGCCAGAAATGCAGCACACAGTGGGAGCCTACCCTGGGTGGAGGTGCTTCACACCTCATCCTGCAAGAACTGTAACACCTGGCAGTGAGCCTCAAAGGCTCAAGTCTCCGATTACAGTGGTCCAGGGCACTCCAGCTACTAGAGATGCCTGCCCCCGGACAAAGGCTCACTTTTGGTGGCAAGTCAGGTGGGAAAATTAGGAAAAACAGGGAGGAGTGACCACCCCAGCCAGGACCACCCCTAAGGTGTCCAGAGCTGAGGTGATCCCCCTCCCTGCAGAATCCTCCATCTTGGTTTGGAGGACAGGGACCAATAGGGTTAGGAAGGTGCCCACCCCTCCCCAAAGGGAGTGGGCACAAGGAGGGTGTAGCCACCCTCAGGGACAGTAGCATTGGCTACTACCCTGACCCCTAACACGCCCCAAATCTTGGATTTAAGGGCCTCCCTGGACCCAGCTCACCAGATTCCTGGAGACCTACAAGAAGAAGGACTGCTAAGCTGAAAACCCCAGCATAGAAGAGGAAAGACGACAACTGCTTTGGCCCCAGCCCTACCACCCTGTCTCCTGCTTCAGAGAACCTGCAAAAAGTCCAGCTATGCATCCAGTGGGCCCAGCAACCTCTGCCAGCTCCAGAAGACTGCCCTGCACTCAAAAGGACCAAGAACTCCAGAGGGCAGTGGCTCTGTCTAATAGAAACCTACAGCTAAGGACTCCCACCTCACTCCAGATGTGTGACTCCTGACTCCTGTGCACCAGACACCCATGGCCCGTTTCCAAGTGGTCCACCCAGCAAGAAAGGGTCCCCAGGTGATTGGGAGCAAGAGCCCACACTGGGTTGACCCCTCCACGACGACACCTGCAGAGGGAATGCAGAGGACTCCAACTGACTGCGAGCTCCAGATGAAGAAATACGATGCCTAAAGGATACACTGCATCTGCAGCCCCCAGGCCTTGGAGAACCTGACCCCTGGTGCAGCATAAACCAGCAGGCCACCCTCTTCCCTGCCCAGTCAGTGGTTTGCCCGAGAAGTCCCCCTGGACCCGGTCTGCAGCCTCAGAGTAACCCCCGGGGATCCCTCAGAGTTGCATTGAAAACCTGACACCCTGGTTACCCTGCACCCGGCGGACCTAGTGCCACTGACGATGTGTGTTTTGGGCCTACTTGGGGCCACTCCAGCGCTCTCTTGAAACACCCTTGCCTCCACCAGTCTGCTCTCCCTCTGAATCACAGGTACTTACCTGCTGGCTGACCGGATTCCAAGTACCTCACTCTCTCCATAGGAACCCACGTTAATTTGGTTCCTCTTTGACCTCTGCACAAGACCGGCCCGTGTTGCTGGTGGTGGGTGTTTGAGGTTAACTTTAACCCCCAACGACGGACTACCTAAAACCCGGAGATAGGAACTTTAAGTTGAATACTTACCTGTAAAACTGTACTATCATGTCTTCCCCCAGGAGCTGTTGAAAATTGCAGTGTCCACTTTTAAAATACCTTTTCGCCATTTTAAAGAAAACTGTATACATTGTTGATTCCATTCAAAGTCCTGATTATACCTATGCAAAGTACCTTTATGGATTACTGTGGGTCATGCTGGACTGGGACAAAGTCAAAATTCCGTCCGACTGTATTGAAGCCCTGGGCCACTATCGGACCTATGCAGGCCCCTGTGAAATAAGTACCTTTTCTGGTTGCAAAAGCAAGATGCGCAGTGAAATGCGTCAATAGGGTCCTTGCAGGGATGGCAATGCGTTGATTTGTCTCATGCAGTAATGTGAATGCGTTGGTTCTGAAGACAGGTGCTGGAGCTGAGATGCATTAGTTCTGAAGTGCAATGCACCGGGTTTCTCTACGCAGTCAAGGGATGCACCATTCTCCATAGACTTTCAAGGAGTTGTGGTGGTTCAGAGAGAGATGTGCTGATTCTGCTCCCACAACTGGGTTGATGTGCAAGTTCAGCTACACGCAGACAGGAGATACATTGATTTCTGTGATGCAAGTATCTCGTCCACTTCCAGGGAACCAGGCATAGGAGTTGAGACTTTGATATCACTGAGTCCCTAGCAATTGAACACAAGCCAACAAACCCTTGGAGATCACTTTGGGTGCAAGGCAGAGTCCAGCTCTCCCTCAACAAAGTCAGAGAGCAGCCGACAGCAGGACAGCACAGCAGAAAAGCAGTCCTTCTAGGTCAGTATTCCAGCAGACTGGCAGTCCTGGATGCAGCAGCAGTTCCTGTGACAGAGTCCAGTTGTAAGTCAATAAGTGTCTGATTCAGTGGGATCACAAACCCAGTACTTATACCCAAAAGTGCCTTTGAAGTGGGAGGGACGTCAAAGAAGGGTCTTTGGAGTGCTCAAGTATCATTTAATCCTCAGCCTCTGATCCCGACTAATAGTTGGGGGTAATCGGCCCCTTGTGTGGGGACAGGCACTCCCTATTTAGGTGTAAATGTCAGCCCTCCCTCCCTCTTCCTGCCCAGGAGGAGCTATCAGAATGCAGATGGATGCAGATGAGTTCTCTCTCACACCTACCTTTCCTGTGTTTGTGGCTGTCTAGAGGGAATGCACAAAGAGTAGCTGTCATCCACTCCAGATGTGTATTGGTAACAGGCTGCAATTAGTACAGCACTATGAACAGAGAAATGCCCACTTTCTGAAAGTGGCATGTCCAAAACAGTAATGTTAAATCCAACTTTACCATGAAAGAGGACTTATCATTACTATTCCATAGATATGAAACATGATGCAGCTACGTCTTTCTGATCAGTAATTACAGCTTAAAAGTATTTCAAGGAATTTCCAATAATTAGCCTATGAGAAAGGAGGCCTCACAGAAGTGAAAAAATGACTTGGGAGTTTTTCACTACCAGGATATACACAACTTAAAAGTACATGCCCCACCTTTTACCTACACACTACCCTGCCCTATAGGCTACATAGGGTCTCTGCCTTAGGAGTGACTTATGTGTAATGAAAGAGCTAATTAAGGCAAATCAAGTAGTGATAAATCCCCAGTCCCAGGAATGGCAGACCTAAACAGGTTTGAAATGCTTCTTTTGTGGATGGCACAATAGGTGTCACTGGCCCACTAGTAGCATTTAATTTATAGACCCTGGGCACATGTAGTGCACTGTACAAGGGACATAAAGGTATATTAAATATGCCTATTGTAGCTGAGCCAATGGGGGTGACCCTTCAGAGAGTGCTGTTTTTCCAACAGAATTATAATAGGAGACGTGGTATACAGTAGTGTTGAATATTGACCAGCCATAGAGAGGTTCCAGTCACCAATGTGCCTCTTCCTTGTACTCCTAATCTGAAGAAATTAAATCAGAAATCCTCCCTGGGATTTGGAATTTTCAGCCTTTTGACGAGCCCAACCATGGAGATGGCTTGGAAACACTGCTCGTTTTGAAGATGTGAGAATATCCATACAATAAAGATATGTGAGAAGATGTTTGTAAGAGACAGTTCTTTTCTAATGGTATTCAATTTAGTTTCCAGAACTTGTAAAGTGGAGGATGCTGAGTTTACTAAAAACCTTGAAGCTCTGTAGATTGCAATCGAGTAAGTGAAGATTTTGGCTGACTGATGACAAACCACAAATTTTCCAAAAGATCAATTGTGATTTGCAAATGTGAAATAAGAGTGTCTTTGTCTTGAGAAAAAATGAGAATGTAGTCTTGGTAAATCAGAAGGCAAATGCCTTGAGATATCAGGTGAGAAATGACTTGTTTGAAAAGGTTTGTGAAGCACTAAAGAGCAAAAGAGAGACCAAAGGAAATTGCACTGAAGTGTTAAATTATTCTTTGCCACTGAAGATGTAAAAACGTGGAGCAGTGAATACATTGGGACTGCAAGATAGGTGCCCTTGACATCTAAGCAGTCTAGAGGCTGTAAGCAATATCTGGGATGGAGGATAGTTTCCTTCTGAAATGTACAAACTAATTGAATTATTGAAGACATACTTTTTTGTTCTTTTTCTTCAATAAAAAGAAATTGCTCAGAAACCTTGACGAATCGAAAACAGTCAATGGAATTGCACCCTTTGGATTGAATTGGACAAATCATAAGGATCAGTAGTCAAAGATCCTTCTTTTGCCTGTTCTTCCAATTCAAAGTTCTTTGTAACTAGGCACTTCTTGCACTGGGACATATCCCCAACATCATTGGTGCCATTGATGGTACACATATTGCCTTTGCCCCCCCCCCCGGAGAAATGAACAGGTGTTCAGAAATAGAAAAAGCTTTCACTCTCTGAATGTGCAGATGGTGTGTTTGGCGGACCAGTACATCTCCTATGTCAATGCAAAGTATCCTGGCTCTGTGCATGATGCCTTTAACTTGAGGAATAGCAGCATCCCATATGTGAATTTGCAACTCCAGAGGCACTGGGTGTGGCTAATAGATGAACCCATGGTCCCCACCCAGTTGATGTAGGTATATGGGTGTGGGGTTGTCCCTATGAGTGAGTGTGTGGCTAACAGGTATCCCTCGATATTTACAGGTGACTCTGGTTACCCCCAACCTCTCATGGCTCCTGACCCCAGTGAGGAATGCCAGGACAAGAGCAGAGGAACATTACAATGAGGCAAATGGGCGAACAAGGAGGATCATTGAGCGCACCTTTGGCCTCCTGAAGGCCCGATTCTGGTGCCTCCATCTGACAGGTGGATCCCTGTACTACTCACCCAAGAAGGTGTGCCAGATCATGGTTGCATGTTGCACAACCTGGCCTTGAGATGCCCAATGCCTTTTCTGCAGGAGGATGAGCCTGGGGATAGTCGTGTGGCAGCAGTGGAGCCTGTGGACAGTGATGAAGAGGTGGCAGAGGAAGAGGATGTGGACAACAGAACTACAATAACTCAACAGTACTTCCAGTGACACACAGGTAATACATGTAACTTCACCTTCCATTGCAGTTTTGTGTTGGACATTGAACAGGGCAGTCTGATTTCCCTATTTCTATGGCCACTTCCTCTACACTGTGGCATCTCTATTTTCAGATATCTGTGCCCCACTCTGACTCCTGGTGTGTTTACTGCTGCCCACTACAGGTCATACCTATGTAAATATTACAGTACATTTGATTTGCAATGTTCACAGTCTGTTAAACTAATACATATTTCAAACAATTGACAGACTCCATACTTGTGATAGTCCCAAGGGTGTTTATTTCAGTGCTGAAAAGTAAGTGGGAATGTGCAATGGGCTGCAGCGATGGCTGAGAACTGTTCAGGATAGAGTCCAGTCTATTGGTATCACAGATGCATTGTCCAAGGGGCCACAGGATGTGGATCAATCGCAGTTCAAGGTGGACAGGGTGGGACATAAGGGTGACAATCAGGGGAGTCCCATTTCCTGGTGGGGGTCTTGGTAATGTTCTCTGGCTTCTGGCCGGATTGCAGGGACCTTTTGCATGGTGGTTCTCCTTCTGCAGGGGGTGGGGTGCTGTTGGCCTGTTGTTCCTGTGGTGGGGCCTCCTATCTATTAGCGTCGGCGGAGGTGGAGGGCTGTTCTTCGGTGTGGCTAGTGTCGGGGGCCTGTTGCTGTGCCACTGCCTCCCTCATGGTGTTGGCCATGTCTGCCAGCACCCCTGCAATGGTGACCAGGGTGGTGTGGATGTCCCTCAGGTCCTCCCTGATCCCCAGGCACTCTCCCTCCTGCAGCTGCTGGGTCTCCTGCAGTTTGGCCAGTATCTAGCCCATGGTCTCCTGGGAATGGTGCTATGCTCCCAGGATGTTGGTGAGTGCCTCGTGGAGAGTCGGTTCCCTTGGCCTGTCCTCCCCATGTCGCAAAGAAGTCCTCCCAGCTTCCCTGTTGTCCTGTGCCTCTGTCCCCTGAACTGTGTGTCCACTGCCACTGACCCCAGGTCCCTGATAGTCCTGTGTTTGTAGGGTTGCCTGGGTTCCCTGTAGTGGTGGATACACTGCTGATTGACATGTCCTAGGGACAGAGGAAAGGGCCTGCTGGGTGGGTGCTGTGGTGGTGTTTCCTGAGGGGGGAGGCTCTGTGGTGGTTTGGGTATGTGGCTGGGTCACCGACTGTTCAGAGGTCCCTGATGGGCCAGGTTGGTCATCCTGATCCAGGTGTGCAGAGCTGCTGTCATCACGGTGGGCCTCTTCTGGGGGGGACTGGTTGTGGCTGGCACCATCTCTCCTGTGACGTTGTGTGGGGGTCCTGTGGGGATTGAAATGCAGTGTTATTGTTCCTGCCTGTGCCATAGTGTGCGTGGTTATGCTTCCCTGTATGGTTGTTATTACCAAGGCAGCTTTGGCTTTTGTAAGTTGTGATTTGGTTGGCTAAGTGAATGTCACTAGTCAGCATGCTGTGGTGATAGGTGTCCATGCAGGTCTGGGATGGGGGTCCATGCATAGGTGTTGCATGGAGGGCTTGGTTTTGGGATGGGTGGGTTGTGATGGTAGGGTATATGTGAGATGGTGGGGTGGTGGGGGTGAGGGTAGGGGTAGGTGTTTGTAATGGCATGCAGGTGGGGGGTAATAAAGTAGTAAAGATTTGACTTATCAGAGTTCAGTCCTCCTGCTACTCCTGCCAGGCCCTCAGGATGCATGATCACCAAGACTTGCTCCTCCCACGTTGTTAGTTGTGGGGAAGGAGGTGGGGTCCGCCATCAGTCCTCTGTACAGCTATCTGGTGTCTTGCAACCACAGAACGTACCCTCCCCCGTAGGTCATTCCACCTCTTCCTGATGTCATACGTTGTTCTGGTGTGCTGTCCCACGGAGTTGACCCTGCCCATGACTCTACGCCATAGCTCCATCTTCCTAACAATGGACATCTGTTGCACCTGTGATCCGAATAGCTGTGGCTCTACCCGGATGATTTTCTCCACCATTACCCTTAGTTCCTCCTCTGAGAACCTGGAGTGGCTTTGTGGTGCCATGGGTGTAGTGTGAGTGATGTGTGTGAGGGTGTGTGGGGTGATGTGTTGGGGTGTGTGCTGTGAGGTGTGTGGATGGTGTATGGGTGATGGTGTTTGGTAGCTCTGATTCAGTGGGTGCTCCTGGCTTGTCTCTCTCCCTTGCCAAAATCTTTGGGTCGTAAAGGGTTGTGGGTCATGTGTGTGTGTGTTTTATAGTGGTGTGTAGGTGTGGTGTGTGTATGTGTGTCAGGTGTGTGTAGTTTGAATTGCCCTATCTGGTATTGTTTTGTTAGTGTGTGTGTATTTTGAGCGCAGCGGTCTTTACCGCCAATGGTTTACCACAGTTGAATGTCCGCCACAGTGATTCGTGGGTCATGATGTGGGGGTGTATTTCTGTTGCCGTAACGGTGTGGGTTTTGTTACTGCCAGTTTATCACTGACCTTTGGGCTGGCAGACTTATGTGTGAGTCTGTATAGTGGCGGCTTTCTATGTGTGGGTCATAATACCCATAGCGGTATACAGCCGCGATCGCAGTATGTTGGCGGCAGTCAGCATGGCGGTAAACAGCACTCACCGCCAATGTCATAATGAGGGCCTAAATGGATTAAAAATCAAAAATATATCTACAAGCTTTCCATAAGAGTAGCATTTCAGTCACACTTCCTTAAAACAATAAGCTTAATCCTAACATTTAGGTAATTTCCCAATAAATTGACAACCTGTTGTAGAAAACAGTGGGCAATGGCCTCTTTGACAGATCTACAATTAGTTAAATCAAATACATTTTTGATATATTTCTTGTGTGCATCTAATAAACTAGGAGTTAGACAAATAGAGTGCTCAATTGACTCCTCTTTATACTTATACAAACAGGAAGCCTTTGGGGGTAAGCAGTTTGTGTTCCACGACTCCTCAATTTGACCTATAGGCTAAACAGGAAACAGAACCTCATGGGGCTTATTTACAAGCTCCTAGTGCCACCACTGCATTGTTTTTTGTAAGCAGCAGTGGCTCTAAGCAGTCCCCTGCAGTGCGTCACATTTACAAACTTGCGCAATGGGACCATTGTGCCAGATTGTAAAGCCTTGCGCCACAATATGCCTGCTCCAGGTATAATAAATGCAAGATAGGCATTCCCCTGTTAAAAGCCACGCAGAACTGGTGCAGTGTATTCTACAAGGTTTCACTGCGTCATTCTGTGTCTTCACTGAGTCATAAATGTAATGCCTGCTCAGAGCCGGCGTTAAAACTAGCTCAAGGCTTTTTAAAATGGGAACCTTCCATGCTTTGTTGGAATAGCGTCATTTTTTTTAAAGCTAGTCCTGCCACGTGGGAATTTAGCACCACAGATGCGTCCGATTTTCGGACGCAGCTGTGGAGGATGTGCGCCATGGAGCTCTGTATAGTAAATATAGCGCTTCCATGGTGTAGTTATAGGGCACAGGGAAGCGCAAGAAATCTGATGCATCGGAGCCGATGCACCAGATTCTTGTAAATGAGACCCGTGTATTTTAGTTCCCATCCGCGATTCAGATTCAAGGCTAAATATTCTTGTTTATTCTAGAGTACGACTCCATTCTATAATGTGCATATTGATATTTTTGTAATGCCAACAAGTCCGCAGCTCTTGGGTTACTCCAGAGAGTTTGTCTAATTAACCTCTTCCACTCTAATCAGGGCAGTTTATGAGATCTACAGGTAGCTGTAAATTGTTTTTCTTGATTGTTTAATTAACACATGCCAAGTTCAGGCCAATACAGACATCTTGATGGTGTTACCTCCTTGTAAATTAAAATTCTCAATGAGTCTTTGCTATTGCAAGTCGCAAAAGTAATTTAACATTGCTGATGATCAACAAACAATTAATGAAAAGAAGAATAGTTCCAGATGCATTTTACAATGGGAAAGCAAAGAACGAAGATTCTTTAAAGATCTGAGCCCTATCATATATATTGTATCCAGATCGTTAATGGGTTTTTCAGGAAGAACTAATGCACCGTACAGTAAGGTAGGTACTAGTTTTGTTTCCAGCACCTTCAGAGATAGACCACATATCCTCCATAAACCCTCTTTAATTCTTTTGACTGAGAGTGGCACTGTCCGGGCCTTAGTTTTTAAGATGGAAAGCTGACTCATCCACCCTAATCTGTTATCAGCCATTAAGACCAAATAATTGTATGTTGGTACTTCTTCCCAGAATGATACCATAAATTTTTTGTTTAACGTGATTCCCGGCTTTCCCAAAGGTGATACCCTTTGTTTTTCTGGGATTAACTTTCAATTCTTTTTCATGATAAAATTTTTGCAAATTCTCTAATTGCAATAGAAATTCTGATGAGGTCAACAAAAATAAAATAATACCATCGGCATATTTCAAATAAATGAAGGAATGTATACATTATCTTTAGTCTATGCGAATTAGAGCCAACCCAGTTTCAATCTGAATCAGTACATTTGTCTGAATCTTAGTGAGGTGAATGCATTATGCCATCCTAATCATCACCAGGTGACTTATGATTGAGATCAGACTGTGGGCCTGATTCACATTTGGCACTTTTCAGTGAGTTTACACTTTTGATGACTTTTTCTACTTTTTCTATGTTGTGATATTCACAAACTGCATTTTTGTAGTACTTTACAATTTTCTAGTGACTTACAATTTTGATGTAAGTCCAGCACTACACATGGTCAACTGTAGGAGGCTGGCCTGGCTTATAGTGGGTACCAATGGTACTTACACCTTGTGCCAGGTCCAGTTCTACATTATTAATAGAGTGTAGTAGTGTTCTAGCAGCTTAGGCTGTTATAGGTAGCTATAGCAGAGCAGCCAATTCAGAACTAGGAGACATGCAAAGCTCATGCAAAACTACTTATATCATATAGGTACTATGTCATAAGAAAGACAATACTCAGAGTTACTAAAACTAAAGGTACTTTATTTTAGTGACAATGTGCCAAAAATATCTCAGAGGATATACTCCCTCAGGTGGTAAGTAACATACACAAAATATACACAACATACCAAATCAGTTAAGTAAAACAGTCAGAAAGTAGTGCAAACACTGTAGAATACAATAGGATGCAATAGGCCTAGGGGCAACACAAACCACATACTAAGAAAGTCTTATGCAAACCACAAATGGACCCCTAGGCTAGTGTAGTGTGTAGAGGGTCGCTGGGAGTGTAAGAAAACACTAAGGGTGTAAAAGATACCCCACCCCAAGACCCTGGAAAGAAGGAGTAAAGTACTACTATTTCCCCAGAAACACACTAAAGTTGTGATAAAGGATTTTGCAAGGACTACAACAGACTGCAAAGCACTGAAGACGGATTCCTGGACCTGAAGACCTGCAAAGGAAGGGGACCAAGTCCAAGAGTGGCTAAAGTGTCCAGGGGGGGCAGGAGCCCACTAAACCTCGGATGAAGCTGCAAAATGGCTGCCTCTGGTTGGAAGAAGCTGCAGGTTTTGCAACAGCGGAAGAAGTTAGGAAGTTCTTCTTTGTGCAGAAGATTTCCCATGGCGTGCTGGAGGATGCAGAGTTGTTTCCTTGACAAAATACCACAAAGAAGCCTTTGCTAGCTGCAAGAGTTGCGGTTAAAGAACAAGGGTACTGCCCAGGCCCAGGAAGAACCAGGATGTCACTGCTTGGGAAAGGACACAGAGGGGGCCCTCAGCAACATAGAGAGTCATCAAACTGGAAGGAATCACCCGCAGAAGTCCTTGAACACAGGTTCAAGAAGTCTGAACATGGCAGTCATCTCAACACTGCAAAAAGTGGTCCCACGACACCGGAGATCAACTCAGGGAGCTAAGCATCGAAGGACGGAGTGCTGGGGACCTAGGCTCACCTGTGCATGCAGGATTTCTTGGAAATGTGCACAGAAGCCCTTGTAGCTGCAGATCATGTGGTGCAAAGGATTACTGTCTGGAGAGGGGAGGCAAGGACTTACCTCCTCCAAATTTGGACAGTTGGACCAATGGACAGTCTGGGCCACATGGGTCCACCACCTGTGTTCCAGGGGCCACGCTCGTCAGGATGAGAGGGGACCCAGAGTACCTGTGAAGCTGAAGTTTGGTGTCTGCTGAAGCAGGGGGAAGATTCTGTTGACCCACGGGAGAATTCTTCGTGGCTTCCAGTGCACGGTGAAGGCAGGCAGCCCCCAGAGCATGCACCACCAATAAACAGTCGAGAAAGCCGGCAGGATTAGATGCTACAATTTCGCTGGTAGTCTTCTGGCTTCTTTGCTGCAGTTTTGCAGGTGTCCTGGAGCAGAAGTCAAAGAGAGAAGTGCAGAGGAGTCCTGCTGGATTCTTGAAAGTCGTAATCTGAGGAACAGCGAACGGAGAGACCCTAAGTAGCCCTCAGAGGAGGATTGGCTTCCTAGTCAGGTAAGAACCTATCAGGAGGGGTCTCTGATGTCACCTGCTGGCACTGGCCACTCAGAGGCCTCCAGAGTGCCCTCATACCTCTGGAAACAAGATGGAAGAGGTCTAGGACACACTGGAGGAGCTCTGGGCACCTTCCCTGGGGTGGTGATGGGCAGGGGAGTGGTCACTCCCCTTTCCTTTGTCCAGTTTCGTGCCAGCGCAGGGACTGGGGGTTCCCTGAACCAGTGTAGACTGGCTTATGCAAGGAGGGCACCATCTGTGCCCTTCAAAACATTTCCAGAGGCTGGGAGAGGCTACCCCTCCCCAGCCTTTAACACCTATTTCCAAAGAAAGAGGGTGTAACACCCTGCTGTCAGAGGAAATGCTTTGTTCTGCCTTCCTGGGACTGGGCTGCCCAGACCCCAGGAGGGCAGAACCCTGTCTGTGGGATGGTAGAAGTAGTAGCTGCAGAGAAAACCCCAGAGAGCTGGTTTGGCAGTACCTGGGGTCCATAGTGGACCCCCCAGGATACAGGGAATTGGCTCCCGAATACCATATTTGGAATGGGAGGGAACAATTCCATGATCTTAGACATGTTACATGGCCATACTCGGGGTTACCATTGTGAAGCCACATATGGGTATTGACCTATATGTAGTGCACGGGTGTAATGGTGTCCCTACTCTCACAAAGTCCAGGGAAATGGCCCTGAACTATGTGGGGACACCTTTGCTAGTTAAAGGGTGCCCTCACACTTAGTAACTTTGCACCTAACCTTCAGCAAGTGGAGGTAAGACATATAGGTGACTTATACGTTACTTAAGTGCAGTGAAAATGGCTGTGAAATAACATGCGTTATTTCACGCAGGCTGCAATGGCAGTCCTGTGTAAAGGTTTGTCTGAGCTCCCTATGGGTGGCAAAAGAAATGCTGTTGCCCATACTGATCTCCTGGAACCCCAATGCCCTGGGTACCTAGGTACCATATACTAGGGAATTATAAGGGCGTTCCAGTATGCCAATTGAAATTGGTAAAAGTGGTCACTAGCCTATAGTGACAAATTTAAAGGCAGAGAGAGAATTAGCACTGAGGTTCTGATTAGCAGAGCCTCAGTGACACAGTTAGGCACTACACAGGTACACACATTCAGGCCACAAGCTCTGCGCACTGGGGTCCTGACTAGCAGGATCCCAGTGAGGCAGGCAAAAACATACTGACATGCATGTAAAATTGGGGGTAACATGCTGAGAAAGATGGTACTTTCCTACACCAACTACAGGTGCTGCATCACCCTGCCACACAAAATAATGGAGGTAGGGAATTAAAATAAAACCCAAAGGGAAAAAATGTCAAATTAAATTCAATTATTAAAATAGTTACAATTTAAATATTTATTAAAAATATAACAAGCGTACCTATTTATTATTTCATTATAAACTATTTATTAACCTATTTTGAATTTCTTTTAAATTAAAAAAAGGTTATTAAATAATATTCAAAAAATTTTAGTGAGGATCTTTTGCAAAACTGGAAGTGATGTCAACTTCCCCTGAAAACCCCCAGAGTATATTGACTTTTAAGAGACAAATTTGGGACCTCGATGCGTTTAAAGAGAAAGAACTGTCTTCAGACTCAGCACACTCAGAGACAGATGAGCCCTCCCACCAACTATGGAGCCCTCTCTGCTACCCAACAAAGAAACACTGTGTGCCAGTCTTCAAGGCCGCAGTAAAGATAATCAACAAAATAATGTAAGTATATATTCAAAGGACAAATTCATAGAAAGGTACTACTTTGAGAGCAAGAAAACATTTTCATCTGCATCAACACCACTTGTTACACCATTACTCTTTCTGAGTAATTAACTCAGTCTGACAGTATAAACAAACAGAAGCACATTAATGAGAAAATAATGCAGGAGTAAATGAATTAGGAATTAACTAACTTCCAGCTGCAAGAAAGAGGAAGTGCTGTTCTTGTGAGGGTTGGGGGGAGGCTATATAGAGACCACTGATGACACATGTAATTTATTTACTTTGGTAGTCTGACACCTTTTATCAATGCTGTGCGTTCTGTATTTTTTAACATTATTACCAGTAGAACGTGGGTTTAATCTTGAATTTACATCTACACACTGACACATTTCAAACAAATTTGCAATGTATTTTAAAGACACTGATCTTGCTGTTCTTGAAGACAACTTTCCAACATGGACACAATAATGTTGCATTTCCCAAAGCCCTTTAGCTACCTCACTGTACTTTATTCATTAACACTGGTTTGTTGTTCATGTAATTAGTTTATCCTGCAATCTCTGGATGATATTGTCATAGAGGGAATATAATCAATATTGCAGTGCAATAGTGCTTAGATGCTAAGGCAATATCACATTTAATACAGCTGTGCTCTGAATTAATGAGAGTGTAATTCTTTTGTTCACAACGTAATGATTTTGTCCGAAATGTCTGATTTCCTATGCAAGAAAATTTTATATAAATCCTCAATTTTCAGGGTGAACCAGAAGCCTTTATGAAACTATTAGGGTTGTTGTCCGTTTTCTTAGTGATTTTGCTGCTCACTTGAGCCTATATTTATACTTTTTTTGCGCTGCATTTGTGTAATTTGTTTAGGCAAAAGCCGCACAAATGTTCAAAATACAATTATATTTTGTAAGTTTGCATCGGTTTTCCATCAAAAAAATGACGCAAATGCGCAAAAAAAGTATAAATATGCCCCTTGGGGCTTTGAATCATTCAGATTTTAGACTGTATTGTGTATTGCTGTATTTCCTGGGAGCACGTATGACTTGATGCATTTCCATTTGTGATCTTTGTATGGCACCTGTTGAATTTCTGTAACAAATCCTTCAAATTTCTATTTCTGCACTAGAACTCAATAACTGCACTTTTCCTTACTTAATTGACTGCATTTTTGATATGCTGTAAGGGGCCATGTCCCTGGGAAATATTGCTTCCTGAAACTGAGGTTTAACTTCGCCTCTGATTCATCCACATGTGGGCATGCTGTCGCGGAATTTTTGGGGGTGTACAATTTTAGAGGTTCTCTGCTCCCACACACCATCCTATGATGGGTGTTGTTCTTTCTTTTTCATAGTGTTTGATGGTTCTATTATTTTCTTTATGACGGTCTACCATACTAATAAACAGTAAGAAAGACAGATTACGATCCGTCGGTCTTGACATACAATTTGAAAATTCCAGGTCCTGTAGTTAAGAGGTTACATATTTGAACATGGGTGTTTCTTGGAACTAGTGTAGGTTAGCATTGCAAACTTAGGCCCTCATTACAACATTGGCGGTAAATGCCGCTTACCGCCGTGCAGAAGACCGCCAACACACCGCCGCCGCGGAATTCCGCCACAGCTATTATGACCCACAGCTCAGAATCTGCCAAAATCTAGACACCCACACAAGTCCGCCACACCAAAGGTCAATGATAAACTGGCGATAACAAAACCTCCATCGTCACGCCAACAGGAATATGCCCACACTATCATGACCCACAAATCCACGCTCAAAATATACACACATTTACAAAACACATCCACATTGGACAATTCCAAATACACACACCTGATACACATACACACACCACTCCCACACACCCAATACAATATAAAACACCCACCCAGATCACCCACGCACCCTTACTACCAACAATTTAGACGAAGGCCAGAGAGTCAGCACAGCAAAGACAACATCAGCATACAGAGGCACACAACACCATCACGCATACACATCCACGCACAAAACACCACACACCCCTAAACATCACCCCACATATCACAACACACACCACCTCACACATCACCCACACCACCCCATGGCACCACAAAGACACCCCAGGTTTTGTGAGGAGAAGCTCAGGGTCATGGTGGAGGAAATCATCCGGGTAGAGCCACAGCTTTTCGGATCACAGGTGCAGCACACCACCACAGCTAGGAAGATAAAGCTATGGCGCAGAATCTTGGACAGGGTCAACGCAGTGGGACAGCACCCAAGAACACGGGATGACATCAGGAAGAGGTGGAACAACCTACACGGGAAGGTGCGTTCCGTGGTCTCAAGACACCACATCGCGGTTCAGAGGACTGGCGGCGGACCCCCACCTCCTCCCCCACAACTAACAACATGGGAGGAGCAGATCTTGGCTATACTGCATTCTGAGGGCCTCGCAGGAGTAGCAGGTTGAAAGGACTCTGGTAATTAAAATCTTAACTATTACATCCCCCATCCTACCTGCATGCTATCACATACCCCCACCTCACCCTCACCCCCATCACTCCAACTCCACACAAATGTCCCACTATCACAAACCACACATCCCAACACCAAGCTCTGCATGCAACAACAAAGCATGGACACCTATCACCAATGCATGACCACTACACATACCTTCACAGACCCCTAAACAATTAGCACACAATGTCCTACACAGGAATGCAAGCAGTGGGGTACAGGGTCACCCATCCATTGCACACCATGCCACACACAGATGCAATACTCATGCCTTTACACCCCTGCAGGACCCCTACCCAACGTCACCGGCCAGGAGGTTCCAGACATGTCCACTCCACCCACAGAAGAGGCCCACAGTGATGACAGCAGCTCTGTCCAACTGGATCTAGATGACCAGCCCGGCCCATCTGGGACCTCGGGACAGTCCGTTCCCCTCACACTGGCACAAGCCACAACAGAGCCTCCCCCCTCTGGAAACACCAGCACAGCACCCACCCAGCGGGCCCATACCTCTGTCCCCAGGACACGTCAAGCAGCAGTGTGTCCACCACTACAGGGAACCCAGGCTAACCCTCCACCCCAAGAACAGCAGGGACCTGGGGGCAGTGATAGTGGGCACATGGTTCAGGCGACAGAGGCTAAGGAACACAGGGGAACTGGGAGGGCTGCTGTGCGACAGGGGGAGGACAGGTCCAGGGAACCCACTCTTCACGAGGCACTCTCCAACATCATGGGAGCCTACCACCATTCCCATGAGACGATGGCAACGGTACTGGCCAAGTTTCAGGAGATCCAGCGGCTGCAGGAGGAACAGTATTTGGGGTTCAGGGAGGAACTCAGAACCATCAGCTCCGCCCTGGGCACCATTGTAGGGGTGCTGAAGGAACTTGTGAACACCAGGAGGGACACTGTGGCACAACAAGGGGCCCCTGACACTAGCCTGGACGATGAACTGCCCACCACCTCCGCCGGCGCTAGTGGACAGGAGGCACCACTACAGGACCACAACACCAGCACTCCACCCCCTGCAGATGGAGAACCACCCCTCAAGCGGTCCCTGAGATCCAGGACAAAGACAGAGAACAATGCCAAGACCCGGCCAAGAAATGAGACCACCCTGATTGTCATCCTTCTGTCCCACTTTGCCACCCTGTCCATCCTTAAAGTGCCCCAGCTCCAATTCCTATGCTCCTTTGGACAATGCACCTGTGAGACTAATAGACTGGACTCTGCCATGGACATTCCTCCACCATAACCCCTGTCCATTTTACAACCCCCTCCACTATTTAGCACGTAAATAAACACCTCTTAAATCACAAAAATATCTGGAGTCAGTCTGTGCTTTCACAAATGTGTATTTGCAATAACTGAGGGAAATAGCAATGTCCATTGTATTGTCAACATACCTATGTCACACAGCTCTAGTCCATGAGGAAACATAGCAGAGGTCACACAGTGGGACCCACATTGGTGAAATCGAAAGGGAAAGTGACAAATCAGGGTCCATACACTGGGTGAAAGTGCCAGACAGATGAGAGGTAGAACAAGTGTATCAGATGTAGGAGGCAGTGATGTCTTCTTACCTGTGTCTCACTGGAAGTATTAATGAATCACGGTGTTTCTGTTGTTGATATCCTCTTCTTCTGCCTCCTCTTCTTCACTGTCCACAGGCTCCACAGCTGCCACAACATCTCCTTCAGGACCATCCTCCTGCAGAAAAGGCACCTGTCATCGCAAAGCCAAGTTGTGCAGCATACAGCAGGCCACGATGATCTGGCGCACCTTCTTTTGTGAGTAGAATAGGGAACCACCTATCACATGGAGGCACCTGAACCTGGCCTTCAGGAGGCCGAAGGTCCTCTCTATAACCCTCCTAGTTCGGCCATGTGCCGCATTGTACCGTTCCTCTGCCCTTGTCCTGGGATTCCTCACTGGGGTCAGTAGCCATGACAGGTTGGGGTAACCAGAGTCACCTGCAAATGTTGAGTGACAACTGTTAGACACACACTAACCCTTAGGGACAACCCCAGACCCAGACACTAATGCACACTGTATAGGGTCCATGTCCTCACCTAATAGCCACACACGGTGCCTCTGGAGTTGCCCCATCACATAAGGGATGCTGCTATTCCTCAGAATGTAAGCGTCATGCACTGAGCCAAGAAACTTGGCATTCACATGGGAGATGTTCTGGTCGGCCCTCCTGCGGGGGGGGGACTAAGGCCACATGTGTCCCATCAATGGCACCTATTATGTTGGGAATGTGTCCCAAAGTATAGAAGTCACCTTTCACTGCAGGCAAATCCTCCACCAGAGGGAACACGATGTACCTGCGCATGTGTTTCAGCAGGGCAGATAACACTCTGGACAACACGTTGGAGAACATATGCTGGGACATCCCTGATGCTATGGCCACTGTCGTTTGAAAAGACCCACTTGCCAGGAAACGGAGTACTGACAGGACCTGCACTAGAGGGGGGATACCTGTGGGATGGCGGATAGCTGACATCAGGTCTGGCTCCAACTGGGCACACAACTCATGGATTGTGGCACGGTCAAGTCTGTAGGTGACAATTACATGTCGCTCTTCCATTGTCGACAGGTCCACCAGCGGTCTGTACACCGGAGGATGCCGCCATCTCCTCACCTGCCCCAGCAGACGTGCTCTATGGATGAGAAGAGCGAGCAGAGGGTCAGCCAACACTGAGATACGAAAACACAACTTTATACCACACATTTGTCAATCCGCTATGAGCCTGTCTTAGTGTGTATGCAAGGCCTAGATATGTGTGACGCATTTAAAATTAATGCCATGTGGCCCCCTGAATTGTCAGCTGCCAGACCTGTAAGGTGGGTCAAGGGGACATGAGGTAACATTGGACCCTATGGGTCCCAGGAGCGAAAGACGATGTACGCCGGCGGTGATGGTATGCACTGCCCTGGACGTGACCGTCATTTTCTCTCTGTTCACTCCCTTGATACCTGATCTTCGACAGGAGAGGACCTACACTGCAAGTGCTGCTGTGACCTCAAACTGGAAGCGACAATGTCTACAGTGTCTGGGGAAAGGGCCCCTGCCTTCACTTCGGAGGAGTTGGAGAAACTAGTGGATGGGGTCCTCCCCTAGTACACGCTACTCTACGGTCCTCCAGACAAACAGGTGAGTACACTGTGAGCATGCTGTATGGGCAATGCCTGTTTGGAGTGGTGTGGATGGGAGAGGGGGGGGATGAGGCCTGCAAGAGTGGACAGTGAGTGTATGTGCGTCAGGGCAAGGGTGGGAACGTGGGCCAATGACAGTGACGGTCCAGACGGCTATATATTCTCCTTTTCCCCTGTACTATTCCTCTAGGTCAGCGCCCACCAGAAGAAGGATATTTGGTGTGGCATCACCAAGGAAGTCCGAACCCTGGGGGTCCACCACAGACGGAGCACCCACTGCCATAAAAGATGGGAGGACATTCGCCACTGGAGCAAGAAGATGGCAGAGGCCCAGCTGGGGATGGCCTCCAAACGTGGGAGGGGTGCCTGTCGCACCATGACCCCCCTGAATTGTTCTGGATCCTGGCGGTGGCATATCCGGAGTTGGATGGGCGCTTGAGGGCATCACAGCAGCCACAAGGTGGTGAGTACACTCTCATTCAGCAGATTCAGTGCGCATGGGAGGTGTTTGGGTGGGGAGGTGGGCAGTGGGTTCCCCTAGGCAGGGTGAGTTTTGCAGGCAAGGACCCTCTGTGAGGCAGGCTCAGTGGCACCCCATCCCCACCAGTGGTAAGAGCCATCTACCCCTAGTCAGGCTCCTGTGACTTCCATGTGTGCAGTAATCGGGCATAGGCCTTGTACCCCATGGCCCTGTGATTAATTAGGGAACTCTTAGTGCATGGCGTAGTGCAGAGGGCTGCTGTGTCTGTAGTGTCCACCAACGGTAGTGGTATTGCATGCACTGAACATGTCTTTCTATTTTCTCCCCCCCCCCTTTTTGTGGTCTCCCTGTTCTTGTGTGCATTAGCATCATCACGCGGAGGAGCAGTGCCACCGGAGCAGGAGGGAGCTGAATCCCACATGGTCCTGGAGGGTGAGACTACAGACTCCGAATTCACCAGTGGGACAGAGGGTGAGGAGACTCCACGGCAGGGACAGGAGCTGAGACCAGCGTCACCGACTCCTCCTCTGATGGGAGCTTCCTTGCGGTGGCGTACCCCTCTGTGCCCACCGCATCTACAGGTACAGCCGCCATCCCCCCTACCAGCACCTCCCTCACAGCAGCCCCTCAGCATGTATCCCTGGCCGCTCACCCAGGAGGGTGGGCATCTCCTTCACCCCAGGCACCTCAGCACCTGCCCCAATCAGCCTTGCTGCCCTCAGTGAGGAGGCCATTGACCTCCTCAGATCCCTCACTGTTGGGCAGTCTACCGTTCTGAATGCCATCCAGGGTGTAGAGAGGCAGTTGCAACAGACCAATGCATACCTGGAGGGCATTCATTCTGATCAGGCAGCCCAACAGCGAGCTTTTCAGACTCTGGCCTCAGCAATGATGGCAGCCATTGTTCCTGTGTCCAGCCTCCCCCTCCAACTTCCTCCACCCAGACCTAATCCCCAGTACCTCAGCCTATCCCAAGCACACCATCAGACCAGCATGCACACACCTCAACACACAAGGGTAGCTCTGGCAAACATAAGCACCAAACATCCCACAGGCACTCACACAAGAATCATACCCATGCAGACATGCCAACATCCACTGCCTCTACTGTGTCCCCCTCCTTCACGTCTCCCTCCTCCCTCCCTGTCACATCTCACTCACACCTGCATGCACTACATCTTCAACCACTACGTCCATCACCAGCACACCCATCACCACACACCGCTCACGTGCACTCACCACCCCACTACCATTCACACATCCCCAGTGTCCTCTCCCAGTGTGTCCGTGAGCCCTCCTCCCAAACTACACAAACGCAGTCACACACCCACCCAACAGCCATCCACCTCAAGACAGCCTCCAGCCCATGCACCTTCACCCAAAGTCAGCAAACGTACACCTCCTACAACCACTACCTCTTCCTCCACTCCCAAACCCCCTCCATCTACCTGTCCCAGTGTGTCTAAAAAACTATTCCTGTCAAACCTTGACCTCTTCCCTACACCTCCCCCACCCCTTCCGTCACCTAGAGCCCGCCTGTCCAGGTCCCAACCCAGCACCTCAGCCACCACATCACCGGGATCAGTGGTGCCAGCAGTAACCGGCTTCTGGAGTGCGCCAAGCAGCAGGGAAGCCAGTGTGCCAAGAAGCCAGCACAAGGGCATTCCCCCACCTCAAAAAAGTAAAGAAGTTGGCCACAGCCTGGAGGGAGAAGGCCAAAACACCTGCCACCAAGGGCTCTCCCAGGACTACAGTTGTGAGTGGCAAGACAGCTGCTCCACCATCCAAGGTGGGGAAGGGCCAGAGGAAGAAAGGGAAGTCACTGCCAACCTGCACAGCGGTCAAGACCACCACCGGCACAGCCACATGCACCGCCACCACAGGCAACGCCGCTCAGGACACCGCCGCCAGCAGCACGCTCACAGAGCCAGCCACCAGCACGGCCGCCCAGGACACCGCTGCCAGCAGCACGCTCACAGAGCCAGCCACCAGTACCGCCACCCAGGACACCACCAGCAGGACGCTCACAGAGCCGGCCACCAGCACCGCCACCCAGGACTCCGCCATCAGCAGCACGCTCACAGAGAGCCAGCCACCAGCGCCGCAAGCACCGCCGCCACTGAGGCCGCTGCCAGCACCGCCAGCAGCCACGCCACATCCTGTGCCAGTGGTACCACCGCAGACATGGCTGTCATCCCCAGTGGTCAGTCGTATGTGGCTGGTGGTCAGTTCCAGGGGCCTGGACAGCTTCAATGTTGGCCGACCGGCAGTGGACAATGACATCCACTGCCTCTGTCCTTGGCAGGATGAAGCAGTCTGGGCAAAAAAGCCCCCTCCAGAACCAGTGGAGAGATACATCCACTTCCTCAGTCCTTGGCAGGAAGAAGCACTCTGGGCACAAAGCCCCCTCCAGAACCAGTGGAGAATGAAATTCACTACATCTGTCCTTGGCAGGATGAAGGATTCTGGGCACAAAGCCCCCTCCAGAACCAGTGGAGAATGACATCCACTTGAGAGACTGTGGCTTTTCACTCCCCAGGATGAAGCAGTGGGCAAACCACCCACTGGAGAGACTTGAGAGGCTGTGGCCTTGCACTCCCCAGGATAAAGCAGCGGGCAAACCACCCACTTGAGACACTTGAGAGACTGTGGCTTTGCACTCCCCAGGATACCTCAATGGGCATGGAGCCCCCTCGTTGTGCTGGCATCGTACACTCATCCGGCTGAGGTGTCCCCCCTTCCCTTCCCCCTGAGGTGCCTGTTTTATTTCGATCTGATGCCCCAGCAGTGTTCTCTCCATTTGGATCGGGTATCTTGTGTGGGCCTCGCCCATGCATTTTGGGCCCAGTGGTCCACAGACTATGTAGGTGCAGTACATGGACTTGAAATCTTGGTGTACATATTTGTTAATAGTGTATATATATATTTTTGACTAATGGAGTTTTACTCATTACAATCGTTCAACTCATTTCCTTTTGTCCTTATGTTCTTCAATGGGGGTTGGGGGGTGTAAATGTAATGTTTCAACATGTATTGGTGTGTGTGTTGTTGTGTGTGAGGGTGGGGGTGTTTTGTGTTGCGTGTGTATGTGTGTCACTCTCTTTTCCCTCCCCCCTCCCCTGTGTCATAGATGCAGTACTCACTGTGGTGGTCGCCGCCATCAGTCGTGCTCCTGGTAGAGGAGCAGGAAGAGAATGGCAGGTAGAATTTGGAGTTCCGGCTCCATGGAATCCTGGTTCCTCGTGGGGTGTGTAGAGGTGAGCGTTTTCCCTTCCAAGTTCTGTTTCCACCGTGTTTTTGTTTGCATTGAATCTGCCCCAGAAAAAGTGGCGGCTTGGCCTCTCATAATGGTGTGGGTGGTACATTGTCTTCCGCCTGTCTGTTGGCGGTGACCGCCATGCTGTTTGTTTGTACCACCGTGGCGGTCGGAGTGTTAAAGTGGCTGTCTATGTTGGCAGTTTCTGCCATGGTCATAATTCCATTTTTTTTACCGCCAGCCTGTTGGCGGTCTTACTGCCGCTTTAACACCGACCGCCAGGGTTGTAATGTCCCCCTTAGTGAACACTGACAGAGTTGTGGCTATACACAAACCTACACACACAGCTCATAAAAAGGAGGAATAACTGATGCTCCTATAGACTCCAGGGAACCATCTGACAACGCAAGGTTCTTAAAAATTGCCCTCACCCACTAGACGTGACATGCTTCATCATTGGGCCCTACATCATATCGGATGGTGCCCTGTAGTCTATTGGAGCACCAGTTATTCCTCCTTTCCCTAAGCTGTGTTTGTATGGTTTGTGAAATAAGGGAGGACAGAAAAGGAGGAGTACCTCTCTCCCCTTCGTTTGTGCTGTGTATACACAAACCTACACTTTGAGGGTTATTCTCGGTGCCCTCCTAAAACCTATAGGGCCAGATGTATCAAACTTTTTTGCATTCACAAACGGTGCGAATCGCTAAATTTGGCCATTTGCCAATGCAAAAACGTGGTCTGCGTTGCATGAAAGGCATTCGCAGACCAAAAATAAGGAATCGCAAAAATTGCAATTTTTAGCGTTGCGACCTGGTTTTGCGTGTCGCATTTTGCGTCTCGCAATTTGCGACATTAAATACTGAATCGCAATTAGCGATACGGTATTTCAAGTCGGAAATTGCAAGATGCAAAATGCGACACGCAAAACCAATTCGCAATTCCATGCACCAAAAAAATCGCAAATTGCGATTTTTCACAGAATGGCATCCACTAAGTGAAACCAGGTGGTAACCAGGTGCAACCTATATAAAGAGGCCCAGAATGCCTCAGCCTCTTTTCCACAATGGCTGCACTCTACGTCATGGCGAGGAGAATGAGGATCTTGGCAGGTTTGAGGAGAGGGAGGAGGAGACAGGAGCACATTTTCAGAGTGCGCATAACCCTTTTTGACCAGACTGAGGAGGACATTTTTGAGAAGTTAAGCTCAGCCATGATACTTGACCTCATAGCTGAGCTACAACCCATACTGCAGCGCACAACACACAGGACAACTAGCATCCCCACCCATGTGCAGGTATTATACTCCCTCCACCTACTTGCCTCAGGGAGCTATCAAGGAGTCATAGCAGCAGCTGGAGGGGTATCACAGAGTGCCCTCTCTAGATTTGTCAATGCATTTATCAACGCCATGCTGAGCAGAATACACCAGTACATCCGATTCCCCAACACCCCACAGGAAATACAGCAGACAAAAATTGATTTCTACCAGATAGCACAGTTCCCCCACGTCCTAGGTGCCATAGATGGGACACATGTTGCAATCTGTCCACCATCAGCCACAGAGTATGTGTACTGCAACCGTAAATACCAACATTCCATGAATAAACAGGTGATATTCAATGCCTCCTATACACATAACTGATCTTCCGGCCAGGTACCCAGGGAGCACACATGATTCATACATCTTTTGCCACAGCGAGATTCACACAAGACTGCTAGTTGGGGAGTTTGGAGAAGGATATCTACTAGTTATTAACCCTCTTTACCGTGGCGCATTGATGGCGTGGTGATGTCAGATGGCTCACTTACTCATCATACCCTCTGTTCCTTCCAGGAGACAGTGCCTATGCAGTGTGCACCTACATGATGACGCCCTACCTCAAACCTACAACACCTGCTGAACGGAGATATAATACAGCACACGGGGCAACCCACAATGTGGTGGAGCGCACCTTTGGGCTGCTGAAGAGTCGCTTCCGGTGCCTCCACAAAAGTGGAGGGGCACTACAGTACAGCCCAGAGACAACATGTAAAATAGTGGCTACTTGTACAATCTTGCACAACATAGCAACCACAAAGGGCATACCTGTGGAAATATCTGATTCTGAATCTGATGAGGATGATGATCCTATACCACCCCTACAGCCAGCAGACAGGACCAGTGCAGCAGAGGGCAGACAAAGGCATGCTGACATCACGCACAACCATTTCAGATGTAAGTATGAACAGCACAACTCCACTGACATTTGTACTTGTAGTAAGTAAATTTATTACCTGAATGTCAGGTATCATCAGTTTCACTAGCAGCAAAAATAAAATTAAACTAAAAACAAAAGCAGATAACAGTATTTCACTATTCATTCATAGTTTACTGTATGACACAAAGATTAACAGTCCCCTGTGGCCATTACTCTAATTTCCTACGGCCAGGCAAGCCACTTGAGTGCGCAGTCGCCTCACTGGCACCTCTGTTTTCTGCCTCAGTGGCAGTGCTGTGCCTGGCACTGCGACGCCTCGCTTCAGTTGTGGGCACAGCTACGCTGCTGAGGCTAGATGTGTCCTCAGTGTCCCCCAGTCCCAGTTCACTGGGTGTAGCGGAGCGGTTACCCAGCATATTGTCAAGCACATGTGTGATCTGCACCAGTCCTTGTGCCACATTCCTACTGCTGTGCGCTGCCTCCACCTGTGCTGCCATAGTACACCACGATATAAGGGCTGTTTAACTTGCAAGGCGATTGACAGAGCGACAAAAACCACCAAACATTCCCATAAAACATCTCTCCTGCCTGCGGTGGCTAACTCTGTTGTGGTGCAGCTCAGTACACAGTTCCCTCACTGCACTTGTCAGCTCCCTGGTGTTCTCCGATGCTTGGATCTGTCCCTCATGCAGTTTAGTGAGGTTCGAATTGAGGCACTCTAACTTCTGATGCAGCCCCCCCATGTTTGAATTGTGTGCCTGCATCTGTCTTTGTAAAGCAGAGATTTTCTTGTTTTGCAGGCGCTGCTGCTTCAACATAGCAGATTCCAGGCCACCGAACACTGATGGTACCTCACCTGCTTCAAAAGCCTATGCGCCTGCATACGTAGGCCTCCTGCGGGGTGTTGTGCTACGCTGGGGCTCCTGCATACCAGTGAATCTGCCACTTGGGGAATGTGTGTGGGCATCATCCTGCAGGTCATCAGAGTCCTGGCTAAGTTTGAGTAGCGGTACAGCCCTAGCACTGCGTCGGATGGGCGCTATATTCTGTGACTTGCTGTTGTTTGAGTCAGATGTAGGGTGGGTTTCTGTATCCCCCGCAACGGCACTTGCAAAAGCTGCTGAGACTGGGCCACCTACAACGACAATGTGCAGCATGTCAGTTATGTATGTATCACCAAAGGTCACACAATGGTAATAAATGTACAGTTACTTCTCATCACAATGTTGTGGGTGTTGTGTTCTTCTGGGTGTCGTTCTGCCAAATTACATTCTAAGAGCTACTTTCAGCTCTGGGTTGTGGACTACCACTCCCATAAGGCATTGTTGTGCTGCTTCTAAGATGTGGAATGGACTACTTCTCATAATGCTTTGCCCTACTTGCTAATTCCTAAGGGGCATTTGTACATATCCACAACAGCTTCAACTCCCCTCACACTCCAGACGCTCCTACCCCACCCACCACAAACTCCACCCACTCCAGCCGACTGACCTCCTGGACCAACATCAGCGACGACGAAACCCGCAAGACCATGAACTCCATCCACTCCGGATCACCATCAGACCCCTGCCCACACCACTTCTCCAACAAAGCAGACACAGCCATCGCACCACACCTACGGAAAGCCATCAACATCTCCTTCGAAACTGCAAGATTCCCGGACAGCTGGAAACACGCCAAAATCAACGCCTTTTCAAGAAACCAAAGGCGGACCCCAAGGACCTGAAAAACCTCCAACCCATCTCTCTGCTCCCGTTCCCAACGATGGTCATCGAGCAAATCGTTAACACTCAGCTCACTCTGTATCTCGAAGACAACAACATCCTCGATCCCTCAAAGTCAGGCTTCAGACGAAACCAAAGCACCGAAACCGCCCTCCTCGCCGCCACAGACGACATCAGAAGCCACCTCGACAATGGAGAAATATCAGCCGTCATCCTCCTAGACCTATCAGCCGCCTTTGACACCGTATGTCACCACACCCTAAAATCCCGCCTCCATGCAGCAGGAATCCAGGACCAGGCCCTTGAATGGACGGCACCCTTCCTCGCTGGCAGAACCCAAAGAGTCCGCCTCCCCCGTACCAGTCCAAAGCCTTCAACATCATCTGCGGCGTACCCCAGGGCTAATCCCTCAACCCGACGCTGTTCAACATCTACATGGCCCCCCTCGCACAAGTGGCCCATCAGCACAACCTCAACATCATCTCCTACGCCGACGACACCCAACTCATCCTCTCCCTCACCAAGGACCCGCACACCGACAAAACCAACCTCCACAAGGGACTAAAAGCCATCGCCGACTGGATGAGAGACAGCCGGCTAAAACTGAACTCGGACAAAACAGAGGTCCTCATCCTTGGGCACACCCCCTCCGCCTGGGACAACTCATGGTGGCCGTCCACACTGGGTCCCCCACCGACACCCACCGACAGCGCACGAAACCTCGGCTTCACCCTTGACTCCTCACTCTCCATGTCAAAGCAGGTCAGCGCCATCTCCTCCTCCTGCTACAACACCCTCCGCATGCTTCGCAGAATTTACAAATAGATCCCAACAGAAACAAGAAAAACAGTAATCCAGACCCTCGTCAGCAGCAGACTCGACTACGGCAACGCCCTCTACACCGGTGTCTCATCCAAACTCCTCCAACGCCTCCAACGCATAAAAAACACCTCCTTCCGACTCATCCTCAACATCCCTCACCACTGCCACATCACCCCCACCTAAGAGACCTTCACCGGCTCCCCGTTAACAAGAGGATCTCCTTCAAGCTCCTCACCCATGCACACAAGGCACTCCACAACATCGGACCATCGTACCTGAACAACAGACTCAGCTTCTACACCCCCACCCGGCATCTCCGCTCCGCTAACCTCGCCCTCGCCTCCGTCCCCCGCATCCGACGCAAATCTTCCGGCGGCAGATCATTCTCGTACCTCGCCGCCAAGACCTGGAACACCCTCCCGCCGGATCTACGACAGACCCAGGACCTTCTTTCCTTCAGAAAACTACTCAAGACTTGACTTTGCTCTTCGAGCAGTAGCAGCACCCTCCCCTCCTCAGCGCCTTGAAACCCTCACGGGTATGTAGCGCGCTTTACAAATTGATTGATTGATTGATTGTACATATACATATGGTGTTACTTTTCAATATTGCACTTACCTTTACTGGTGCTTGGTGTGCCGGATGTGTCGATGTCAGTGACCCCACTGACTGCTTCTGGGAGGAGTGTCGACTCCACTAGGACTTCCATCGGGGTGGAGGGTGTCTCTGTGGGTGGTCCGCCTCCTGTGCTCCTTGCCTCCTGCAGTCGTCTTGCCACCCTCTCCTTGGCACGGGAACGCAACTCCAACAGCGCAGATTTTGGTCTGAATGTCTGCCCAGAGTCTGTGCTTTTAGCTCTCATGCACCTGGAGTGAGCTTTTACCAAACAAACGGTCATGGCTCCTCACCACCTCCTCTGTGAGCACCTCCAGTTTTTGCTCACTAAACTTTAGTTTCCTTTTCCTTTCTCCCTTCTCCTTTCCCTGTGCAGAGGTGTCCATGGTGGTTCTGCAGTCCTCCCTTCTTCACAGAGTTGCCCACTGTGGCTGGGCTGTCTCTCGCAGAGTGCTCCTTTGGGTGTGGCACCTGCAAACTGCCTGGGATGACTCACTTCCTGCTTGTGATGTCATCAGGCTCCTCCAGGTGTGCGCTCTCGCAATTTGCGATTTTCAATTACCGAATCGCAATTTGTATCCTCGCAAATTGCGATTCGGTATTTGGGCCTCGCAAACCACAAATAGCGATTTTTAAGAAATCGCTAATTCCGAATTGCAATAGTGATACCTGGCATATTGCGACTCGGAAATAGCGATTTCTTAAAAATCACTATTTGCGATTTGCAAAGCCCTTTCTTGATACATCTGGCCCATAGTTCTGGTAAATGGAGTTATTTCACCAACTGGATTACTTAAATCAGAACATTACTGTGCATTCTAAGTTTTTCACCCAGACAATTTGCTTGTTCAAATCAGGTGAAATATCCAGAAGAAAACAGTGCATTGGTGACAAACGTGGTAATTGGTGCACAAACACTGCACATTACTACCCATTATCTCTTGCTAACGTGTACCTCACTAGATAATTTATTCACTCTGGCACTCGTTTTAGGCCAATGAATCTTTTGACCCTGATTGAAGACACCTTAAGACGAGATAACTAATCAACATGTCAATCAATAAGTCAATAACGTCATCAATAGTCACCATAATAAATCAATTAGATTAATCAATAACATTAATAAGACTCGGAAACCACCATGACCTTTCAGTCATGAATAACCACACCAGTTTAGTACTCAAAACCATGAAACACATCAGCATTGTCATAATATGGCAACTCGAATAAGATTTCATCAAAGCAAAGATCATGAACATTAGAACATAACACAACATCAACATAGGTTAACCTTAGCAGAGTATCATTAGGGCATTTTTCAACAAAGCATTGATTCAGTCATTTGTCTATTTGCGTACGTTTAGTGAACCCCTTAACTAACCTCGAATTAGCATTGGCATGTTGGGCTTCATGCAAAACAATTTAGCAACACGAATTTAGAAAACATCTATCTATGGTCTCTGTCAAAAGAAGCAGTTGGTACCTAAAAAGGAAAGGCAAACCGACAATTACAATTTTATCATCATATAGTTACCCTCCGTAATGGGTCAGCACACAGAGTCAGTCTTCGTCCTCAGGACATCAGTTGATTCGCCATCAGCCAAGAAACACAGCAAAGTTCAGCAAGACGGGGTAAGTAGGGACACTTCCCTCATAAGGAGGAGAAGTATAGAACGGGCAAGGTAAGGGTGAAGATGGTTTGAAGAGTCAAACAGCAAAGTTTTTAGGCAGAGTGACAAAGTGTCTGGGTAATAGCAAGAGTTCGCAATGGCATCTCCCCCCGTCTCCTTGTGTCAAAGGGTTTTATCCCTTTTCTGTTGTACAGTTCCCTAATTTCTAATTGAGTAGGTTTGGCACCCCACTATCTATGTCCAATGGGTTTCCAGTGGTACCATCAAAATTGTCACATCATAACAGTTCTCACGTAGTTTATTGGTTCTTGTGATTGACGTCTCCAACGGGTAGAATGTCCGGTATGATTTCATACTCTCGTGGTCCTCTTGCATCCCCAGTCAGTGGTTCCATTGTCTATACCGGTTTAGGCGACCTTGTACCTGTAGCAAGTCTACGCTGTTGCATTGAGCAAGAATGTTTCCTTGAGCAAGTCGAATTTCATGAGAACGGATCTACTACAGTTACACTCATCTTCTAGCTTCTGGAAAAATACGATTACATGTCCTTCAGCAAGTCAGCACACTGCACGTTAGAAAAACACATTCAAT
Organism: Pleurodeles waltl; assembly: GCF_031143425.1. Classification (NCBI taxonomy): domain Eukaryota; kingdom Metazoa; phylum Chordata; class Amphibia; order Caudata; family Salamandridae; genus Pleurodeles; species Pleurodeles waltl. Next base: position 907,562,310 of record NC_090438.1, on the reverse strand, counting down.
ATGAAACTGGGCAGCTGGGCCCCGACTCATGCTAACTAAGGCCTAGTGAATTAATTAGCAAAACCTTAATATATAACTCTTATTACTAATACAAAATCATACATTAGTGCATCAATAACTCATTATTAGTCAATTTTATTAGTCCCCGTATATATATTGGCGGCCACTCCCCGTGGGCACTTCACGTTTAGTAAAACACATAATACATTTTCTATGCAGTATTATTATGCATTAGTTCATAAACATTTTCATGTTAATTTTGATTATAAGAGCTACGCTCCAACACTCTCAATGAGGAGTGAGTCAATTACTTTGGAATTACAGATACTTGCATTAACAGTAATTCCAGGGTCAAGGAATTTTGGCCTAATTACCAGCAAGTTGCTCAGCAGTGTCGAAGAAGTCTACTATGAGTGTGTAAACTGGTGAGAAAAACATCCATACAGCCTGATATTTCAGGAGAAACCAAAGTAGGAGATTTCCACAACAGGAACATAGATCACCACTGACAGTAAAGAAAAACAGGTTCTCTACACTTATTCATATCAATATATGTAAAGCAGAAGTAGTCGGACCGACCTATGATTTGTGAAGGTTTCAATAGAAACTTTTGAGGTATTTTTGTAAATTCCGAAAAATAAAAATAAATCGTGTATGCCCTCAAATTGTAAGAGGAAACCAAGAAGAAGTAGGTTTCACACTTTTTAAAATATGTTTTCAAACGTGTCTTTATATTGTTGTGGCCAGACACAATATTTATGTCAGAAGATCTTCTGATAATCATTAGATTTGACCCTTCCATTTTTAGGGGATAGGGTGCGCTGCTTCCATCCTTCATTTGCCTCCTTGTTCCTTTCATGCTCCACTTGTGTGCTCCTGGTTATTTTTTCTCCCCAGTCAGTGATTTCCCCATCCTTCTGGTGTCTTGGAGTTCCTGACTCATATTCTTTTGGAACTACAGCTGCTTCCACTATTGCCAGACCTACGAGGAAACCAAAAAGAAGGCTCAGAGCACAACACCATGACAAGTCCAGTTAAAGGTCATTCCAGTCCTAGTTTTTTCCCTACCTTCTTCATCTGTATTTTCCCTGTTGCCAGTAGTTACGCAGTCGGGTGTATTTGTCAATCACCAATACCCCTGTGGAGGATTTAGGGGACATCATGAGGTTTTCGGTAGCTCCGCCTCTTCGGAACCTGAGAAAGAGGCTGCTGCCTGCACTGCGGCCATGCCATTCGCCCCTGCCTTTGCTGAACTGTTGAATATTGCAGGTCAGAGGCTGGCCTGTTGAAACCTGTTGCCTCCAGTGGGATGAACAAATAGAACCAACTGAAGTGTTTGTTGACCTAAATTAGGCACACAACAACCTGGCGACACTGGTCCCCACAGGCTGGAAAGACGTGGAGAGAACGGCACAGGAACTGGCAAAGTTTAAAGGGGAAGCAGCACCAGCACGGTTTCAATGGCAAACAGCAACCTAATGTTGCACACTTACATGGTACTTCCTCAGCCGGCTCTATCAAAAACCTGTTGTGTGCATTCAGACCTACCAAATGCATGCAACCTGCACTCTGTTGGAAGTACCAGCTACCGTAAATGCATTCATTTACCAGGGAGGGCCAGTAGGTAGTTTTCCCAACCTCACCTGCAGGTAAAAAGGCGAGGGGCAGCTCCTCCATAGGGGCAGAGGAGCATTGGCACCCCCGCCAGCAGCAACAGCTGCAAACCTTTTCCCAAAAAACGATAATAAACGGTGTTTATTATCATTTTTTTTGGAAAGGGGGGGCCAGGAGGGTGACGAGCAATGAGGGGGAGTACACAGCACTACCGCTCAGAGCGCATGTGTGTTTGGCCAGCCCAGGGGCGTCCTAGCTGGGTGCTCCCAGCTAATCCTGACGCTGCTTTGGGCAGCATCAGGATTGGCGCAAGGCAGGCTGGGAGCCCGTGCCTGCCTGCAGCGAGGAGATGGAGGAGCAGAGTGGAGCGCAGGGGTAAGGTGTTTTTTTAATGTTTTCATTATTTTTTATTTAATTATAGGTCAAACTCCATGCCATGCACTCTGCTCTCTGGGTGGATACATTTTACCAAATAATGTCGAGTGTTTCTAAGGGTAACCATATCACAAGTTTCCTGAGTGCAAGGCGACACCAGGTATACAAGAATCAATGAAGCAATGGCCACGCTCCCCACAGACCTACTGCAGAAGTCACTTTCGACTCTACACGTACCTTATTAAACACTCGAATAGATGAATGATAGTGGGGCTTGTTTTAACGCCAGGGTCTCCACTTCATACATATGAGGGCCCTCTCCACTTGTTCTCTCTCCACTCCCTTGAAGGTCACTTTACCATTGTTAGAGCCACACTACAAATACTGGTCCCCAGAGGTAGATGCAGGGTGATTTCCCTGTGCCATTTCAAACTTTCAAATTCATCTTGGTTACCTGATAGAGCAGTGGTTACATCTTGGTCACAATAACATTTGTTTTACGTGAGGCAATCACTGACTTTACCACCAATGTGGGAGCAGGATCCTCTTTCATAGGACAGGAGTGAGGTTCTTTGGTTGAGGGTCACATCGCACAGCCTTCTCCTTAAAAAGAATAACAACACCCTAGACTCTTCACCCTAAAAGTGATGAAAGTAGTGTTACCCTAGAGATGGATGAAAATGTTGTGTGTAAAGATTGAAGTAATTGAAAACATATTTTCTAATATTTATAGAGTTTGAGCCTATTTAAGTAAAATAACCGTTATTATTGTGCTTGGCTTTTTTTGCTATTCTGTAGCGGAAGCCAAGCACTGAAATGTCACAAAAACAAAAGTAAACTGAATGTCATATTTATTCAGCTTGAAGGTTAGCTCTATGACCCAGCGCTCTATAAATGGGTCTTTAAACAGGCCTTCAATGTTTGCAAGTGGCAAAACACATAGCTGAAGCATTAACCTGCAATCAAGCTACGAGGTGAAAATATAAATAACCTACAAAATTACTTTCACCTTTTAACATTTGAAAATGAAAGAAGCTACTAGTCTTACCTTGGTGAGACACGGTCATGCGGGTTCATAAGCATCAAAAATGCTCTTGAGAAACCTCTATCCATCTCTCTCTATGTGGCTGTAATTAAGCCATGCTCCATCATTAAAAATGATGACCCCCAACTTGCTTATATATGTGCTTGATGCCATCCTGACCATAATAACATCTGAGATCCCTAGCACTGAAAGTTTACTGTTTCTCTTTGCTGATGACTGGTTCACTTATTAAGAGTTGAAAATGGAATGCACAAACATTTAAAATGTTTTCATAGCTTATGGTCTGCTAATAATGCAAATGTTTTCAACTGGAGATGCCTGGTTTTTGGTACAAGGAGCTGAATCAATCATTTAATCATAATAGGAGTGGCTCGTTATTTATTTATCTTTTAAGGAGTTTTATAAAAATACACTTCTTATTTAATCAGTGCTTAATTCATGCCAGTGTTTGCCAATGTTCGACGCTACCACTTAATTGTTAACAGCAGCACTTCCATATGACAGTCCGCCATATGGTGGCAGTCATCAATTTATCATTTGAATATACATAGAAAAAAAATATAATGTCCAGCCCATTCTTACTGCTTTCCTACTGCTTTAGGTGTCCTCCAGTTGTCCAGTCCAACCTGTCACATTTATAAGAATGTGATGTTTAGTAGGGAGTTTTTATACTGGCATGTAGCAGTTATTGCAGTTCCACTTGGTAGTGCAGGCAGCAGTTTCCTCCTGAGCCATAGCTTGGGACTTGGTACTTAATATTTATAAATCAAGCAATGCAGTCATCGGCCATGAGAATCATTTAGTGCCAAACCTCATACAGACACCTAAGCGGCCCAGTGGGTCTCCTTTCAATTACTTGAGGGGGCCAGTAGGAAAAGAAAGTCCAGCTTGATGGGAAGGAAAAGTTCAAGTTCATTTGGGTAGAGTACATAAACTAGGGTCTGACACAAGACAGATTTGCAGCTCGCAAATTGGTTGCAATTCGCTTTGCTAATGCAAAAATTGCCATACGCAATGTACGACAAGCATTTACAAAGCTAAAATTGTGATGTGAGAGGCTTGTGAGCCACATAAAAAAATTACCAGAATTTGCAACTCGCAATTAGAGAATTGCTAATTGGGAGTCGCAAAAATGCATGTACAAATGAGTTCCAAACTCACAAAATGGCCCGTTTGCACATGCAATTTAACACCAATTCAAAACAGGTGTTACTGGAACCAACCTATAAAAACAGGCCCAAAATGCATCAGGTACTTTCCACAATGGCTGCCCTGTACCTGATGGTAAAGAGGGGGCAGATAGTGGCTGCCGAGGCGAAGAGGCAGAGACAGGAGGAACTTCAGGGTCAGGCTGACCCTGTTTGAGAAGATAGAGGAGGAGATATTTGAGCAGAACAGGCTGGGTAGCAATGTGATCCTGGAGCTACTAATAGTCATCGGAAAGTCACACCTTGAGAGCACTACACAGTGCAGCAATACAATAACTGCCCATGTCCAGGTCCTGTGCTCCCTCCACCTATTGGCCTGTCGCAGTTAGTAGCATGTCATAGCATTGGCTGGAGTGGTGTCGCAGAGTGTGCTCTCGCATTTGTTCAACTTCCTAGACGCCATGCTCCACCACATACATCAGCATATCTAGCTGCCCAAGGACAATTTGGAAATGCAGGACACAAAAACACAGTTCTACCAGATAGCCCGATTTTCACAGGTCATCAGCGGCATAGACGTTACCCATGTACCCATATGTCCAGCATCCCAGCTGGAATACATATTCCGGAACATTCATGTCGTCTGCAATGCCCAGATTATCATCACAGACCTTGGATTCAAATAACTAGGGAACACTCATGACACCTGTATATTCAGGCACAGTGATATATACCAGTAACTAGAAAGAGGAGATTTTGATAAAGGAATATGGTAGACCTGGCATCCTTGGCTTGGTCTCCCCTGTCTTTTTTGCCTCTGCTTCCCATGTTTGGACTGTGTGCTGGACTCTGTGTTTGCTGTTTTGGTACTTTGGTCGCTTTATCACTGCTGACCAGTGCTAAGGTGCAAGTGCTCCTGTGTAAAGTGTATGTCTAATTGGCTTTTCCATGATTGGCATTTTTGATTTACTAATAAGTCCCTAGTAAAGTGCACTAGAGGTGCCCAGGGCCTAAAAATCAAATGCTACTAGTGGGCCTGCAGCACTGGTTGTGCCACCCACCTGTGTAGCCCTGTAATCATGTCTCAGACCTGCCAGTGCAGTGTCCGTGTGTGCAGTTTTTTAGCTGCCAATTCGCCTTGGTAAGTGTACCCACTTGCAAGGCTAAACCTTCCCTTTTTATACACGAAAGGCACCCCTACGGTAGGCCCTAGGTAGCCCCATGGGCAGGGTGCATTGTATGTTAAAGGTGGGACATGCACTGATGTGTTTTACATGTCCTAACAGTGAAATATTGCCAAATTCGTTTTTTATTGTTGCAAGGCCTATCTCTCTCATCGGTTAATATTGGGAATGCCTTTAAATATTGTTAAAGTGCAAATTCCCTTTGAGAGCAGATAGAAATAAGGAATTTGGTGTCTCTGAACTCACAATTAAAAAAAATAATTGTTTAGTGAAGTTGGTTTTTAGATTGTTAGTTCGAAAATGCCACTTTTAGAAAGTAGGCATTTTCTTTCTTTAACCGTTCTGTGACCCTGCCTGTTTGTGGATTCCCTGTCTGGGTCAGACTGACAGTTGGGCAGTTCATGAATCTCCTCTAGACAGTGACACAAAGGGAGCTGGGATGTAGCCTACAGATCCTGATGAGATATCTGGGCTAGAGTGGAGGTGGGGTGGTCACTTACACCTGAATGGGCTGTGCCTGCCCTCACACAATGCAGTCTCCAACCCCCTGGTGTATGTCTGGGGCCTGGCCTGGGCAAGGAAGATCTTGTAAACAACAGAGACTTTCCTTTGAAGTTTGCCTACTTGAAAGGCAGAAAGGGATATAAGTAGCAGACCCAAGATGAATCTCTGCCAAGGAGAAGAGCTGAAGAGCTGAGGAGAAGTGCTGCCCCCTGTCTGTGACTTTGCTTTGTTGGGTATTTCTGCTTGGGAAAGAATCTCCAAAGGCTTGAGCTGAGATTGCCTCCTGTTTTGAAGTCTCAGGGCCACCAAAAACTTCCTCTGTCAGCACTTGGACTCTCTGCTGAGACTCCTGCCCTGCCAAGTGATGCCCTATCCAGTCGCTGGGATCTTGAAAGGTGGAGTTGACTCTTATTCTTTTAAAAATTCATATCTTGACTTGTGTATGTTGGATTTTTGTTGTTTTCGTCTTGTTTGATTAAGATAAATATTGCTATTTTTGTAAACTGGTGTGGTGTTCAGTCTTCACTCTATTAATGTGTGTGTTGGTACAAATACTTTACACATTGCTTCTGGGCTAAGCCACTCTGCTTGTAACAAGCTCTAAGGGGATGAGTAAGGGGTTAACCAGGGGTGTTTCTCCTTTGCCCTGATTAGAGTGAGGGTCCTGGCTTGGACAGGGGGTAACCTGACTGCCAACCGAAGACCCCATTTCTAACAGATTCCTACTAGGAACTTAAATGGAGGTGCACAGTAATGTCTTGTGGTACAATCATTTGTCTGTGTGTTGTTTAACCCTCATATGTGTCTCAACAGATGATACTTGGATACTGGACACTGACACCCTATTTGTCTCCCAAAAATCCCCAAGAAAGGCAAAACAACATGGCACATGACGTACTAGGCCGGTAATGCAGCGTATGTATGGCCTCCTGAAGTCACGCTTTTGGTGTCTACACAAGAGTGGGGGAGGCTTGCGGCATGCACCTGAAACTGTGTGCAAGATAGTGGCAACCTGCTCAATACTGCACAACATTGCCTGCAGGTGAGTTGTACACGAAGAGGTATTCGGATGTGACTCTGAGGATGATGACCCTCCTCCACCTGTTTAACAGCAGGTCAAGGACAGCAGAGCAGCCAAAGGGAGAAGGCGTAGAGACCAAATTTCAAGACATTATTTTGCACTGTAAGAAATCCACATGTACCCAATACCCACCATGAAAGACAAAACAACTGTTTGCCCTCCAAACAGCAACCCTTTAATATCAGTGTATGCAATAACAAGGATGGACACCCTGTCCGCCATAAGTGAAATGCGTAATGTTGTTGCACATTGCAGGAGGCTGGTCTGGCTTATAGTGGGTACCTTGCGGTACTTACACCCTGTGCCAGGTCCAGTTATCTCTTATTAGTAGAATAGAGGTGATTCTAGCAGCTTAGGCTGATAGAAGGTAGCTATGGCAAAGCAGCTTGGGCTGAACTAGGAGACATGCAAAGCTCCTACTATACCACTTATATCATATAGCACAATATCGTAAGAAAACACAATACTCAGAGTTACTAACAATAAAGGTACTTTATTTTAGTGACAATATGACAAAAGTATCTCAGAGAATACCCTCACTTCGGAGGTAAGTAATATACACAAGTTATATGTACACAACCCCAAAACAGGTAAGTAACCGTAAGAAAAGTAGTGCAAACAATGTAGAATCACAATAGAATGCAATAGGTGAACATAGGTCTAGGGGCAACACAAACCATGTACTCCCAAAGTGGAATGCGAATCACAAATTGACCCCAGACCTATGGGAGATTGTAGAGGGTCGCTGGGATGGTAAGAAAACAGTAAAGGTGTCCAAAATACCCCACCCTAAGACCCTGAAAAGTAGGAGTAAAGTTACCCTACTACCCCAGAAAGACACAATAGTCGTGATAGGGGATTCTGCAAGAACCACAAGCACCAGCAAAACACTGAAGACGGATTCCTGGACCTGAGGACCTGTAAAGGAAGGGGACCAAATCGAAGAGTCGCGAAAGTGTCCAGGGGGGACAGGAGCCCAGGAAACCCTGGATGAAGGTGCAAAAGGGCTGCCTCTGAGTGGAAGAAGCTGAAGATTCTGCAACAACGAAAAGGGCTAGGAACTTCTCCTTTGGATGGAAGATGTCCTATGGCGTGCTGGATGTTGCAGAAGTGTTTCCAGGCAGAAATACCGCAAACAAGCCTTGCTAGCTGCAAGGGTTGCAGTGGAGGTTTTTGGGTGCTGCTGGGGACCAGGAAGGATCAGGTCGTCGCCCCTTGGAGGAGGAGACAGAGGGGGCGCTCAGCAACTCAGAGAGCCCCCGCAGAAGCAGGCAGCACCCACCGAAGTACCAGAACAGGCACTTAGAAGATCTGTGAACTCAGAGTCACAAAAGGAGGGTCCCACGACGTCGGAGTCCAACCCAGCGGGTTGAGCACTGCAGGACGGAGTGCAGGACGGAGTGCTGGGGACCCAGGCTAGGCTGTGCACAAAGCAATCCTTGGAGAAGTGCACAGAAGCCGGAGCAGCTGCACATCACGCAGTACACAGGTTTGCTGTCTGGCACGGGGAGGCAAGGACTTACCTCTACCAAATTTGGACAGAAGGGCCACTGGACTGTGGGAGACACTTGGACCCAGCTCCTGTGTTCCAGGGACCACGCTCGTCCGGATGAGAGGGGACCCAGAGGGCCGGTGATGCAGTCTTTTGGTGCCTGCATTAGCAGGGGGAAGAATCCGTCGACCCACAGGAGATTTCTTTTTCGCTTCCAGTGCAGGGTGAAGGCAGACAGCCCTCAGAGCATGCACCACCAGGAAATAGTCAAGAAAGCCGGCAGGATGAGGCGCTACAATGTTGCTGGTAGTTGGCTTGCTACTTTGTTGCAGTTTTGAAGGCGTCCTGGAGCAGTTAGCAGTTGATCCTTGGCAGAAATCAGAAAGGGAAGTGCAGAGGAACTCTGGTGAGCTCTTGCATTCGTTATCTGAGGAATAGCCCAGAGGAGAGACCCTAAATAGCCAGAAAAGGAGGTTTGGCTACAAAGAAAGGAGGTTTGGCTACCAATAGAGGTAAGCACCTATCAGGAGGGGTCTCTGACGTCACCTGCTGGAACTGGCCACTTAGAGCAGTCCATTGTGCCCCAACACCTCTGAATCCAAGATGGCAGATGTCTGGGACACACTGGAGGAGCTCTGGGCACCTCCCCTGGGAGGTACTGGTCAGGGGAGTGGTCACTCCCCTTTCCTTTGTCCAGTTTCACGCCAGAGCAGGGCTGGGGGGATCCCTAAACTGGTGTAGACTGGCTTATGCTGAGATGGGTACCATCTGTGCCCATCAAAGCATTTCCAGAGGCTGGGGGAGGCTACTCCTCCCCAGCCCTTCACACCTATTTCCAAAGGCAGAGGGTGTAACACCCTCTCTCAGAGGAAATCCTTTGTTCTGCCTTCCTGGGCCTGGGCTGCCCAGACCCCAGGAGGACAGAAACTTGTCTGAGGGGTTGGCAGCAGCAGCAGCTGCAGTGGAAACCCCGGAAAGGCAGTTTGTCAGTTCCCGGTTCTGTGCTATAGACCCGGGGGATCATGGAATTGTCCCCTCAATACCAGAATGGTATTGGGGTGACAATTCCATGATCTTAGACATGTCACATGGCCATGTTCGAAGTTACCATTGTGAGGCTACACATAGGTAGTGACCTATATGTAGTGCACGCGTGTAATGGTGTCCCCGCACACACAATGTTTGGGGAATTTGCCCTGAACGATGTGGGGGCAACTTGCTTTGTTCCAGGGTGCCCACACACTAAGTAACTTGGCACCTAACCTTCACCAAGTGAGGGTTAGACATATAGGTGACTTATAAGTTACTTATGTGCAGTGAAAAATGGCTGTAAAATAACGTGGACGTTATTTCACTCAGGCTGCAGTGGCAGTCCTGTTTAAGAATTGTCTGAGCTCCCTATGGGTGGCAAAAGAAATGCTGCAGCCCAGGATCTCTGGGAACCCCAATACCCTGGGTACCTAAGGACCATATACAAGGGAATTATACGGGTGTACCAGTGTGCCAATGAGAATTGGTCAAATTAGTCACTAGCCTGTAGTGACAATTTTAGAAAGCAGAGAGAGCATAAATACTGAGGTTTTGGTTAGCAGAGCCTCAGTGATACAGTTAGGCACCACACAAGGAACACATACAGGGCATACACTATGAGCACTGGGGTCCTGCCTAGCAGGATCCCAGTGACACAAGGGCAAAAACAAACATACGTACAGTGAAATGGGGGTTACATGCCAGGCAAGATGGTACTTTCCTACACACATGTTGTGTGGTTACTCCACCACCAAAGTAAACATAGATGTAAATACCACACAGGCACACTGTGAGTGTGCAGTCACTTCTGCGCACTACATCCGGCATGTGGGGTGCTGGCTGTTGAAGGTGCAGGTTGCCAGCTGCTGTTCCTATACAGGACACGTGTCTGCAGCATACACACTATTCATGCTGGACACTTCACTGCCTGCTGGGTCATCTGTAGCCCCACTGGCAATGTTGGCTGTCTGGAATGGCTCCACAGCTGCAGTGATTTTGTGCAGCCCTCTAGCCATATCACCACTGAAGTGGCCCTTCTCCACCTGCAGGGCCAGTGTGCGTCTGGTGTGCTGGGTGGCAGCCTGGGCTAGTCTGCCAAGCAACATTAGTCATTGAATCCAATCTTGTTGCCTGGCTGTGCTCTTGGTGCCTTATCTGGCACATGTCCTCTGTCATCTCCATGCAGATTTGGCCAAACGCCCCTGTAGGCATGCCTGGTTAGCAGACATCTGCTGGGTGATGTGTGAGAACCCCTGTATGAGTTTGAGGTTGATCATATGGATTTGTATTTGTTGCAGATGCTGAACCTGCAACATGACCTGCTCTAGCCTGCCAAACTCTGCCTGATTGCTGGATTCTGACTGGGAGCATACAGCCTGCCTAGCCTGCTGGCACCTTCATGCCTGCCGAGCTGGGCACAGATGTCAGACTCTGGTCATGGGGATTGTTAGAAATGGGGTCTTTGGTTGGCAGTCAGGTTACCCCCTGTCAAAGCAAGGACCCTTACTCTAGTCAGGGTAAGTCACACACAATCCAAATCATCCTGTTCCCACCCTCTGGTAGCTTGGCACTGAGCAGTCAGGCTTAACCTAGAAGTCAATGTGTAAACTATTTGTGCAATAAATCATACAATAACACAGTAGAACACCACAAAAATACACCATACAGTTTTTAGAAAAATATATAATATTAATATGATACGATGCAGGTCAAAGCGATTAAAATGCAATAAGTATATTTTGAGATATCACTGTAAAAATGATATAAATTGTCTTTAGGCGCTTAAATGCAATAAATGTCTCTTGCAAGCACAAAGTATCTTGTTTGTGTTCACAATCTCCGCAAAGAACCGCAGAGGAGGAGATGCATGGAAAACAGGGAGGTGTGCGTCGATTTCTCAGGTTGCACACAGCGATGCATCGTTTATTTTATACGCAGGGAAGGCTTTGCGCCGATTTCTGGTGCTCGGTCTTGGATCCTCTTCAGGTTGCGAGGTTTTTGGACACCTCGGGGACGATGTGTTGAAATCCAGCGCTGGCAGGACAAAGTCACAGGGGATGCGTCGATCCAGTGGGCGTTGCATGGAAATTTCTACTGCACGGCAGGCGCTGCGTCGATCCCTCTCTGAAAGTCAGGCTGCGTCATTCCGGCTCGGCTGTGCATTGATCCAGTGGGGCGTGCGTCGAATTTCCGATTGCTACGCTGGCACTGCATCGATCTTCTCCTTGCGAAGTTGGGCTGCGTCGTTCCGTTTCGGCGTGCAGTGAATTTTTCACCGCAATGCAGGCTGTGTGTCGTTTCTGGCAGGCGGTGCGTCGACAGGGAGTTCTTCTTGTAGAGATGAAGTCTTTTTGGTCCTGAGACTTCAGGAAACAGGAGGCAAGCTCCATCAAAGCCCTTGGAGAGCACTTCTCAGCACGGCCAGAAAACAGCATGGCAGCAGGGCAACAGCAAGGCAGCAGTCCTTCACAGAAAGCAGTCAGGTGATTCCTTTGGGTAGCCAGGCAGTTCTTGGCAGGTTGCAGGTTCTGGTTCAGGTTCTCTTCTCCAGGAAGTGTCTGAGTTGGTAGGGGCAGATGCCCTGTTTAAATACCCAAATGTGCCTTTGAAGTGGGGGAGACTTCAAAGAGTGGCTTAGAAGTGCACAAGGTCCCCTTTCAGTTCAATCCTGTCAGCCAGGGTCCCAGTAGGGGAAGTGGCAATCCTTTGTATGAGGGCAGGCTACTGTCCTTTGACATGTAAGTGTCATGTCCTCCACCCTACCCGGCCAGGAAGACCAATTCAATATGCAGATTTATGCAAGTGAGGCTTAGCATCCTCTGTTTGGGGTTTGTCTGAGTGAATGCACAAGGGAGTTGTCAACTGAACCTAGCCAGACATGGATTGTAAGGCACAGAAGGATTTAAGTGCAGAGAAATGCTCACTTTCTAAAAGTGGCATTTTTAACATAGTAATATTAAATCGAACTTCACCAGTCAGCAGGATTTGGTAGTACCATTCTGGCCATACTAAATATGACCTTCCTACTTCTTTCAGATCAGAAGCTACCACTCAAACAGTATATAAGGGTAGCCCCAAGGTTAGCCTATGAAAGGAGCAGGCCTCACAGCAGTGCAAAACGAATTTAGGAGTTTTACACTACCAGGACATGTAAACTACACAGGTACATGTCCTGCCTTTTGTCTACATAGCACCCTGCCTTATGGGTTACCTAGGGCCTACCTTAGGGGTGACTTATATGTAGAAACAGGGGAGTTTTCGGCTTGGCAAGTAGTTTTAAATGGCAAGTCGAATTGGCAGTGTTAGAAATGGGGTCTTTGGTTGGCAGTCAGGTTACCCCCGTCCAAGCGAGGACCCTCACTCTAGTCAGGGTAAAAGAGAATCACCCTCAGCTAACTACTGCTTACCCCCTTGGTAGCTTGGCAGGAGAAGTAGGCTTAACTTCAGAGTTCTAGGTATAAAGTATGTGTACCAACACACACAGTAACTTAATGAAAACAGTACAAAATGACACAACACAGGTTTAGAAAAATAGAAAATATTTATCTAAACAAAACAAGACCAAAATGAAAAAAATCCACAATACACAAGTCAAGTTATCCCTAAAAATGCAAAAAGAGTCTTCATGTAATTTTAAACACACACTAATGCTGTTAGCGTGAAACTGTACCTTGGGTGTGTCAAAAATAACACCGCACAGGCGAGTGTGCGTCAAAAAGGGCTTGCAATGCGTTGATTTCACTCATGAGAAAGACCTTGCGTTGTTTCTCCTTTCTTCGGGTTGGCGTGCGTTGTTTCTTCTCTCCGCAGGAGAGCGATGCGTCGATCCTGTCAGCACTCTCGGGTCCGGGCAGTCCTTGCGTCGTCTTTCCACGCCCAGCGGTGTTTGCATCGGAAATCTAACCCCATGATGATCTGACAACCACCCAGCGCAGGATGCGATCTCTCCATCCTCCGTCAGCGATGCTGTGCGTCGTGTCTCCAGGCCCCGGGCATCGATCTTCGGGTTGCGTTGCAGGCGAGCATCGATTTTCAGCCGCCAACCCAGCGGCACGTCGATTTTTTAGTCACAGATTGGAGTTGTGTCGATCTTTTCCCCGCACGCCATTCTGTGCGTGGATTTCTCACTCTTGGGCTGCCAGTTTCTCCTTTCAGGGACCCAGGAACTGGATGGGCTCCACTTGGTAGAGTAGGAGTCTTTCTAGATACTCCAGGTGCTGGCAGAGAGACGTCTTTGCTGTCCCTGAGACATCAAACAACAGGAGGCAAGCTCTAAATCAAGCCCTTGGAGATCTTCACAAGAAGGAAGGCAACACGAAGTCCAGTCTTTGTCCTCTAGCACAGGCAGAAGCAGCAACTGCAGGATAGCTCCACAAAGCACAGTCACAGGCAGGGCAGTTCTTCTTCCTGAGCTCTTCAGCTCTTCTCCAGGCAGAGGTTCCTCTTGGTTTCCAGAAGTGTTCTAAAGTCTGTGGTTTTGGGTGCCCTTCTTATACACATTTTCTCCTTTGAAGTAGGCCTACTTCAAAGCAAAGTCTCTTTTGTTTGTGAAATCCTGCTTTTCTCAGGCCAGGCCCCAGACACTCACCAGGGGGTTGGAGACTGCATTGTGTGAGGGCAGGCACAGCCCTTTTAGGTGCAAATTACCACTCCTCCCCTCCCTCCAAGCACAGATGGCTCATCAGGAAATGCAGACTACACCCCAGCTCCCTTTGTGTCACAGTCTAGTGAGAGGTGCAACCAGCCCAACTATCAAACTGACCCAGACAGGGAATCCACAATCAGGCAGAGTCACAGAAATGGTTTAAGCAAGAAAATGTTCACTTTCTAAAAGTTGCATTTTCAAACACAGTCTCAAAATCTACTTTACTAAAATATGTATTTTAAATTGTGAGTTCAGAGACCCCAAACTCCATGTCTAGCCGCTCCCAAAGAGAATCTGCACTTTAATCATATTTAAAGGTAGCCCCCATGTTAACCTATGAGAGGGACATATTTAGCAATATTTCACTGTCAGGACATATAAAACACATAACTATATGTCCTACCTGAACCATACACTGCACCCTGCCCTTGGGGCTACCTAGGGCCTGCCTTAGGGGTGCTTTACATGTAAGAAAAGGGAAGATTTAAGCCTGGCAAGTGGGTACACTTGCCAAGTCGAATTTACAGTTTAAAACTGCAGACACTGCAGTGGCAGGTCTGAGACATGATTACAGGGCTGCTCAGGTGGGTGGCACAACTAGTGCTGCAGGCCCACTAGTAGCATTTGATTTATAGGCCCTGGGCACCTCTAGTGCACTTTACTAGCGACTTACTAGTAAATCAAATATGCCAATCATGGATAAGCCAATTACATACACATTTTGTAAAGGAGCACTTGTACTTTAGCACTGGTTAGCAGTGGTAAAGTGCCCAGAGTAACAAAAACAGCAAAAAAAAGTCCAGCACACATCAACAACCTGGGAAAAAGAGGAAAAAAGTTAAGGGAGACCACACAAGGATGAAAAGTCTAACAGGCAGTGAAACTGCACACACAGGCCTTGCAATGGCATGCCTGAGACATGGTTAAGGGGCTACTTAAATGGGTGGCATAAGCAGTGCTGCAGGCCCACTAGTAGCATTTAATCTGCAGGCCCTGCACACGTATAGTGCACTTTACTAGGGGCTTATAAGTAAATTAAATAAGCCAATTGGGTATGATCCAAGGTCATCATGTTTAAGGGAGAGAGCATATACACTTTAGCACTGGTTAGCAGTGGTAAAGTGTGCAGAGTCCTAAAACCAGCACAACCAGGTTCCAAAAAGTGGAGGGAGGTATGCAAAAAGTTAGGGGTGACCATCCTAAGGCTGTCAGGTCTAACAGGGATGTTTTGAAGAGTGGTCTGTGGAAGGACTACTGGACCCCCAATTGCAGCTGTGTGTGGTGAACTGAAAGCAGCACTGTCACCGTCCTGTGGCATTCCTGGTGGATTCAGAGGCACATCACCCTGCCCTTCCTCCAACTGGAATTGGGACTGGACCTCCCCCTCATTGCCTTCCCCCTCATGTGGTTCAAAAGGTGTTTCTATGTGGTAAATGGGAAAAAGAAAGAATGTATGCGTGAGACACTGGCTCATTGGGTGTACTACGTTCATTAACTACTGTCTGACAGTAACAGCACTATTTCTGTACATGACTACATATCCCATAATGCACAAAGTTTTGTCCTTTTCCTCATCTACATGGGCCATCCAGGCATATATGGGTGAGGGTGCGTTTGGGACCAATATTGAAGTATTTGAGATATTGCACTTACCAGTGGTTGGTGGGGGTGCAGATACATCAAGGGACCGAAAGCTGCGCACTGCTTTCGGCTCCAATGTGATTTCTGCCACTGCCTCTGCTGATGGAGGGGTGGAGAATTGTTCATTGGATGGCCCTCCTCCTGTTCCCTGGGTGTCCCTCAGCTTTGCTGCAACCCTGTCTTTGGCCCTGGAGCACAGCTCATACCACCTTTTCTTGATCTCCTCAAATGACCTTTCTGCCACACTCAGGGCATTGATTTTGATCTGCACGTCCCTCCAGATCTTCCGTTTGTCAGACTCAGGAAATGTCTGAGATCAGGTAGCTCCTCGTGGTGGTTTCAACATTCCTCATTGATTATGTCCACTTCCTTCTCTGAGAACTTCAGTTTTTGTATGAGCTCCTCTGCTGCCTTCCCCCTCTGTGGGCTGCCCATTGCAGTCTGTGGATTCCAGGTAGACAGTGACATGGGTCTGTGCTGCGGGACTCCTGTGCAGGCTGCTCCTAGGCTACCACTTCCTGTTTAGGGGTCCTTGCAATGTTTCAGCGACTGTTTGGGCATTTATTAAAGCAGCAGTTGTTATTTCTGACCACAGTTGTAATTTGCGGCTGCAGTTAGCGAGGCATTACTGACTCGCAGGTTGCGAGTTCAGTAATAGCGATGCAACTCTTTTGCAAGTTGCAATTTGGGGGCTGAAACTGTATGCACATTATAAATAGCGACTCGCAGTTTGCGACTCACAAAACATGGCATTGCAAGTCGCTATTTCTAGTTGTCCGACATCAGGCCCTTTATCTGTTGTTCTTCAGTTGCACCCTTTGTTTCAGTATTAAGAACAGTTGAAGGCAAGTTTGAAAATGTTAGTTTACTGAACTTGTTCTAGCAAGAATCACTTCTTAGATTAGAGTTAGGAACATTCCAGATTCTCACCCTTGTGACCCAAGCCTTTGTTTCATTTTGTTCAAAGGTTGTTGATTGATCAGAAGGTCAGAGAAAGAGCAAAGGTGGCATGTAAAACCTCAGATATGACAGATCAGTGTGGGGAGGCATAAGAGATAGAATGGACTTGATTCATATTATCCATGTTTGGTGGACAAGTTAGTGAGTGTTGGATATGTTGATATATGCTGAGATGGGCATGCAAGGGCACAGTAGGCAGTACAGTGGAGAATGCCATTGCAGTGGCCCTAGGTAATGGCAATTAGTGCTTGTAAGAGATGAGATTGTGATGAGTGACCTAGCACATGTAGTGGTAAGGCAGGTGGACACCTCAGGGTCAATTTTACCCGGTATGGAGTTTTTGGGGCTTTTTAATATATGTTGAGAGGCTAGTAAGAGCACACTAGTGGATCAGATCGATCGTGATATTGGTTTTCATCTGGACAATAATAATAGTGAGTGCCTGGGGATGCCACAAACTATTACAGCATTGAGAGTAGGGTCATCCCTGGATTTCTGAAAGCTTATTTGTTCTGCGCTTGAAAGACAATGTCTCACACAAGGGACTGGCTTGACAAAACCAAACTGACAAATCTCAATTTTGGGAAATTGCCATCATAAGTAAAACTAGTTTTGTGGAAATGAAATGACTTTTGTGGGAAAAATTATATAAGAGGGTAGTTGGAATCCTGGGTCTGCTATATGTTAGAAAAAACTCTAAAAGCTTTAAACAGTTCCAAAAATATTAGGAATTGGAACAACAGTTTAAACAAGGAAAACGTGATAATAAATGGAAAAAACTGTTGGACTTGGTAATGGTCCTTTTTTTCCATGAGTATCATGCCCTTGTAATGAAGCAGCAGAAAACAATGTGAGCGGAGGGAGAAGAAGAAGAAGACAGTGGGAGAAATATTAAGATAGAAGAACACAAAAGAGAAGAGGTAAGAGTAGGCTGAAAGGGACACATGGGCAAAAAGTACAACAGGGTGGAGCAACAGACACACTGGCTTCATAGTGGGAACTGGAAGGAGGGGTAGGAGAGGGATGTGAATGTCCAAAAAAGGAATAAAGAGAAAGGAAATATAAAGTGGGAAAAAGGAAGCAACACCATGAAAAGATAAGACTTATAAAAAAGAATAGCCAAGGAGGAGATGGTGGTATAGTGTAGGACGGGGCAAGGAAGGAAATGAAAAACAAGGAAGTGGGAGGAAGAAGGAATTTAAAGGCAGTACACCATCAACAAGCAGAGATAGGAGGGTTGGATGGGAAGAGTAGGAAAACAAGAAACTTAAGGAAAAACAACCTTTGGCTTGAGGATATTTTGCCAGGTAGGGTATTCACCAAGGTTTTTTTTTGTGAACCTGGTGAATGCCATTCATGGTGAAAAGTGTGAGACATGCAGTTCAATGTAAATGGTTTGCCAAAATGAGTTCAGCCAAGTTTCTTATTTTCTGAATTATTGTACAGCCCTGTAAATTACCAATGGAGGTTTTAGGGAGTTGTCTTTGGTGGCATACTTTAGTCTTTTGTGACAATTTTTTGATACAGAAATAGGTAGGTATAGTACAGAAAAGTTCTTTGGCCCGGCACACTTACGCTGTGGCCCAATACGTCCTCTGGAACAGGAAGTGGTGAGAGAGGGCCTGCTCAGCTCAAGGATGGAAGGAGGTGCAAAATGCCTGAAAGGCACCAAGAGCCAGATATTCGACCATGTCATTTTGCGAGTCTCTAATTGTGTTTTTTGTGACTCACAATTAGAAACTCGCAAAATGAAATGTACTAATGTGTCTCAGACACATTTAGAGATTCACATTGGGGTCACAAATGACCTACCTCATCGATATTCATGAGGTAGGTTACAATTTGCAACCCATTGGGAATGGCCAGCACTCACAGGGATGGTGGTCTCCTGGGGACAGTAGACCACCATGTCTGTGACTGCTTTTCAATGAAGCAGTTTTTTCTTTTAAATGAAGCCCGTTTCCTTAAAGGAAAACAGGATGCATTAACAAAAAGAAAAATTGAAAGTTTTCTTTTCATTTTTTTAGAGTAGGCAGTGGTCTGTGGGAAGGAAAGCCCTCGGACGCCCCTTTCTAATTGTGAGTTGCAGTTATTTTGCGAGACGGGAATTGCATACTGATAACGCAGATATACTAATTAGACGTTATAAAATAAATGTTTAAGTAGTTTGAGTAATTAATGTGGAAAAATAATGTACACGTTTGAAAATGTGCCCTCGGAGAGTGGTCACCAAGATTCACAAATGTACTAATAAAATGAATAACTTGTATGAAATATAGAAAATGTATTACAACAATGTAGTAGTATGTTATTTTTAGTTATATAACGTGTGTTTGCATTATATTGTAGACTTAGCCTAGCCTAAGTTGTGGCCTAGTTACCAGGCCTCAACTTAGCCTAGCCTAAGTTGTGGCCTAGTTACCAGGCCTCATGCAGAAGCTGAATTACTAATGCAATATAGAGAAGCTAAGGTGCTGAACTGACCATGAACTCGTTGTTTAATAAAACTGCTTAGCTAACATTCTTTGTGATGAACCGACGAACAGGAGATGACAGAATTAAAGTTTGTATCCAACTCGCTGTAAAGCAGATGGAATGTACTTTCCCAGGACTCGAACAATGGAGACACTGACTGGAGAAGAAGATGCAACATTTTTGATACCTGATGAGTGGGATGATGAGGACATCGTACAGTGAACCCATCAACACCTTGAGAACTGTGTAATATTAGAATTCACACATTTGAAGAACTGAAATTATTGCATAGAGTCATAACTGGAGATTAACCGACCAATTGGGAATTGTGGGATAGTCTGGGTGACTTTGATATAATGCAGTGACAAAGAGGGAAAACTTCAGAACTGATGGAGAGATGTTAGGGGCAGATGTCGGAGGAGAGACCTTATTCTGAAATTGATGCGATACTGGGGAGAAAAAATTCGAGATTCTGTAATTGGGCTCAAGCTCTTGCTCATACTGTGGATAGGTAGCTAGGACAATGTGATTAACTTTTCGTGCCTTTTCTTTCTAGGTACCAACTGCGCTGCCTATATAGTTTTTATCTTCTTGTCCTAAGTTAGATGTATTTCCAAATTCATGTTCTAACTGTTTTTGCATGAAGTGTCAAATGCTAATGCTAATCTGGGTTAGGTAGGGTTTCCTATTCTAAGACATTGACATAAACAGTGACAAATGATTGACGGACTGATTTGCTGAACTCTGCTACTCATGTTAACATACTCATCGTTATTGGCTTACGTTGAAGCATCAGAATGCATGTTTTCTCAAATTCTAATTAGGTTATGTTATTGGTGGTCACTAATGAATTAATCTCGAGTCGATTTGAGTAACGTTTGATTAACCTCATGACTTAATATTGTAACTAATAGGGAAATAAATTTGTTAAAACATATATTGAGATGTGGTTTTTATGAATGTTGTTGTTATTGACTACCGAATAATGTTTTGCTTATTGGTTATTGATTTGTGTATTGATTATTGATGCACATTGGTTACACCGTAACTAGGACACTCCATGCGAATCAAAAGGTTTATCGACTAGGTGAGTCCCCTTGTAAGTTTGCTTACTAAGGACCAGGTGCGCTAGCAGTGTCATCAGGTTGTCAAATCATGTGAAAATATATACATTGTCATCCGTGAACGGGACTATAACCTTCCCATTTTATACATGTTGATGTCTATCTCACATTTCTACTTGTAGGCACTTGAGATAGTACTTTTTCAGTTAAGGGGTTTCTTGGTTCCTGTAGAAAGAAAGAACAAATACACATCAATATTTTAAGTAGCCTGAGTCTAATTCCTTAAAAGCATCATATATACCAAATAACGGTGTTCTTAATGTTGCACTAAAATTGTGGAATGCTCATGAAGGTGATGTGGACACGTGCAAGCAAACAGAATCTAGTTACACACTGATGCAAACTAAATGTACATTAGCATACAGTCAACTCAAACTTATGCCCATTTGACTTTGCAATTAATCGAGAATTAAGTTATGGTGACATTGACATTTTGACCCATTTGAAGATAATTTGGAATCAGGTCTTCATCAGGACAGAAGGAAGGGGTACATCTTGAGTAAAAGCAAGGTGTGGTAAGTGCTGTGTCTGTATGGTAGAAAATAGAGACAATTAATGTATACTAGATGTGACTCTTATCTCAAACAGTCATGCCTTGGGAATGTTGCATAGCGCATCATCAAAAAAGGTAAAAGAAATGCCCTCTGAGGCTGTAGACCAAGCAATGTTGTCCTAGTAAAGCATACAAGAACCATCATCATTTTGAGGTTAAAGACTAAGGAATTAAACTAGACAAATAAGTGGTATTGGTGATCATTGGAATTAGTCAGCAACTGGGAGCTTAAGTATATGAGGTGGCAACCTCCATGATACTTTGATGGCATATGGAAATTACTTCTGAGTCCATTCAGGCATTCAATTATGGAGGCATTGAGGTTTTGACCCATTTAAAGATGATTTGGAATTAGGTCATCATCAGGACAGAAGACTGGGACATAGCCTTAATGAAAGAATTGTGTGGTAAGTGGTATGTCTGCATGGTAGTGAATAGAGACAATCATTGTACACTAGATGTAACTCTTACCTCAAACAACCATGAAAAGGGAATGATGCATACTGCATCTTCATAAAAAGGACAGAAAAATGCCCTATATGGCAGTGGATCCAATACTTTTGTCCTACAAAGGGCACAAATGCCATTGTCATTTTGTAATTAAACATTAAATAATCGAACAAGACAGATCTGTGGCAGTAGTGATAATAAAGCATCACAGTAATGTGAAATGTTTTCAAAACAAATAAAGAGCCTACTAATTTTTTTCACGCACCCTCTGGACAGATCAAAATAAATGTCTAAATCACCATGTCAAGAAAAAGATAATGTTCAATCCTGTAAAATAGTAACTGGAAATGTTATTTAACAGTAGAGGTTATAAAATACCTTTAGGTCAAATTCATAGATCCGTGAAACAGATGTGCTTTCCTTGTGCTCATCCAAACAAAAAGCTTCAATATAAGAGCACAGGCTGACTCTGGTTCAACGTACTGCTGGAAAACCTTATGTCAATGTGCACGCTGTAAGAGATAGCAGTGTCATCCTGGGAAAGCTGTAAAATCAGGATTGACATTTAACAAATGAAAATAAAAACACCAATAACTATTTAAACGGAAATCCGGGTCCGTTTCACTGTTATGTGAGTTGAGCTAATCTGTGGATTCAAAGAGTATTGCTGTCCTTGGTGAATCAAAAAACCTTACGCATAGAAATGTTGTGAGAAGATGGTTCTGACCGTCTAATCCGCCTGGATTTTTCACTTATGGATCACCCGGTTTTTGGCCTTTTACTGTGGGGGAGCCTTACAACCAGTGAATAACCCATGGGAAACTCATGGTAAAGTGGACATGTTTACTGCCTGTGTCCGCCTTTTAAGATAAGGCTGCTGTGACACAGCAAAGGTAAGAGACACTTGGCTGGTTACATGTAAACACGTATGCACATGCCTTTGTACAGGTATGAGAGCTGCATGTGGGAGATACCTGTAGTGTGCAGCCAGGAACTGGGCACAGGTGGCTTGGTGCAGAAGGGACTATGCAGGTTTGGGCAGTGACCTGGAACAGGCCTTTTAATGTGGGTGTACACATGTAGGGAAATCATAGTACTTTACTGTCTTGACTGTAGGACACTCTGTTACATACTTATGGGAAAGGCTGCCTTAGGATGCAGCTCCTGTTCGGCTTGGTCTACAGACTACAGAGTTGCACCAATGTACACTGTAGCCTGTGTGAAAAGAACAATTCTGTAAAGTTAAAAAGCATATCTGTACAGCGTATGGGTCATCCAAGAATGTCATATGTCCCTGGCTCAGCTAAGAATCAGAGGCAAGGTCTTTTGTGACCCTGCTGTGGCTATGTTAATTACTTTTTTTCCCAGCTGCAGGAACAAAGGCCTCATCCATCAAAGGGAGGAATTAACAGTGCTTAAGTCAGCTCTGAAGGAGGAAAGGAGTGGGTGAATTGCTTTGCCTCAATCAGCCAGCTGTCATCCTGTGCAAGGAAGGGGGCCTGCCCTAGGCCCCTAAACAAGTGAGGTAGTGCAGACCTCTGGAACCAAACCAGAAGGAAGGCTCCTTTGAAGATTTGCTGGGGCAGGCCCTGGCAGTGATGTCAGTGAGTGGTGGATCTGAGACTCCCAGAGCACATGTAGCAAGTGACTCCTGGGTGTCGCCATTTTGAGCTTTGCCAGAAGACTCTGCAGGTTGGTTGGGACGGGGGCAGACAGGTGCTGTCGCACATTGGGAAAGGCCAGAGGTGTGGCCCTGCAGGACACCGCCGCCTTCACTTAAAAGGTCCTGTTTTTCTGTGGAACACTGGAACTGGAGTTGGCCACCATGAACAATTGGAAGGGGGAACCCCCTGTCTGCCATCTGGCCCAAGGACTCTGGCACTGATTTATCCCAGGATGAGTGAGGCACACCTCAGGACCAGGGAAGCTTGTCCCCTTACAACCTTTGAGGACCAGTTGGAGGTGGGACTGCTTTTGTGCCAGAGAAAAAGAAGCCCAGAGGTAAAGCAAAGTGAAAGGCTGGTGCAGGGAGCCAGTGAGAATGGCCCCCTTCAAAGTTAGTCACCTTTGAGCCAAGGAGGCCTGAAGGAAGTGCTCCAGGCAGCTAAGGCCCTCCACCAAGAGCAAATGGAGCATCAGATCATCAAAATCGACCCAACAGGGCCCAAGACATGCCCCAGTGAAGTTTTAGCAGATGTCTATAATGACATTTGATCTATTTTTAGCGACAAAGCACATGGGGCTTGGCCTCCATACTTGGTTTCTGCCCCCTGGGTGGGCCGGGGCTTTGAGGCTGCCCCCGAAAAAAGAACCTGCAGGGAAGTGCAACTGCACTTCCCCCTGTGAGGAGAAGGAGAGGGCCCAATACCTCATCCCTGGGCCCCGACGAAGCTACGCAGGAGCGCTGTCATGCCCTCTCACCTGTGGATCCTGAAGAGGGGCCCAGGACCCCATCCATGGGCCCTGAGAAGAATAACAGTGAGAGGGCACCATTGTGCAACCTTGTGCAGGGGGCCCAGTTCCCTGTTCCTAGGCCTTGTGTAAAAGTTGACACTGAGAGAGGGCTGTCACACCTCTCTCACAATGTCAAGGAGGCTGGGCCCCAAGTTTCAATGAAGCTGGGGGAGAACTGCCCCACCCCTGCCATGCAGCCCACCTTCCCTGCTCCTTACGCCTGTGTCGCTGGGGAATGGGAAGGCTGGCAGCACAGACGACGTGTGCCCGCAGGAGTGGGCAGATCCAAGTGAAGGTGCCTGTTCCT
The DNA here is from genome assembly GCF_031143425.1 of Pleurodeles waltl. Classification (NCBI taxonomy): domain Eukaryota; kingdom Metazoa; phylum Chordata; class Amphibia; order Caudata; family Salamandridae; genus Pleurodeles; species Pleurodeles waltl. Next base: position 907,538,229 of record NC_090438.1, on the reverse strand, counting down.
GCTGTAGCACTCCAGTGTGCTGGTCGTATGGAGATCCAGTGGGGGCAGCCGGAGGTGGAATGCCGGACCTGCTCTCCAGTGAAGGAGTTCATGTGGGGTGTCTGGGTGGAATTGGGCACCCCAAGCAGTACATTGCTGTGCAAGGCCACATGAAAAAGGGATACCAAGGGAGAGAGCGAGGTGCACCCCTTAATGCCCTGCGGGGCTTGCCCACATTTTAAGTGAAAAATCCCTTATGTTGGCTTTTGTTGGCTTTGTGGTGGCCCCAGGAGAACAGGGTCACCACCAAAAGGATCTGAAAGTACAGGGGAGCCATAGGAGCAACTCAGCCTCCCCAAAAAGGTCTCCATTCTAAGTTTGGTGGGATGTAAAAGGAATAACCTCCCCAGGAATTATTTGCATTTTGAAGCACACCCAAGGTTGGAGCTTTTGCTCTACAGCTGGGAGTGCTCTGCCCCTAGGAGCAGGGACTATGGCTGCAATTCTTGTGCCCTGAAGTGGTTCAATGTGAGGTTTCATGTTGATAGATATCTTCTAGGGGGGAGAGTTGAAAATTGCACCTTATTGTAATTATAAGGGTTATGTCCTTTAGAGACCATGTTTGAAGTGCAGTATTCTATGTTGAATTTTATTAACAGTGTCTGCTGCAAGCACTTCCTTGGGTGAAAGGTCATTATTACTTTAGTTGCAATTATAAATTTGATATTTGAATTGTGTTATTCATCCTAAACGTTATGCTGAGTTCACCAATCACCCAGACATACTTAGATCCTTTCCTTTGTGAATGTTTTAATGAAGTAATGACTGACAATCATTCATGTCCACAGTATGCATGTTTTATTGGCAATGTTAAGTGTATTCCTTCAAATTGATATTCCATCATGGCATTATAATAGAAGTAAAGGTTTTGACATGTCATTGTTGACCTAGGCCTCCATTTGGGAGGGGCAAGAGTTATTACGCAATGTCACCAAGAAGCATTTCCATCCGTTTATGTATATTTGTAAATTGCTGCATAGGATTGAGTAGTGTGTGTGTGATAAATGTATTTTTTCATTTTCAAATGAAAAAGCACACACTGGAAAATCATTTATTGACTGTTACTACTGAATTTCTATGAATGGGGATTTCTACTCCACACCACCTCCCTTGAGCAGGCCTTGAACTGCCCTGCTTCACTAACCTGTGAGAGCCAAGAGCTGCAATACGTGTATGGTTCGAATGGAGGACAAATTATAACCCATTTCTTGTGCAGGCCACACAACCAAAGACCCATTTTCTTACAAATGTATAATGTAATGTGGCGAACATTGGAATCAAGTAGGTAATTTCAAACAGGGGAGTAAATCAAGCCCATTCCACATTAAAGTTTCTCATTATTGAAAAAAGTCACATAACTAAATCAACATGATAACATGAGTCTGCATCCTATTCTTGATTTCCTACTATGACGTTGTAGTTGCTATTTGTACTGGGAAGCCTAAGAAAAAAATAAAACAGGTTTAAAGAGCAACAACTGTTCTCAACATTGTAGCAGACGTCTACAACGACATAAAGTCAACATGAGTTTTTATCCTTGCTCAAGGTTCCCTATAAAATGTTCCATAATTCCTTAAATTAATTTATTCTATTGTTTATGGAGTCAATCCAATGCACCCATTTGCAATCACAAGTGGTATGTTGGCGACAAACATCCCCTCCATGCTCATTTTGGGGTACCTGAAGTAAATCCATAAGAAAAATACCAATTCAAAAAGTAGAACACTTGTTTATTTGTTCAAGTCCTGAATAATGAAAGACCCCAGCCGCTCCTGCTCAGCTCCTTCTTTAACTGCCTCCAATCCCCACATTCCAGGCAGTACCATTCTAAGAGCAGGGAGAGCAGGAAGATACCATTTCACATAACATAAATAAACGAAGCGTAAAGGGGCAAGATATAATTACCTGAACCTTGAATTACAATTTGCATACATAAATGTTTCCCCAACAAACAGAATACCACACCATCTTTCCCCGTCAAACAAATAACTATAAACATATATACATAATATTATTTTGACATTGCTATTGAGATTCCTAAATAACTATTAATATATACACATTATTTTATTTTGACAATTCTATTGAGATTCCATACACGTCCATCATCCAATTTAACCGCTCCTTTATAGACTTTAATAATTTTAAAGACTCTACTAAAGTGAGACTGCCCTCCACCAGTTCTCCCTGGTAATTTGACTTTAACTAACTCCCCTACCCCAAAATGCATCTCCTTTACAGATTTTCTCGCATCATACACAAGTTTTCTTTTCTCCTGACAGGACAAATGCTTACTCCTTGCTGAAACTCTCCTGCCCTCATAATTGAGATGTTCCTTGGAATAATTTTTAACCCACGGTGGATTTATCACAGTGTGAGGTATACGTTTCCTGAACATGATGAACGGAGATTGACCAGTGCTAGTGTGAGGGGTGAACCTATATTCCTCAACCTTCTTCTTCACCATATACTCCCAATCACAATTTAAATGATTAGCTAACTGGATAGTCTCTTTTAATGTTCTGTTGAAGCGTTCTACCATGCCATTGGTTTCTGGATGATATAATGCACTCTTTTTGTGTAAAATCCCTCTTTTCCTCAAGAACTCACACATAAGTTTGGATGTGAATTGAACTCCATTATCAGTCAAAATAGACTTAGGATTACCCTCTCTACTAAATACTTCAGTGAGGAATTCTAAAACAGTCAAAGAAGACACCTCAGAGACAATCTTGACTTCCGGCCATCTAGATAACTCATCCATGAGGACCACCACATACTTCGAATGAGATTTATAATTCAAAGGCCCCAAAATGTCAATAGATACAGAATCCCACACCTCACTGGGAATTTTTTTGAGTATCATGGGTTGGGTTCTGACTTTCAACGATTTATCTGCAACATTACACTCCACACAATCACGCACCCTTCTCTCGATAGATAAATCCATCCCTGGCCACCAATACACTCCCCTAAGTCTTTCTTTAGTTTTGCAGATTCCATGATGACCACTGTGAGCAAGATCCATAATACGTTCACGCAAATTGCACGGCGGGATCAACCTTTCCCCTCTTAACACAATTCCATTTTGAATGGACAATTCATGCCAAATCTTACCAAAACCATCACCTATACTCTCACTTTTATCTAAAACCTTACCAACAGAAAGTAAATCTCTCACACGGGAAAGTTCAACATCATCATCCACTCCTTGTTTCCATTCTTCCTCAGTAACACATCCATCCGTTACAGCACATACTTTCACCTCCTCATCTACCCACCAGGAACTTTCAGGGTCATCTTCTCCCACTCCTTTATTTCTGAGTCTGGATAAACAGTCTGCAGCTTTATTCTCACAACCTGGCACATACTTTACATCGAAAAAATAATCCTGTAGGCCCACAATCCATTTACAAATACGACCTGAAACATTATCCAAACCCTTCTTCTCAAAAATCTCACGTAGTGGTTTGTGATCAGTGCACACCACAAATTTAGTTCCCCACAGAAATTGTTTGAATTTCATATAGCCCAAAAAATTGCCAAAGCCTCTTTTTCAATGGTAGAATATTTATACTCCGCTCCACGTAAACTCCTTGACGCAAAAGCAATGGTTTTGTTCTCATCACCACTAAGTTGTTTCAAAACACAACCTAACCCTTTCTCAGATGCATCCGTAGTGATAGAGCACGGAAGGCCAAGTTGGAAACTATTTAAGGATTGCGCCGATGACAAGCTCTCTTTCAAGTCATCAAATTCCCTTTGACATTCTGAATCCCACATGAATACAGATCGACTTTTAAGTAAGTTTCTGATAGCACAAGTTCTTTTAGCTAGATCAGGAATGAACCTAGAATAATATTCCACCATTCCCAAGAACGTCTGCACATCAGACTTACTTTCAGGTACAGTAAGATTGATAATAGATTTCGCTAGATCATCTTTCGGCTTTACACCTTCTGCAGTAATCATGTGTCCAAGGTAAGATATTTCATTTTTTTAAAACTTACACTTATCCCCTTTAAGAGTTATACCTTTGTTCCGGAAAATGATGAGCACACTCCTCACAGATGTTCTGTGTTGTTCAAGAGTACTGGAGAATATGAGAACATCATCTTGAAAAAATTTCACGAAAGGCAACTCACCAAGAAGCTCATTCATGAGTCTTTGGAAGACCGAAGCCGCAGAACATAGAACAAACGGCATCCGGTTGAATTTATAAACACCAAAAGGAGTGATAAAGGAAGTCAACACTTTAGATTCTTCACAAAGCTGAACCTGGTGATAAGCCGAGCTGAGATCCAAAGTAGTGAAAAATCTAGCATTACCTAACGAACTTATCATTTCAGTTATGTTGGGTAAGGGAAACCTGTCTTCAACTACTGCCTTATTTAAATTGCGCAAGTCCACACACAATCTTATGTCTCCATTGGCCTTAGAGGCAACCACAATGGGTGCAATCCATTCCGCAGCCTCAACTTTTTCAATGATACTTTCTGATTCTAATTTCTGAAGTTCCTTTCTCACATTGTCCCTTACACTAAAGGGTATACTTCTAACTTTGCACATTACAGGTATTGCTCCTTTCTTAAGTACAATGCGATGCTTGTAGCCCTTAACACACCCAATTTTGTTGGAAAATACCTCAGGAAATTCATTCTTGAGATCTTCACCCTCCATACATACCTTCTGCACTTGAACTTGAGGGTTAGCATTAGGATTCAATATAATATTAAGTAATTTTTGATGAGGCCATCCCAAAATCGTGTCACCCACAACAGGAATATATATTTTTCCTTCAATTACGTTTCCCTTGAACGTGATCTTAGCCTCAAAGTACCCTCTTAACTCAATAGGTTTCCCACCATAACTAAACGGCATAACATCCGGAGGGAGAAGAGTCACATTGTTGATAAAGTATTTCAAATAATCTGACTCCGAATTCAGGGTTAACTTTGCGCCTGAATCCATCATCATGGAAACCTTGATCCCATTTACATCAACCTCATCAATGGGATAATCACAATTTACCCTGGCAACACAATTTACATCATTAACAACCTGTAACACAAACAACTTCTCTTCCTCTTCATCACTGCAAGCATACTCAATTTCATTCACTTTCACCATTTTCTTCTCACTTGACTTGCAACATCTAGCAAAATGCCCTCTTTTACCACATTTTTTACATAACATGTTAATTGCTGGACAATCCTTGCTATTGGCTAAGTGTGATGAAGAATTACACCTATAGCATAACAGTTTAGATTTGAGTGATCCAGTCGGTTTCTTTGTTGCCACCTTGGTTTCAACTAACTGGATATCCCTCAAGGCATTTTTAGATTTTCTTAAGTTTTCCATGCAAAGTTCAGAATGTTCAATTTGTTTTGCCACCATTATAACTTCATCCAAATTTGGATCACCTTTGGACCACAAGGCTTCTCTAATCTTGTCGCTCTTACATTCCAGCATAAATTGGTCCCTAATGCGCTCCTCCAAAGTGTCACCAAATTTACATTGGGCAGCCAATTTACGCAAAGCAGTCACAAAATCCTCCACTGTCTCAGTTTCACTTTGCTTACATTTACCAAAGTAGTACCTTTGTAAAATAATGGACACTTTAGGGAGATAATGTCTATCCAACCTGAGCAAAGTTAATTCAAACTCATTCAAATTTGTGTCGCCTTCCGCTCCATCTGGTGAATCAATTACCGGTAAATTCTCCAAAATCTCCTGACCTTCTGCACCCAGACAATGTTGGAGAATTGAAGTTTTCCGTTCTGCAGATAAATTGCTGCCACAAACTCGAATGTATGTAAGAAAAACCTTTTTCCATTTACTCCATGGTATAGGTGGATCACCAGGTAAAGAAAAGAAAAAGGGGGGCGGTGTTATATTCTGCATTCTCTCAGATATACTCTTACTTAAATGCAACCCTTTGAAATGTAAAACTGACTTAAATGTTAATAATCATGTGTAACAAAGCAGAGCATATCAAAAGAATACATAGTTGAAAACAAAGAGGAAAAAAAACAATAGTCTTACAGCACTTGCTAGTGAGGTTGCTAAAGCTTGTGCGTTGCCTAGCAACAGAACCTTAATGCTGAGATAGAAGCATTGGCCCAAAGCCAAGATAAATACCCAACTTTTCTTAAACACAATGAAACAAGGTAATTATCAAGTTCAGCTGAACACTTCAAGACTCATGTTGGCAGGCATCCAAAGTAAATACCACAATCTTCTTAGAAGCACAGCAGCTCTAATAATTGTGAAATGTAAACATTGGCTGGGAGCCAAAACAACATCACAGGGGTTAAATCCTTTCTTCGATAGTTTCAGCTGAACACTCTTTTGTTGGCAGGCAGCCAAAATCAATACCGAGCTCTGATGAGCTAATTCTGTTTGAAGCAGGGATAGCACAATGTGTTAAGCTTCAAAGTAAATATTGGCAGGTGGCCAACATGAAATGAAACTCATCCGAATTCCTTCTCCTCCTCTGTCAATTAATAGGGAATGGCAGAGGGCCTGAAGTAAACACAGATCCTTCAGTTCTAACGGCCTTAGGAGAGGAAATCCCTTCAGCTTCAGCCTTTGCCTAGGAAACCAGCAATGTCGAACAGCATGAATAGCTCTGGTTTAAAAGCTCAGATGAGAGCAGGTCCTGGGGTCCTGGGGTCAAAAAGTCACTCGTCGCCAAAATGAAGTAAATCCATAAAAAAAATACCAATTCAAAAAGTAGAACACTTGTTTATTTGTTCAAGTCCTGAATAATGAAAGACCCCAGCCGCTCCTGCTCAGCTCCTTCTTTAACTGCCTCCAATCCCCACATTCCAGGCAGTACCATTCTAAGAGCAGGGAGAGCAGGAAGATACCATTTCACATAACATAAATAAACGAAGCGTAAAGGGGCAAGATATAATTACCTGAACCTTGAATTACAATTTGCATACATAAATGTTTCCCCAACAAACAGAATACCACAGTACCTTTTCCGCTATCAGCCTTTGAGTCTCCCCCTGCTTGAGGTTTGCTTCCTTGAAATGTTTGACCAGTGGAGCTCCCAGCGTCTCACATCTTGTTTGGTTCAGTGCTGTAAAATTCTTTCCCTCACTTTGTGATTTGTTTGCCGACCCTAAGGTAATTTTTATAGACAAAGTATAATATAAATAACGTTTACACTATTGCAATTTGTGCGATGTTTCAATAGGTATTTTTGATAGTTGTTCTCAAACTCTTTGCTTTCTATAGATGCGTTGCATGCTTTACATCTTCCACACTTACACTGCCCTAAAAGTGGTGGAATATGCTACTCAGAGTGGATGGCTGGTTGCTGTTCACTGGGTAGAAAGGATCTTACTAAATAGTCTCTGATGCATTGCCTTTTTTTAATGCAACCAATGGGGGGCTTTTTATACCCAGTTCATCTCCCACTAGGTTTCAGTGGTTGGTAATGACTTGTATAATGTTGCTGCTTTCAGTACAAAATGTACTCACACACACCAAATATGCATCCATATGGATACAGTCTCTGCGGGTCAAAAGAGTGTCTCAAGGACAGAACCAACCTCTCTTGCTGGAGCATTTAAGCAGGCCCTGAGGGTATCCCCTTTCCCGAAGTTTCACTATAAGGAGATTTGATTCCTCAAAATAGTCCTTCTTGCTATCACAGTTTCGGTGGAGCCTCAAAAACTGGCCATATGAAAGATTGTTCTTTTGACTCCTAGGATGACACCTAGGGGCATATTTATACTCTGTTTGTGCCAGAATTGCATCGTTTTTTTTGACGCAATTCCGACGCAAAACTAACTCCATATTTATACTTTGGCGTTAGACGCGTCTAGCGCCAAAGTCCATGGAGTTTGCGTCATTTTTTAGCGTGGACACCTACTTTGTGTTAATGAGATGCAAGGTAGGCGTTCCCGTCTAAAAAATTGACTCCGAGGCATGTGCGCCGTATTTACACTCCCGGGCAAAATTCACGCCCGGGAGTGGGCGGGTCAAAAAAAATTACATACGGCTGCTTTTGCGCAGTTTTTTAGCACCTGGAAAAGGCAGGCGTTAAGGGACCTGTGGGCTCGGAAGGAGCCCAGAGGTGCCCTCCAATGCCCCCAGGGCACCCCCTGTCACCCTTGCCCACCCCAGGAGGACACCCAAGGCTGGAGGGACCCATCCCAGGGACATTAAGGTAAGTTCCGGTAAGTATATATATATTTTTGTTTTTGTGGCATAGGGGGGCCCGATTTGTGCCCCCCTACATGCCACTATGCCCAATGACCATGCCCAGGGGACAGAAGTCCCCTGGGCATGGCCATTGGGCAAGGGGGCATGACTCCTGTCTTTGCTAAGACAGGAGTCACTTCTATGGGGTTTGGGAGTCGAAAAAAATGGCGCAAATCGGGTTGAGGCGAAAAATTTGCCTCAGTCTGACTTGCCCCATTTTTTGACGCCCAAGCTCCATATCCCCCTACGCCGGCGTTGCCTGGTGTACGTCGTTTTTTTCCACGCACACCAGGCAGCGCCGGCGGCTAACGCCGGCGGCTAACGCCGGCTAAAGTCATTGATTAAATACGGCGCCCACATGGCGCTTCAGAATGGCGTTAGCCGGCGATAATTTTTTTGACGCAAAACTGCATTAGCCCAGTTTTGCGTCAAAAAGTATAAATATGGCCCCTAGTGTATCTACTTAGTGTGCTACACTCTGTAGTTTCTCTGAATGTAGTAGTGTACAGCAGTTTGTTTCATGGTGTTTGTAATGTTTAAACAATTGATATCATCTTTGTTATTAGCCATGGTGAACTGTATTTCTTGGGATCTATCGTTAAGCCATTCTAGAAACAACTCAAGGGTGCTGCTCAGGCCACTGCCAATGATGAATACATTGTCTATGTAACTCCTCCACATGATTATGCTAAGACCCCCATAGAAAATTAAAATCCAGTTACTAATTACTAACATGAGGATGGATTGGTAGGCCCAGAAACTATCATTGCTTTCACATTTAAAAGCATGATTTCAGCATTATGTAACCCGTGCTGCATGATTTGCAGATCTCCCTAGGCTGGCACATATTTCTATTAAATGCTTCTTCTAATCCTCTTCTTGACTTTAAAAATGCTGAAATATGTGTCTTAACACAATAGAACCAGTACTAACTGCATCCTTACCCACCCACTAAACTGCTTTGGTATGCGCTGATGTGTATTTAGAAATAACAACTGCTTGTGTGGTAGAAACATTAACATTATGTGAATATTTGGAATTGAAATGACATTACACTTATGTATGTAAAATTGTTCTTGTAGAAGTGAAGGAATGCGTGTGAATGGGAAGTATGAGTATCTAATTCCTGCTGTTGGTCAAGAGAAGCATTGTTGAATTGCGCAACATCTCAAGAAAAGTATATTTTTGTTAATAAATGTTACAATCAAAATGATTATAAAAGGTGTCCTAGGGAAAGAACAGTGTTGGTTGGCTGGTTGGTGTTCAAAATTGTGGGTGAGAGAGAAGACCACAGTGGCTTCGGTAATGGGTCACTACTCCTTCTACCGCTTCTGCGGCCACCAGAGAACATTATG